>NC_137627.1:19200406-19505406 GCF_963383615.2 Lipophrys pholis | reverse complement strand
TAAAATGTGCTTCGTCATACCAAGCTCAAATGCCCCCCAGAAACTCTTCATCCCCACTACCATTAGGTATTCTAATATTTCATAAGCAGAGCTTACTAATATGTTTGGAAAGACTTTTTTTTTTTTTTTTTTTTCTTTTGTTGGATGGAAGGAATCTTGAATACATTTTGGGGGGGGAGTAGTAAACCATGTACTTGCCACTGCTGCATTCATGTGCTTTTCTCACTGTCATATTTTTTCAGATTTCATTATAATTAGATGCTTTCATATAGGAAAAAAAAAAAAAAAGTTCTAAGTCTAAAAAGAACCACGACTGTGGTATGCACGCGCAGTTGCAGCGTTTCACAAAAGTTGCGTTTTTCCCCTGTTTGCACAGAGTTGGAGCGTTTTGAAAAGTGCCCCCCCCCCCGAGCACTGCTGTCGTGTCAACGGACACCCAAAATGCAATGAAAGCTTTTCGGAGTTTCATTTATTGATATATAATTTTAAACTTCATCATAAAATGCAGGTTATATTAGCAAAAATCTCTCTCGGAAAAGCACAGCCTTCTCATTCATCCATCTCATAATGCAGTAGAAGACACTTGTCTTTGTAGTTTCAGTAGAATCGGAACACATTAACACTTTGCGCAGCCTTCAGAGTGATCTTTACACCAACTCCTCCAAAACACGTTTGTTTATTCACGCTCGCAAATGAACTCGGCCTTCCGCCCTTGCAGATAGATTGCATGTGTATTCTGAATTACCCAACACAATGAGAAGACCTCCTGAGATTAAGCCCCACCAGTTAGAGGTCTACTGAGACTATTGGGAAAAAATGTGGGGCTGTTTGTTCAGTTGAACTGCTCGTGGCAAGACTCGCAAACAGTCAATACTAAAAATGGCTCCATAATCTGTTGAGCAGATACTGGGGTTTATTTACATGCCAAAATCCTTCCAAGAGGCAAGGAGAAAAAACTCAAAGGGGAAGAGAGAAGAAAGCAACACTGAAACATCTGTGGCTCACTCTGGAGGAAAAGGGAAATGAAACCAAATGTAGCCTGCAGCACACGTGTGAGTTTCTATTCATCTGAAGAATGAATCAAAGATGAATCAGAAGGCCTCATTTTAGAAAGTGCTTGACCTCAGGTGGCCAGTAATTTACTATCCACTTCCTTATATCACTTCCCGATATATTAGTGTACGTTTCCCAAGATGGAGACCCCTGTGAGAGCGCTGGCGATAACGGGGCGGGTGTGGGGGTGGGGGTGCTTTGACAGCTGTGAGAATGTCACAGATCTCCTGCTCCTCCTCAAGTTTAAGCATAGGTGCGTCCGCCAATGTTTGACTTCACTGTAATGATGAAGTAAGAGATGGCAATGGGGGCCGGCAGTCTTTAGGCTGCAGGTTTAAGGGGATCTCTTGCTTCTGATATGCATTTTGACGTTGAAGGTAAGCTACAGACAGTAGCATGCAATCAATACACATTGATAACGTGTTTTTATTTCAACGTAGGCTATTACCCAAATGTTTTCACAGCCTCGTGCATAATCTGCTGTTAATTGAATTTTTTCGCTGGTGTTTATCTTCAAAAATCGCAAAAATGACATTGGTTTTTAATAAGCTGCTCTGCTGAGGTTAAAATTGAAAGAATATTACAATTATACTCCTTTCAGGACCTTTCAGCGGAGTAATCTACTTATTGCAGTTTAAACACGAGCTAATGGTAAAATGAATAAACACTTCCAAGTGAATATCGGACACAACCGTTGACTTTTTGACTTAGGGTTGAGAAATCAGGCCAGTTTAGCTTGTAGCATAAATCTGTTAATGATATCTCCCTCGATGACAGTGAAGGAATACCAAAAGCATATCAAAACAATAACATCCCGCAAGGTTCTTGGAGCTATGGTGCAAAAATGTTTGATCTTAAAATGGTCTGTTAAGGGTTAATAAAAATATACAATGACAAATGGAAAGCTTTTAAGTAATTCATTGGATGACAGAGGTTAGTTCTACTGTTCCCAGCGGGTCGCAGTCCTGCACGGTTTCAATTTGACCCTGCTTTAAACACTTCTTGGCTCATAACTTCTCTTTCGAGTTGCCCTGGACATTGGAAACCCGAGCTTCCGGGGTTGTAGAGTGGAGGAGATAAAAGATCCAACCTTTTAATGTCAGGGTTAGGTTCAAGAGTTTAGGTTTTAAGATAAAAGGGTGCTGAATTGAAAGTGTTTCAATGTTTTTAAAAGTATGTAGAGTTCTAATTGCTCGACTCGAACACAAATGCTTTGCTACAGCGTTGTCTTTTCCTATGAGGATACTTGTTTTGAATGAAATACGGCGAGTCAAGAGGAGGTCATCGTGCTTGAAAAGATCCACAACTGTAGACAACTACTGCCAATTTACATTCATCTATTCAGCAGAAAAGGCACTGCTGGGATTTGAACCCAGGATCTCCTGTTTACTAGACAGGCGCTTTAACCAACTAAGCCACAGCGCCACATGCTGTAAGTCCCTGGAAGGATCCATTTCGTATGCCTCTAATAAAACAAACATAAACACCCTAATGACAGTTACTCAACAGAGACTGGATTCCATTTTTCACAACTCACAAAGCTCCTCCAGGAGGGAACAGCGCGGCACATCGATCAACCAACACAACTCCACGAGTCTGTTGCTGACAAACTCACAAGCTCATTACAAACAAGAGTCAGGCAAACCAGAAAACTGTGGTTAATTTGTAACAGTAGATTTCAGAGATCTGAAAGCATTAACGCGGTGTGCTGTGAACGCGGAAACAAGCCGAACCCCAGCCATTCTTACCTGTGCATAGTCCCGCTCCAGCTGACCCTTCTTCAGACTGTAGCTCCTGCAGAGAACAAGATCAGAGTTGTTGAAGTGGCTACAGGCGCGAGGATCATTTATACAGAGCCCATGTTTCAGACAAATTAAGGGGCGTGTGCAATTTTTAATAACGCGCGCATCTTGTGGATGAATGTAATATTTGCACTTGTTTTGTAGGATAATAAGGAAGAAGCGAAAAGGCACAAATGCAGCAATTACGTTCCATCTCTTCCGACATCCCACGAGAGAACTCGGGGAACCACAAAATCATGCAAGGGACGAATTATGGCTCCGTCTTCATTGCTCAACAGTTCTTTCTAAAAATATTAACTCTATTTCATACCAGACAAAAAAAGAAAAAAAAGAAAAACACAAACCCCCTACAAACTTTCCCCTCGCCCGCTCCACCTCACAGAACATCCTGGCAGCAGAGACAGTGGGAGCTCTTATCGCCGTCCAGGAATGTGCAGAATGAAAAACATAACATTGAGTATGTGATTACACAGACAGATAGATCTGCTGCAGCTGAATGAATGTCGCTGAATGAACAGAGAGAACACAGCCACCAGGTGAATGAAGAGACTCCCCGGAAAAGGTTCAAATCAATCGGGAACTTTACAGCTAAATATTTTGGTCCACTGACATAAAAAGTCTGATTGAATTTCACATCACATATCTAGATTCCAACTTTAGAAAATGCATCAACAATGAAAAAAAAATGACATTAATTATCATTGTGCTTTTTATGGCGGTCCTTCCACTTGTGACATTTATGGAGAGATGAATTGATTCTACTTTGGTTCATAACAATGTTTAGGACAACATACCATCAAACAGAATGGCACCACTGGAATTCATAATGCTCATGAAACAAGCTCTTTCACCAACTAAGCGACAGAGAACGTCACAACAGAACGCTCAGTGAAAACGCGTAGCTGAACAGTTGGCTTGCACAAGTCGCTGAACCCAGAGCGTGACTGCAAGGCTCAATTTTGTCGTGTGCCGACAAAGACGAACAAAACAATCCAAATCTGAACATTTTGTTATTGTTCTGGGGACTCGGTGTGAATGGAGGCCTTCAAGAAAACAACGATCCATGTGGATGGGGGTTGTTTTGACATGTAAATGAGGAGGTGGGGTTTTAGAAGGCGTCAGAAACAGTGTTAGCGTTGGCATTCTCTTAATGTCCAATCAATATAAATGTAAAGAAATCAATGGTTCCACCTGGAAACTGTAAGAAAGTAATGTTTTCTCCATCAGACATGAAAATGGAATGAATCAACAAGTAGGTATATTTCAATATCTGGTGATTGTGACCTTATGGGACTAAATGCTGAATGATAAATGTGAACTAGAAGCAACATTTGTTGAAATGGATAATCTAATATCATATTCACAATAGAGTATACATCCTATTTCAGATGTTTAACTCAACACTTATTTATCACTTCATGAAAAACAGTTAACCTGGAGGTTGATAGAAACAAAACATTAGAAAAAAAGTCTGACACAGGTTGAAATGATAAGTAATCTGAGTCACAAACAGCTGAAGGAATACTTAAAAGTTCACCCAGAAGTTTGGGTATTAGTACAGAGGCAGAGTGGAACTGAAATATTGGTCAACATTTCATGAAATCAATCCTCATCGTAAAAATAGCTGCAAATTTGAAGACACCATCATCATCAGCTATAATAATAAACGATTCCGTGAATTTGAACAGCTGAACAGGTTCTAAAAGTAAAATCATATCGAAACAAGTTTGGGAAAACATTTCCCCCTGTAAACACGGCCTCACATCTCAGAAATGTACAGATGGATGATACAAGAAGCGGGTGCTTCACACAATGTTGTCAAACAGTTTCGGAACAGGGTTCATTCAGCGAAGTTTTAGACTGAATGAGAAAATGTGAAAGTTCTTCAGTCAGTATACCAGTTTTGTCTTCAGTAAAATCTGTAGAACAAAGCGAGAACTGCTGCAATCAAGCAAAAACCCAGGGCCGGGAAACAGAGGATGAAGCAGAAAGGAAGACAACGCTTACTGTAAGTGTAGACAGCATAATTACTACCACTTCTCTGGATGTTAATTACAGCCCAAACAAACAGGGCAGCGCCTCTTGTCAAACCTTTCGCGAGGCATCGTTTGGCGTTAAAGCTGTTGTGTTCAGTCTGTTTTCCAAACAGACACTGGTTTAGATGTCTGATTTATATCTGGAAAGAGGAGCGGGAATTTCATAATAGCTCTACAAGTCATGTCGGCCTTGTAGACTAGTGACGACTGCAAAACATCACCCGGGCCAGTGCCACCTTCTAATGATGGACTGCAGGAGGGTGGATCATGTGTTTGGTGTTTAACCCTATATCATGCTTAGCAGTTGAAATATGACACACACCCTCTCCTGGCCAGACGTCCCCCCCCCCCACCCCCCACCCCCAATACACTCTGGTCTAGTGCATTTCCTGACATGCATATATAGGCCTCGCTGGTGCATTAGGCAGCGTGTTGGACTTGTAATCTGAAGGTCGTGAGTTCGAGCCTCTCAGGGCAGGGCTCTTACTGCTCATCTGATAAACCACTTTGCCAGCAGAAACTCCATGGATGTATTTCTGTAATTTAGCAAACCCTCTGTCATCACAAATGTAAAATATCTAGCTTGGCCACATATGAAATATACTCCTATTCCTGGTTCAGCCTTGTGGATACATATTTTTTAGTTATTACACTTTTTACTTGACTTAATCACTTTTATGTCACTTCAACAAAACTGAACTGATGCCATTCCTACCTTTGCATTACAATCAGTTCTTTTTTAACCACAGCAAGAATCATTGATCAGCTTCATTATTGAACTAAAGCATAAGTAAACAACATAGACAACATAATTAAACAAAGGTTTGGTATTCTATCTGACGGTGCAATTACGTTTTATTGATTCAATCTTCATTCCAAGCAAATCCAAAAGTGGTTGGGCAAAGTAAAAGGCACTGCTGGGATTTGAACCCAGGATCTCCTGTTTACTAGACAGGCGCTTTAACCAACTAAGCCACAGCACCCATACATGAACTTCCATATCAACATTTCCCCACGCCCGACTTTTCGTGTATGGGAAATGTTGCCCTATGGTAGTAGTTCTTTCTTGGGTGTTGACATGATCACGTCTCAGCCTTGACGTCACGCGCAGCAACAGCACCTGATTGCATATGATCATATTTTGACACATGCACAAAAAACAAAACAAAAAAACTGTTCCAGTTCAGTGTACTTTGCTCCAACTTCTACAATCAACTCCATCTTTTCTAACATCTGAAGGACAAAGAGTACCACAGGGCAAAGGGCAGCACTGTATCTGTCATGCTCCCCAACAGCACTAGAAAGACTAATAATCACACACACGTCTTCTAAAACCAGAACTTTTTTCACTTTCAGTGAGTCCCCTGTTTTATACATGAAGACATTTCCGCAGTGTCAGCAAAACCTTTAGAGGTTCCTTGGTTTGATACGTTGCTTCGATAGCATTGTGTCCATTTCTAACCTGCACGAGGGTAAGTGGTTAGCTTTAATAGTGACAGGAAACTTTTATACTCACAGTCATAGGCTGAATGTGGTGGTGGTGCTGTGCCCTGCATGAGGACCTAAAGCCCCTTTTGAGTAGCTCACTGTAAACAGTTATAAGATATTTCTTACAACATGACACACATGGCATATCTTTGGCACAACCCGGACGACATTTAATAATTCAATTCCAATTTGATATAAAAAATAAAATAAGGATATTTAATTAATATTAGCTTCCATTATTTCTAGATATTGGCTGTTCTCCCTGTCAGAGAAACCTTTTTCTATCATGAGTATTTTGTGTTTTTTTCTGTGGTTGAATGTAGATTGAAAGACGACATTTTAAAAAGATATGCCTGAAATGATTCAAACTTTTGTGATGAAGCTCCGTCTCTAAATCCGATACGTTTGCAAGAACACATGGCTGGTAAAGAGTAGCTGCAGCTTTTTAAAACCAGCACCGCCTATTTATTCTAACCTAAATCTAATTGCAGCTCATTTTCCCGCTGACGACACCTTTATGACTTCACGGTGATGATGGATCACATGAGAGACGCTGCAGAAAAACTGAATATATGACTATCTTTCCAGTCTCGAGATATATTCAAAACATTTAACAGGGCACAAAATGCAAATACAGAAATCTTAAACTATCTCCGCATGACAATAAAGCTCTCTCCTGCGTGATAAAGTGCCCCGGGAACATGCAAGCATACAGCAGTACTCAGACAGACTTCAACAAACACGCTTGCTGGGATCTTTGGACATGTCTAGGCTTTTCATGCTGCCATGGTGACACTGCGACTGAGACTGCATATGTAAACAGGGACCTCCAATTATCAGCTGGCGATATCTCGCAACCACTTTGCATGTTTGCATGATGTGTGGCTTCAGGCGAAATGGAAATTGAATGAGGGTGAAAATGAAATGCTCATTAGCTGTAGGTTTTCACATCATCAGCAGGTTTTACTGTCATCAGAAGTTTATACTGCACTCCACTGACTACTTGCACCAAAGGGAATCTTTACATTTGCTGTCTAAACAAACTACAATTGTTCAACCAACAGGCTATTTATATTCCTTAAAACCTGCTCAAACTCCTCTCTCTCATACCTCTTCTTATGGCCTCTCGCTCAAGCGTTTGCTCGCTTTGTGCTCTGCCACCCTGTCTGTTCATGATGGGTGTGTGTGTGTGACTGTGTGAGTCAAAAACCTGTGTCAGCATCAGCTGTGCATGAGGACGAGGCTGAGAAAGAAAATAGGCAGAATTGACGATGAGTGTGTGTCTGACGGGAAATGCCTAAGTGCTTGAGAGTGGACATTAAGTGAAAGTACTATATGTGTTTGTTTGTGCATGTGTATGTGCGTGTGTGTGTGTGTGGTGAGCGCAAAGGCGGCCAATGGGTTGACAGGCAGGGAAGAAAAAAAAAAAAAAAAAAAAAGATCAAACATGGGAAAACAGCTGAGATCAATGGTTAACAGGACACAGACTGAGATCAGTGACAAGAGGATAAGCAACATGAGTCACAGCCTGAGACCGAGGCAGAGGAGGGTGGTCGTGTTTTCACACTGCATGATCAACACAAGACATAATAGTACCGATTCTCTGCAGTTCCTCCACCACAAGCTGAAGGACGCATTTGTAGAAAAACAGCGAGAATGAAAAAAAAGAAGAAAAAAAAAAAAGAATTTAGAGGATTCGCGTTATATTAATCTTTAATGCAAAACAATACATGCACTGTTATGATAATTACAGGCTACATACCAGGACTTATCATTTAACTTGCAGAAGAAGAATCACTCTTTGTTTAGAATGTCAAAAACATCAGGAAATCCAAACCAACAATGTGACTCATTAAGGAGCAACTTGCATATCACAATATACCGGTACGTACCATCTGGGACATCTAGGTTGCACTGTATGACAACAGAATGATTCTTTTTTTTCCAATGAAAAATCTTCAGTGAAAGTTGAGGGGGTGCCAATGCAAATTCAATTTGGTGGGATGGATTTTCATAAAGCAAGATATTCTTTTTTTCAACCTTGCCTTAGAGAACACTTCAAAGTCATTTGTAAATTTCTGATTGCATATAGGAGAACAAAGTTAAAGCAACACTGTTGTTCCTCTTTCCTTTACGAGAAGCAAAAAATGGTCTCAAAAGGTCCTAACAACCTCAAGTAGAGTTCATTTTTGAAATCTCAATTCCTGCAAAGTAAAGTACATTGAGGATTGATTTGCACAAGTCGTCCCACACTTCTTGAGGTTGTCTACGGCACTAAGATTTGATTTTTACGTGTTAGGAGTTGAAGAGAGAAAGAAAGTGTTCGTCTGATCACTGCAATCAGAGAAACAGGAACATTAAGAATTGACTAAGACGTGTCAGATATGGTTACTCCCAAGTCTACTACAAGGTTGTGACCACAATGTTACAGCGCACCACTTCTCTGAACAGTCTAAGCTGCTGAAACAAAATATGTCAAAGATGTCTTTGAGGTGACATGAAGAGCTTCCTCAAACAAATAAAAAGTGTGAAAGTTAGTAGATCTCATCTTGTCACAGTTTGGGATCATTTCAAGTACAACGCTCAAATGTGTCATGGAAAAAAAGCTGGTGTACTGTGTGACTACTGAGCATGCTGCCATAGTTAATTAATCACTGGGATTTCTACTGGCTTCTTTTGTTTTGTTTTTTGTTCTGACAGAGACGGAAGTGACAAAAATCCCCAAAACGCTGCTGCACCACATCAGTGAAAACAGAAAACAAAACCGAAAGAACGCTGCATACAATAACATCAAACACACCAGTTACATCTTTAGACATACCAGCATTGGTGATGACTGTGGTATTAAAATGTATATTTTATATAGTGTGTTACATTAGTGTAAATAATCCAGTAGCACTTGGAAAACAATGTGTGAAAAGTCCTGCGTGATGTAGAATATCTCTTTCTCCTCAAAGTGTACTACATTGAGCCAATGCTGTGGCAATAAAGCAGCTGGTCTGCCCCTTAAGGCTCATTTATGCTTGATCTTATACACATATACTAAACACATAATGGCTTCAGTCCGTATTTCTGTTGGTCTCCTGGTTGCCAACGGATACGGACCAGCGGAGCAGCATTATTGGTAGCCTTAAGGGCAGCATTAGGATTCAAGGAATATAACAAATGGTGAAGCTGTTCCAAGGGGACGCAACGCCTGAAAACGATGTCCATTTACACAGCAATGGCAGAAACATTGAAAATGAGTTACCGTGCCAGGACAGGAGTGTGCACTGCCGTTTGTGTTTGGAATTAATTCACACACACACACATGCATGTAGAGAACCATACGCCATAAACGTTAACAATCGAGAGTATCTGACAGAGGGCAAATTGGATGCTGTTAGGAATGAATTTCAACAATAAAACTACCAATATAACCAATAAAATTAGAATATGGAATGGGAGTCATGCCACGTCAGAGACTCCCATGTTCCACCTTGGGAGCTGTTTTCAAACGGTTGCATTTTGAGTGGCAACGACCGTCGCTGTTGTGGAAACGGACACACAAAACGCAACGAAAGCTTTGCATTCTTTTTTAATTCGTTTTCGTTGACCTCCTGCTATCGCTATGGTAACTATCATTGACTTCCTCCACCTCTTGAAGAAAGAACTCTACTGTTCTTCATTGCATTATGACAATATGTTGAATTATTGGACATTTGCCACTGCAGAGAGCGACTTGCATGAATAGGGAACGTTGGGTCAAAATATCCTAAAACACACAATTTCTAAGGTTAAAAACTAGTCTGATCGTGTAAGTTTGATATGGTGTGATATGTCGTGTTTCCCAAACGGTCTGGTTATTCTCCCTCTCACAAGTGCAAAAGCTCTTTCCCGGTTTATTGCACCTTATTTAAAATGCACATCCTAAAAGCAGCATAAGTGATGGTACCTGAGCAATGTGCTTAACGCATGTACAGTATTTCTTTTTATAAATTGAAAGGGAGAAAAATTAATGAATTGTTCGATGGTGTTTTAAAAAAAACCAAAAAAAAACAGTAATAGCCATGTCACCTTTTAGCGCATGGTATAACATGTGGTCCTCTTATGTGAACTTTGCAGTAACAATATGGAGCGCAAAGAAGCCCAAACATCCCAGCACACATTCTGGGCATTAAACGTGGTCTTTTTTCCAACAAGTCTGTGATTTTCAATTTTGGTGGCTGCTGAGAGACGCATTAATGAGAACTCCATAATCCATTCTGGCTTTCAAATTGGGGACTTTCATCTTGCTACTCAGCATGTAGAGCCATTACGTTTTAATGACATTTGCAGATAATTCCCAGGATCTGGTCAATAAATTGGTGGATAACACAAAACTCATTTGTCCTGTGTGCAAATGAGGAACTCAAAAGACAAACATAGGGGGGTAAATTACAATCAAGTCCAGACAAATGCTATTGGACCGGTGGTTTTCAAAAGATAGGGTGGGGCCACCTTTAGGGGAACACCAGGAAGCTTTGGTGGGGGAACCCGGGAAAATCTGGGGATGAGTTGGAGGCACTTTTCCTGCATGATCGTCTCCTTTTAATTTGCAAAGAAACCATTGTTAAAAACATAAAGTGGAGAGTGAAAGTATTAGCTATTTTTTTAATACACATATTTTTTAGAAATTAATTTACATCAAGTGTCATTAAGACAAACTGATATAGAAATGAAGCTTTAGTGCAAAAAAACCATAAGGGTAACAGATACGACAGTTGCAAACAACTTAAATGCTAGCTCAAGTTCTGTGAGTGAAACGATTCATTTTGGACATTAAATCTCCTCAAGACCAAGCAGAAGTGAATTGTTGCAATATGAATAACAAGGCCATTTTTCAGTTAACAACTGATACACTGCAGTAAGTTATCATTAGAAGAAAGTGAGACAAGTGGGTAGATCAAATGCTAAATGCGTATGAGGTGAAGTCAAGTATTTATGTGACTATTTTTATTGTTAGGCACAAGGTTGTGTGTGTGTGTGTGTGTGTGTGTGTGTGTGTGTGTGTGTGTGTGTGTGTGTGTGTGTGTGTGTAGACAGACATAAGGGTATGGGGATTTAGCTGGATTGAGGGCACCAAGTTGACTCCCTGAGTCCACCAACTCTCCCCCCCCCCTCTTATCCTTCCTCCAAAGACTAGTCCGGCTAAAATGCACTCTCAGGGGATTAAATCTACTGCCCTCTCCCTTTCTTCTTTCACTGCCTTTTCTTCCAATCCTTCCCCTCTTAAATTCCCCCCTTTACCTCTTACAAAACGCATGCACATAAGGGGGCTATAATGTAACAGGCAACGTGTGGACACGCAACATGTATATAGGCATTTCTGTCAAAGAGGGTTTTGATTAAAGCCAGCCTGTGGATTAATTAGGGTAAATAACCTTCAGAGCAGCTTTTAGGATTTAAGAGTTAAAATCTACTGTGTGCTTTACGCAGGAGAGTGTCTGCTTGTACGCTGTGAATGTGTTTTGTAACGCAGCAACACTTTGCTCGTCCTTTAAGGTCCAGCTACTCTGAACATGGTATTCGGAGGATATGACTTTCATACTTTAGCAAAGGTCTTGGTGATGTGTAATCTACATTTTCTGCTTGCATCCAACAATACTGGGTTTTCACAAGGTCGGCGCTCCATTAGCGGACCGTTTTCTGTGAAGGTCCCACTGGAAGTCAACACACTTGCTTTTTGCTGTAGTCTGTTTGCAGTCGAGATGGACACAAGTCAATAATTGCTTCCTCCTGTGGAAATCATTACTGCATTATTAACATATCGGTCTGTTGGAGAGGCACAACAGCTAAAAACCTTTAATGTCCAACAGTGTCATGTTGTTTGGTGAAGAATAATGGTGCTGATGAATATTTTTCAATTTATAAGATGGTAAAAAAAGTTATTGCCTTTTGTAAACTGGTATCAGATCAGTGTTTCAAGATTAAAACCATCCATCCATTTTCGTTCTATTCTTGCTTACCTGAGATTAAGTTCACTAATGGTTAAAGACCATCCAGGATAAGTACAGCCTGGACAAGCCGCAAATGGTGGATGACTTTCAGTTCAAATATATTTTTTTACTTAACTTCGAACAAGCTTCTTTTTAAAAGAGCCAATGTCGAACATAGAGTAATTTAATACCGTCCCATTACTTCACTGTCTACTGTTTGATCTGGTGCACATGATCATATATGTTGACATGATGTACGAGCCAAACCTTGACCTTCATGGGTATTTACTACTTTTTGTCAAATTACATTCTTGAACATGTGATTAAGATCACTGACATTTGGGAAGAAAAGAAAATGCAGACATTGACAATAAGCAAGCAAATTAACAGTAATAATCTCTTTTTTGTATTCATACACCTCGCTTCTTTCCCACTTGTTCTCAATGGGTGCCACAGTGGCGATATGGAGGCAGATACCCAGACATCTCTGTTCTGGGCAACTTCCTAAAACACATCTGGGAGGACACCAAGCCTTTACGGATGATGTGGTCCTGATGTTGTCCCATCATCAGGACGATGGATGATGGAGATCAGCACCTCTAAGTCTGAATCCATGGTTGTCAAATGGAAAGAAATGGCCCGCCATTTTCAAATAAAAAAGAGAACTTTCCCTACGAGGCTGAGTCTCATTCACCAGTAATGGGATGAAGGATTGTTACATCAGCTGTAGGTTCAGACAATCACTGGACTATTGTATAGCAGCAAATCCCTGCTTGTCAATCAACTGCACTATATAATATACCCCTGCTTTTTCAAGCAATATTGTGTCCTGCTCTGAGCATGTGCAGAATCCGAAGGAGCACGCAACTACTGTCACAAGAAAGCAGACAGTTGTCATCGCAGGATATTTCACAGGGGGTACAGCATTTCACAGAGGCCACTAATAAACGAGACCTTTAACCAACCAGTTATATGCTGGGATAAAATGACGACAGGCTCCGCCCACTTACTACCCCCCCCCCCCCCCCCCCCCCCCCAAAAAAACCTAATAGTACTCGCGAACATGTGAAAGTTTTGCAAACAGAGAGCCGTGTCAGCAGTTGTGTGCTCTTTCAGAGTCAGGGAAGAGTTTTTCTTACAAGACACAGTATTGCTTGTAAATACTAGCAAATACTAGTAAAATGTAGTAAAAATAAGCAGAAACGTGCAGCTGATTGAGTTGTGCGTGCGACTCCTTCACACCCATATAGGCGTGAATCGAGTTGAAGCCCACCAAATTCTGGCAGGGATTTAACATTTCACGCTTTTTTGCGGTAATGAGGGAGGTGCGCAGTAAAGCAAAGCTCTCGGTTTACGTTCGCGTCCTGGCCTATGGTCATAAACTTTGGGTCATGACCAAAAGAACGAGGCAGTGGATACGAGCAGCTGAAATAATAAAATTCTCTTGTTCAAAATAAGACACCTCTTGTGTAACCTATGACTACCAACCAGTTTTATAGTGTAAACCAAGAATCCAATAGACCATACGGTCAAATACTTTTTTTTAACAGCGGAGGGACTGTAACAGTGAAAAGACGGTTGATTCTGACATGAGTTAAAGTTAATGTTAGCTGACCAGATGGATATTATTCTCACCCCTCACAGTTGGTGAGTTTCAGATATCTCTGAGCCTTCAAATTTTTTATGATTCCTTTTTTTCTTTTTTTTAACTTCCAAAGCCAAACCAGTGTCCCATCAGAGAGTCTTGGTGTCTTGCTCAAGGACACGAACGAGTAAGCAGATGCATGTTGCTGTGGGGACTTTGAGCCGCGACGCCCCAGCTGAAAGGCGATCTCCCTAATCACTTGCAACACCCCCGCTGCTCCCGATTTTACCACCGCGAGAATGTGTCATCAGAAATAATTAGAAAACATTAAAAGCTAAAGTAACATACTGAGAGAGCCCTGCAGGCGGCATCTTTCTGCAAAGATAACAAAGCCAATTCAGACACCTTTACCCGGTGGCATGATGCTTGCTCCCTAACTGACGGAAAGAGCTTAACACGTTGTGGTTGCATACGCTTAACGGGGCTCTCCCTTTCTCCCACAAGTGAGACCGGAGCTGTGCTGTGTTCACTCTGCAGGCCCCAGCAGCAACAGACGGGTCTGTTCTCAAACAGCTGGAGCTGCCTCCAAGAATGAAGCAAAAAGGTGGGGGGGGGGGGTGAGGAAAAGACAGAAGTCTCAGACAGAGAACGCATGAAAATGAGGAAACCGCGTAAAAGACGAGGCCAGAAGAAGAGGGACAGCGCGCCGGACAGCGTTTAGAGCGTATCCTGTCATAAATAATCAATACTTGGTCAACAAAAGAAAATGAGAGCGTGTGAAGGAACCAGGGCTTCCTCCCATTGCCAAATCCACGGGGGAAAAGTGCCAGCACACGTACGTCATGAGTAAACACAACTGAGCCAAATTGAAAATGAGATATGGGGACAGACGACACAATAGTCAGAATAAAAGAGAGAGGAAAAACAAAACAGAGCGAGGGGCACGAGACGGCAGGGCCAAATGAGATTTTGTCGAGACAGAGCTACAGTTAGAATAGAAGCAGTCCTGCAAACAGGCAGCAGCAGAAAATTCCATCATCGTGTTCATGACCTTATGTGCTTCTTTTCCGAAAAAAAAAAAAAAAAAAATCCATCTGAAACTCCTCCTCCTCCTCCGCTCCTTACATGTTTGTGTTTTTGGTACACGTCCATGTGTACGTGATGTGCACATCACAGCCTCCAACAACGAGTACATTTGAACCCATCTGGCAGCTGGTGAGCGCATTCCACCAGATGTGAGAGGAGCTACGCTACAGTCGGCCACATGACACAGTTCTTACCTCATGTCTTCCAGCAGGTCACATTCAGTCTGGTGTTTAAAGTGCAGTCTTGTCATCTGCTCTGTGTGAGTGTTTTTCAGCTCCTGTGTCACTTTGACCTGGAGGAAACAACGAAGACAGATTCATTAAAAGATCCGTCACTTGCGGTCGCTCCCCTGCTCGGTGGGACGTGGTATTTATCTTCTGCGTAACATTTGCCTGCGGAGGACTCACTCTAACACATTGTCTGTGATTTAAAATGTGAAGAAGAGCAGTTACAGCAGGGTGTTGAGCCTCTGCAGCCAGAGGTGGCTGCTTAGGGCCCGCCTGGCTCAGAGTTGCCGATCGGCCCCGGTGACAGTTTCCCAATGCATAGCTAATGTATTCTCTCATGCATGCTTCACCTGACTCCCATCTGGACACGGTCGAACCGATGGAGCATCAAAGATGAGACTGTCTCACGTATCTAAGGCAACACATTGCCGATGCCCACGGCGTGAACAAGTTACTGTCTTTGTTTTCTACTTGACCATTTTCTTTGAACAGGAGCCCCTACATTTCTGTCAGAGTTCTGATCCAGGCAGCCACTTCCACTCCCTCCACAACACAGCCCGTCTGTCTTCCTGTCCCTCTTCTTTAATTGGTAAGAACATTCATGATTACGAGTCTGTACTCGCACCATTGTAGTGTTTTGATTTAACCTGTCTAGTACGTGTAGGAATTATTCATACTCTTTACTGAGTTCAACCCTTCATGGGAAACTCAAATATGCACTTTTTAACTTAATTAATATCCAACCGCAGCCCATAAACTTGCTATATTAGCCATCCCTGGTTCAAATAAATGTTGCATGAAATGAACTGAAAACTGCTACGTAATCATTTTCCACCACCGATAATCTGGCGATTGACTTGACCTTGGATTCATAACTGCTGGGTCGCCCGAGGTAGCAGCTCAGGTTCCCTTGATTTCATTCAATAAACAGTTCTGTGTGATCAACTTAAAATGATAATTCTCTGGTATCCGAAACTACCAATGTGCAAGCAAGCGTGCACACATACGATAATTTAATCCACAACAAATGATCTGCCATTCAGGTGTCGGCCATGAGGTCACCTGAAAGCGGCGCACACACACACACGTCGTGCACACACTCTCCCACCAGTCATCCTTCAAGCCAACAATCAGCGTGAGGGTTTTGTCAGACTTCTGGAGAGGCTGGCCGAGCTTTTCTGCCTGCATTAAGGAAGAGACTCCCCGAGCGTCCCGAAAACACGATGAGTTTATCGCCTCGTTTCAGTTTTCTGATCAGAGCGCTCTCACTTTACAGCATCTTGTGTGAAGGTGGAGCAGCCCCTTAATATGCATACACACACACACACACACACACACACACACACACACACACACACACACACACACACACACACACACACACACACACACACACACACACACAGACACACAGAGACACACACACACACACAAACACAAGCCCACACACAAACATGCACGCCTCCTGCCAACACACAGAGAGTCACAGTGAAGGTCATTGTGCATTGTCGAGTGGATTCCATCATCTATTCACCGGCGTAACAGTGGGCAAATTCATGACTCTTCTAGACAAAACAATCAACGACATGATACGCACCGCACTGACACAAACACGGGGAAAACAACAACAAGAACAAACACACTGCAGAGATGCCTTCTTTCATGTGCTGTGTCTTTGAAGATAAGGAGGGAGCGGTTCATTACCGTATCAGGGCAAAAAGCCCTCACTTGATTTTCACCTTTTATCACTCATTGGCAACCGGAGAGAGAGAGAGAGAGAGAGAGAGAGAGAGAGAGAGAGAGGGGAAGGGCGGGCAAAGGATGATGGAGGAATGATAGACAGTGAGGAGGAGACGAGGACATGAAAAGTGAGAAGAGACGAGAGAGAAGTGAGATGCTCAGTGACTTAAAGCATCCATGGAAAAACAGAAATCTTGATCGAAGTGAAAGAAAAGGCCAATGTGAGGCAGCTGTCGAAGGTCATGTTACAGGGAAGAAGAAAAAAAAAAAACAGGTGGCAGAGTTGTAGTGAGCTGATGCAGCAGATTGGGCTGTAACCTGAATATTTATACACAAATTTTACAATACACAACCGACACTTGTAAACAAGTGTATAGAAGGGACGAAGAATTCCGCCTCAAGTTTACTCGGACTCAAAAACTGGAATTATGGAGATAATAAGAAAATGACATCAGTGCCAATCAATCCTGTGCTTCATTCCAGTCTGATATGGATCATGTTTAATTACAGTGTGAAGAGATGAAAATACAAGTCTACTGGCTGATTGCCTGCTGATGAGAAGCCCTGATCACTGTGGTTAATGTCAATTTAGACAAACAACGAGTTTGTCAATAAATTAAAGGAGGTGTTGATGTCGATCAGTAGAGGAATGGCAATTTTGCCTCTATGCTCTGTCGCAGATACCAAAAAATAGACCACAGCTTTTCTATTAAGAGTCCTCACAAGAAAGGGATGGGCTACTTGATCACCACGATGGCCACTAAACTGTCACGCACTTGCAGGGCCAATTGTAATGGAGTATGAGGACGAGAGCCAGCAATTTTATATGAACAGCCAGGTTAATATCTGTAAATTGGGTTTATTTAATCAAACTATTTGCAGGTGATATGCTTCCCACCTTATTTACATCATTTACATTTTTGTTTTTTTTTAGCAATAACTATATTGTATATAATATACTTTGGTCTAATGAGATTAACTGAGCTTCCTTCTTGCAGCGTCGTTTTTGGAAATTCCCTCAAGTGCCACAGAGAGGAGGGACGGATGTTGCTCATAACCAGCTGGCTGCCAGTTGCCAACATCTGATGTAACATTTTAAAACTGCTGGGTTTTGGCTATCGAGGGCCGCATTTGCAGCATTGCTTTTGTTACTGTGTCCACACCTGCTTTTGTACATGTCAATGCTGAGATAGATAGATAGATAGATAGATAGATAGATAGATAGATAGATAGATAGATAGATAGATAGATAGATAGATAGATAGATAGATAGATAGATAGATAGATAGATAGATAGATGAGCTACAACAGAGCTAATATATGACAGTGAGGCGAGCTCAGTTTGTTAGCAGATGTGCAGAAACACAGACAAAACACTTAAGGGCCTGAATTTGTCCAACTGGGAGAGAAATTATTAGTATCCGACAGCCACATAGTGATACACTCTGGCTGCTGTGGGCTGAGCTCGCAGTGTGCCAGCCACATTGGCAAGAGTGTACCACAGCAGGATTTTTATGTTATTTTGTTCAGATTCAGTTTTATTCTTGGAAACATTTTAAGAGGAATGTGAATGAAAGACTGCAGCAGCAGTGATGCATTTGATCACACACATGGGGGGGGGTCTCTGCAGCCTCAATTATGAAGGGACTAGTTCCAAGTGTGGTCTGTCTGTGAGTGTGTGTGTCTTTTAAAAAAAACAAAAAAAACAAAACAAGGCAAGACATGACACGTTCAAGGCCAGTCTGGAAATGAGGGGCATAAATGGATGGGGGGGGGGGGGGGGGGGGGGGGGGGGATATGTGGTAGTTAAGAGAAAAACTGTACAGAGGTTCACAGCAGGGTGGTGGTGGTGGTGGTGGTGGTGGTGGGGGGGTGGGGGGGGGGGGGGGGGGGGGGGTGGCTGCATCTATTTCAGGACAACACACTCAGAAGGCAGTGGAGCAGAAACTCACACACAGAGTAGGATGCCATATAATCTGAACCCGGACACGATCAATAAGGCAGCATCAGATGGCCGCATGTTCGTGGGCTTTGGCTGTTGACCCTGGACGGAGCTGAAGGTCTCTTGTTTGGAGAATTTAAAAAATGAAAATAAAAAAAAGAATATGCATCACAAAACAGCCGCAGCTTTTGTTGTGCTGCTGTGTGTGTGTGTGTGTGTAAGTGTGCGTGTGAAGGAGGGCTGCTGTCATCAACATCCATTAACAAAAATATAAAAAAATAAAAACAACACCTCGCTCCACGTTACACGCTACTACTTCATTTAGATATAAAGTTGCTTTCCAGTTGTGAGGAAAGCCACACACACACACACACACACACACACACACAAAAAAACAACAACAAGGCTTTTGTTTGGTGCTCAGAGGTGTTTGTACAGTAGATCGTAACGTGATTTGACGTGTGACGGTCGCAGCCGCTGGACAGATGCACGTTCATGTCAATACAGAAAACAAGCTAGCTGCTAATGTCGGCTAGCGAGGGTCTTATTATTTATTTATTTATTCATCTCTCATAATTCTCCCCCTCAAAACCTGCAGCATCAGCCGCCGAAGCCCTCCATCCACAGCGCGAGGTTACCGTGAGGTTATCCGCCTGTCATTGTCTCGTCGCGAGGACCGGAGGAAACATAACGGACTCACCTTCCTCGGCGGCGGCTGCATTTTGGAGTCTTGACATGAATGAGTATTTCCCTGGTGAGATGTATTGTAATTCCGAGAGGCGATCCAAAGCAGTGTGGCTTTAATATTCTTTCTCTGCTCCCTCTAACGTCCACCCCCCCCCCACCCCCAAAAAAAAAGAAAATTAAAAAAAAAAAAAAAAAAAAAAAAGCCTCCCTTCCAGACGACAGGGAGGAAGACGGGAGTTAGATTTGTACTCCGGCGGCCATGATTGATGATAAATGGCTGATTTAATACGGAGCAGGAGCTGACGCTGGACACACTTGTGCTGGCTGCTGCCACTACGACAGGACTGGTGTGTAGTGTACTGTTGTGAGGCGGAGAAGAAAAAGCAGAGGGGAAAGGGATGAGGGAGGGAGGCGGGGCGGGGGGGGGGGGGGGGGGGGTTTCCACGGGGGAGATTCGGCTGTAAGCTCAGCTCGACGGCTCCACGGTGCGGCGAGGCGCGGGACGGCGGACACGTGTTATGGAGAGTTATGCATCGCTGCTGATAGATGACCCCCAACAGTCAAATAGAGCTCGTCTGAATCAGAATTTACTCCACAGAAGAAGACAACTCGAGCACATTAAAGAACAATAGTTATCAATTGTGCAAAAAGATTTGCTTATTTAGGAGGTAGATAGAGATTGAAAATGTATTACTTAAGTAAAACAACTTTTCGATTAATTTTGCTGCTAATAGCAAGTGAAAGTACTCCTGCACTGCTGCAGAAAATATTCAACATCGAAACAGACATCATAGTTTCAATCACAACTGGAAACTAGGAACATCTACATTTAAATGCAGTCAAAATGAAAACTTCCCATAGGTAAAAGTGGGACGTTTAGTGAACTAATAGAAACTGATTTGATATCACTAATGAATAAAGTATGCTTGCTCGTGTGGAATTGTTGGGTTTTCCTCTGTAAAAGTGCATAAAAATTACTGTTCTAATTTGTGCCATACAATTTTTTAAGTGAATTGGATGGATTGGATTTGAATTGAATTGAATTGAATTGAATAAAAAAAATGTTTTAATCCAGACTTCAACAACAGCAAAAAGGAACAGTAAGGACTTAAATCGACAAGATTGGCTTATATGGGCAACAAAATATTGTTTTCCACGCACGTGTAGGTTGTTGTAGCTGTGGCGTAATGCAGCCTTATTTCTATAAAAAAAAAGATCTGTAATTAACAACAAAAACCACAACTTTTATCAACAGTATTGACTCAATAAACAACATATCGCCATCAGCTTATATGAGTGACAGCATTTTTTATTTTTTTTGTGGTGACTTGTTGGTGTCAGTGAACACACCACTGGGAATTGTGACTTATGCAATCTGTAACTTGTTTAGTTCCCAGCTGATGGATGCACCATACTATATGCATCTTGGCTCAATTCACTCCTACACCAGTGTTTGTGCTTTGTGCCTCGTTGTCTTTATCTGTTCCAAATGATTTGTTAATTCCAGTGCATTTTGAATAGTGCATAATGTCCCTGGCCCTTATATACCTCTATATGTTTCTCATACTCAATGCTCAGTAGTTTATTTAATGTAAAATCAGCATTTCAATGTAATTTCAACCATAAATACACCTTTTTTATTTTGATAATTCTATTTTTGCAGGAGCTAATGGAAATGAGAGAAATGCCATTGGAATAACTTTACCTGTAAGAAAATATCCACTTTCAAAACAAATAATAATGTATCTAAAGAATTACACTGCTGCATTTTATGTTGTAAATACATGTACATATAAAATAAGGTCATTGACTATGAACATGCTCATAAAAGTGTTTTATGTATTGAGTAGTCTTAATTCACATGTTGGGCATAAACTCGCATTTCACCATCCAGTATCCAAGTAGATCACTTGGTGCAAGATTCACCTCACTGTGAATGAAATTCCAAACATAAAAACAGTAATAAAAGTATAAATACTCCAAAATCCACTAATCTACAGTAATGTGTACAACAAACTGTTATTTATCTGCCCAGTTATCTGTATATATGTTACAAAGATGAATTCAAACAGACTTAGATAAAGTGTGCGTAACCTAATATGATTCTTGGAGTGTCTTCTCCTTCAGCACCGGCCAAAAAAAAGCACTCTATTTTATGAAGCAACCCTCCACAATCACACTTTATTTAGGCTCGTTTGTTTGATGAGAGGGAAATTGATTTCTGTGACACTATTTATTTAGTGTATTAGAGGCTTCTATTTTGCATGCCACCACCAGGGGGAAGCACTTCTCAGCAGCTAAGCAGAACTCATCATAACACCGGTGGCAGATTTAAAAAAAAAGAAAAAGAAAAAAAAAAGAAGCACCCAGCAGAAATCCATCCTTTATGTTTCGATTCGTTGGCTCGATGTGAAGAGTAACCAGGACAGACGCATCAGAGAATGTGTCATGAGGGAAATAAGTTAACTTTAAGGTTGGTGGCCACTTTAAAAAGGATGATTTTTATTTGACGGCGCATCAGCTGAGGAGACTGCAGACCTGCATAGCAACAAGAAACCGCAGTCGATCTAAGAAAAATCGATCGAAGACAGCTGGAAGAAAAGGACAGAAAACAGGGTGAGGGCATGAAAGTCACAGGGAGGAGAAAAAAAACCACAACAAAAAAACAAAACAAAAAAACACTGATGACACTGAAAAACTATAATTCAAACTCAGCTTGTTTGAATCAAACCAGAAATGATAAAGATCAGCTGTAATAGGCTGGTAGTGAATAAAATACCTTAAATCCAAAGCACTTGTTATAATAATAATTGTGTTGTCATAATGGAAATAACAAAAGGTAAAAAAAAAAAATCAAACTGCATACCATATTCACTTAAAAAAAAACAAAGACTCATGTTAATGTAGCGTAAAGTAAGTCTACCACACCTTTTACTCACAACTGTACCCGATATTATACCAAGCCGGGTATTGCATGATTTTTAATATCCTTTATAATCATTTCTTACCAGGGAAATGTTTGTACAGCGAGGGGTGAGGAAGGAGGTGAACAGTCTGGCTCAGGTGAAGTCTTATGGATGTATGATGAATATGCAGTATATTAGCCTAGTAGTAGTTTTGGGTGCGTTTTATTCTACATCACAAACAACTGTGGTGCAGTCAGGAAAGAGGCGTGAAGGGGTTCCAAATGGATCAAAACCACAACACAGAGCAGGCCCGGACTGATGTTGACTTGCTGTTTACTCAGTTCCAGTTTCTTCTGAGGTTCCCTACACTTGATTTTAGGATATTCAGCTATTCAGCTCTATGTGCCGGAGATCCATCCCTCCTACTTTCAGTGAACCAAATGTTTACAAGATCAGGAAGGACAGAACGTTACTGGTGTTATTGGCACTCATCTGCATGTGGCAGGCTGTAATGCTGCTCCATAGTGATAAATAAGTCATGCATTAGTTCTACAAATGGGCCTTTTAAGCTCATCAGCTTTACCTTGGACATGCATCACTGTGTAAACACAGAGGTGGTGAATGTATGAGTATGAATTGTTGCATCTGCAAATCGGCTAGTTACAATCCTTAATCTGTATGTAGCCTTTATATTTCACAGTTTGAAATGCAAGAGTGAAAAAATATGTAACATCATGAAACGATGTAGTGGTGTAAAATCAGAGAATCACAATCAGAGGAAGTCATTGAGGGAAGAGGCTCTTAGAAATTGCACATAGTAAATATTTCTGGTAATTAATGTGTAATATGCTTCAGCACATTATTACATCTATTACATTATGCCATATTGCAAAGCATAAAAGTTCTGGGAATAAAAATGATACAGTTCAGCGCTTGAGAAAATATGCATATTAACTAAACATCAGTACGATAACAAGACTGTTTTACTGTCTACTGGTTGGTCCTTTATCTTATGTGATTTTTGGTTGAACAATTGAACGGTTAATCAGGTTCTTCAGTGTAATTATTAAGATATTAAAGAGAATCCCTGGCGGCCTCGGTGGTGCAAAATAACAACACATAATATTGTTCCTCATCACTAGTATATCACTTAGTTTACAGTGAAACAGAAATATATTAAAGTAATATCACAGACATGATAAGTCGAGTACTATACATTGTACTCTCATTATGACTGATCCATTTTTCTGTATCCTCAGTTATAATGATCCCTGAGAATTTGTGCTGGCCAGTCATATTCAGGAGGCACGCTCTTTTAGTGCCCCACCATGGAAATGGAATGGACTCAACTGGTAAAGGTTAAGACATTTCCCCACAAATTATTATTATTGCCGTTTATACTCCCACTTGTGGCATAACACTAATTACAGTTAAATTCATGTATTTGAATATCTGGTTTAAAATCTGGGTTCTCTTGCAAAAATGAGACAATTGTAAATATCTTATAATAACAGTATTAATGTTGAGTTGACACCAGATTTGACACAATAAGTGAAAGGGCCAGTGTTTGATTCCTTGCCTTCTGCATGCTGTGCTTCAAGGTTAGGGGCCAGCTAATCATTGATATGCAGTTTGTGGAGCAGGTAAGATATTAAACACTCTTTCTCACCTCTCTCTTCAGTAGCCAGTAACACTTTCAACTAACACACACACACACACACACACACACACACACACACACACACACACACACACACACACACACTGCAACATGTCCAGTCTGCCGCTGCCACCACAGGAACATGGCGGACTCTCAACTTGAGATCATAGTTGGCTTGTTGAGATTTTTGCAGAATGATGTGGATTCATGTTTTCTTTAATAATCTTGACCAATGAACATCTTTTCCTTTGGCTGCACCAAGGTAAGAAATGATTTTAGGAAAGCACACACACACACACACACACACACACAACCGATAAACCGATGTGTAGTTTGCATGGTTGCTACAGAGAGATGTAACCTTTTGGTAATTTTTAACACACATTGTGTCTCAATATGCACGCAAAGCTTTCTATAGTTTGCTAGGAACACAAAACATTATGATAAGTGTGACTCATGCAGCCTGTAGGTTATAGTTTCAAGAGGGGATAAATACATGTAACAATTCAGCCGAATGTCTTTTGTGGTGTGTAATAGGAACATACCTGAGTCAGTTACAACTTATTTTGATGTTTCATTCATATTTGAAAAAGTGTAATAGGAACAATTAGGCTTGGTTCTCAAGGAATTCCTTTATGTGATTCCCTTTAGTACAAGGTGTGCCTCATAACTCAGGTTGGCCTGTATAAGGATAACCAGAGAAGTCCAGACTCTTTATTTGTCAGTTCTGATTGTGATGATTGGGAATTCAGTATTTGTTTGATTTGTTTGTGAATCCTTTTAAAATACCTATAACAGTACTTTTATTTTTGTAGCATAGTCAGAAGTTCATCTTAAAAATAACCTTTAGTTCAAACTTTCAGTGTTTGCCTTAAAAGCACTGGGGATAAATGAAATTAAACATCAAATTTCTTTACACTCAGTGATGTCCGCTGTGCACTTGAGAGCGTGTCTGTGTACTTACCCATGGCTAAATCTAATTTCTGTATATCATAATAATGTGTCGCATTTTATCACAAGTGCCGTGCATCGCATCGCATCGCTTCGCATCGCATCGTATCGTACCACATTGTATTGCATCACATACATGACTGTATCACCTGCCATATTGTATTTTGGCATTTTATCATAATATAACATATAATATTGTAGGACTTATTGCATTTGATCACATATTGTAGGATTTTGTATGTTATCGAATCTTGTCATATCGTATGCTATTGCTTTGGATCTGTTATTGTATCATACTGTGCATGGTAGCGTATTGCATATCAAATAATTCCGGATATAGTATTTGATCACATATCATGTAATATAATATGTCGTATCACATATGGGATCTTATTGCATCAAAATGCATACTGTATCATATCACATATGACATTGCATATCGTTTCTTGAGTATAGCTTATTGTATTAGAACATATGCTAACTATTCACAGCATGACGCAAAATACCTTTTCAACACTGATGATGCATCCAAGCTGCACTCTTTAGGCAAGGGTTGGTTCTCACAACCATCCGAGCACGGGCAAAGCCGCTCAGTTGTAGCATAACCTGAACGATGACCCCCTAACAGTGATCAGCTCAAGAGTTCATTTAGTGAATCTAACTGATGAAATGTTTGTCGAAAGTCCAAAATCCATAATTATTTGAGTTATTTCTAGTGTTTAAATATTTAACAGGTTGAGGTGGAAGCCTATTTTGTATCTGTTCGACAGAGAGATAGTTACCATCTGAGCCTCGGGGCTCTCTCCTGGGTAAACGTACAGGCTGCAGCTTGACAGATGAGCCCACACCTTGTCCGACGCTTTCACCAATCCAAGTGTTGTAGGAAGGCGCTTGAACTTCAGAGACGAGCCCGCCCGTAGACGCATTCCTTCAGTGTGAGAAACCTCAAAGCGTTTAAAAAAACTCTGTGGACGTTCTTGTGCAGGTCAGAAGAATTTGAGGCGTGACTGGAGGGGCTGCTCCAACTCAGGTCTGTTGTCTGTTAAAGTTTTCAGCCAGCAGCTGTTTTTCAAGAGAAAGGGGCGCAAAAACAAATGGTTCAAGCTGAAAACTATGTTAGAAAGAAGGTTCATCAGTCAACAGGGAAACAAGTAAGTCTGCCAATCTTCAGTTCAGTTTGCCTGCTGGGTTGTGTTTTTAATGCATGAATGTGTTGAAACATGAGCTTGTCAGGTGAAGAGAAACAGAGCACTAATGTTCCATGCGTGCCGAACGAGTTAAGGGGAACGTTTGGGAAAAGGTTTCACTAGCAGACCGGTCGGAACTAAAAACCTTTTCTTCCGTCTCCTTCTGTTGCGACAATGAAGATTTTTTGAAAAAGCACGCCAGATTTAGTGTAAAGCCTTTCGCATGAAAACACACATTTGTCACACTCAGTTTACAACAAACTGTCTACTGGGGCTTACCAGGATGTACTCAAACGGTGTAAAACATGTTTTGGTGGGCTGTGAGCTGAACCTGTTTGGTCAGATTTTGTGAAACAAGCCCCACTCGTGAATGCTGTGCGCTTCTTTATCTCCTAGAGACAGAGAACCTGCAACGTGTTTGTATCTGCACACACATGTTGATCCGGAAACCAAAAAAAAAACAAAAACTAGCATAGCGTTTAATTCTAACATTAAAGGCAACACACCCAAAAGAGTATTCTCCCATCTTAGTCTATCATTATTTGTTTTCTCACCGACTGAACACACCCACACAGAATGAAAAGGTCAAATATTTCATGGTTCAAATGATGTATGACATCAAAAAGGGGCGAAGTCAAGCTGCAGAGTGTAAAACTGAAAGCAATATCCCAACGAATAATCCGGTAATTCACAACTAGGGGTCCAGGATCCCTTGTGCTTCTGCTTTAAGGCTGTTATTATCAGATTTGCAGATGTCGGAGAAAAACACTACGAGGCACTTTTTAAAACTGTGTTGTTTAAAGTGTCGGGCAGGACTCCTATAGAGGGAGATGTCTTACTCACAAACATGTTTATTTCCTTTTAACCTTCCGATGGTATTTGGCAAATTTTTTGTCAAATGAAAAAAAACATACAATTTATAAATTTGTTTAAACTGTGACTCATTGGCCTTGGCTCATTTTCTGTGAAGAACATATATCAGATCTCATTTTTAATGTTCACACACTGAACACCCCACTACACGGGTCCACTGTGTACTCTCACTCTCGCCTGTGTGTGTGTGTGTGTGTATGTGCGTGCGTGCGTGCGTGCGTGCGTGCGTGTGTGTCTGTTTTGTTTCTGCCCCTGCTGTTTCTGCCCCTGCCACACAAGGTTGAAATATTGTTGCAAAGTTCAAGCACTAACACCCGTCTGCTCTCACACTCCCACAGATTTCACCTCCTTGCTTTGCAGTAACCAATCTTTATTTTCTCCTACTCTGTCCCTGCTGTAAACCCTGAGCTGAATGTCAACAATGATGAGCACCTGTGGTTATTTAGGCACCGCTGCCCCTTTAGACAGTATACACAATCTCAACCTGCAAAATATGGTTTGAATATCTGAGCTGCCTGTGACGCCACTTCCTCCTTGGAACTTACAAGTCTCTACAGGGAAACCCATGAGCAGTCCGCACAGGGATGGGAGAATGCGTGGCCAGTGGTCATCATGGGTCATGACATAACAAAAGGAGGGGTGGACAACATGGTTCTCTGGTTCCCCTACCTGTGGCACCCCCAGCCTCTTTGCACATTTTAAATGCACTTTAGTGCGATACCATAGACGTAGCTGTTGGGCTGTGACAGTTGCCGACTATATATGATGACTTTCCTGATATCTTCATTTAAAAGCGTCTACCTCGCACAAAGAGAAATTACTTACTTCAATATATCCGTCCATCCATCCATTGTCTTCCGCTTATCCGGGGCCGGGTGGCGGAGGCAACAGTCTAAACAGGGATGCCCAGACTTCCTTTGTCCCAGACACTTCCTCCAGCTCTTCCGGTGGGACCCCAAGGCGTTCCCAGGCCAGCCGAGAGACATAGTCTCTCCAGCCGTGTCCTAGGTCTGCCCCGAGGCCTCCTCCCAGAGGGACACGGCAGGAACACCTCCCTAGGGAGGCGTCCGGGGGGCGTCCGACGTGTGTGGTTTGCGTGGCAGTCGACGGCAGGGGCCTCGACGACCCGATCCCCGGAATCTACTTCAATATAGTATAAGGTTAAAAAACAACAACACCGGGAAGCCTAGTATTCCACCAAATGTATACTTGGTGTGACACAAAGATTTTGCAGTGTCGTTGTTGAATGGGTACTGTAAGTTCAAGCTTTATTTACTAGGGACGTGATCTTCCACACTTTGAAAGTAGAATCGAGAAGAGAGCGTGTCCGCCTGTGTTTGGCTTCACCGTAGCTTTTCACCACAACATTCTTGTGATCTGTCGCTGTGAAACTAACAAAGAAATGCTTGGAACCACCGTGTTAGGGTTAGCACTTTTGGGTGATTCGCTTGATCGACTGATTGCACTGCATGAATAAGGAATCTGTCATTTGCCCAAAGATCTGTCAATCACGCTGCCTAACCCTAAACCCATAAAGCAGGCCACAAACAGAGCGGATCAGGACAGATCTTTCCATCTCAAATAAGAACTCTGTCCACTTTCTTTACAATGGCAGCAGATAGGATTTATTGGTCCCGGACAAAATATTCAGATATTTCATGACTTGTTTGCGGTGGTGCCAGATTAAAATGGATAGCTCAATGGCCAAGAGGAGCAACACACAGAGTCACATGACCTCTGTAGACTGACAAGGGAGAAATGACGTGGGATATCTGCTGAAAGAAATCTGCAACAGTCTTCTTCCCTCTGTTTGTCGCAACCTGGTCCAGGACCAAGGGAGAGTGCAGGACTACCCATGATTTTTTTTGTCCTCTGTGATCCTGCAGAATCCGCTCTGTTTGCGGCTTAATGAACCCTAACCCTTCGCACTGCGAGATCGACCAATGCTTGTGCAATCGGTAGATAATTACTCATTCATGCTCTTTCACGTGTGTGTGCATGATATGCAGCTCTTCTTTTTTTTTTTTTAATGCCGCCTATTCATACTATTCCCCTTTATTTTTTCTCAGTTGTTCTTGCAAGCAACATGGCCTCCTTTGACAGCAACGAGAGCAGCCAGACCAACTTCAGTGCCTTCTACTGCCAGTTCGACGAAGACTTCAAATACATCCTGCTCCCCGTCAGCTACGCCCTGGTGTTTGTGGTCGGCCTGGCGCTGAACGTCACGGCGCTGTACGTGATCATGTTCCGCAGGAAGCGCTGGAACCCGTGCACCATCTACATGTTCAACCTGACCATGTGTGACACGCTCTACATCCTCACTCTGCCCTTCCTCATCTACTACTACGCCGACCAGAACGACTGGCCGTTCAGCGAACCCTTCTGCAAGATCATACGCTTCCTGTTTTATGCCAACCTCTATGGTAAGAGATGCTCAGCAGAGCTGAACGTCGCAACGAGACAAGAAATACTGCATATATGAAGAGATTTTTTATTATGGAATAAAACAGTATTGGTAGTACATTCTTAGTGATATATGGTGGCATGATAAACAAAAAGATACTGTATATTCAGATGTGGAAGAATAAGCAGAGTTAATTAAGTATTTTATTGTTATAATGAATTTATTTTTATTGCTACGTCATTCGCCTAATTGGGTAGAGCAAAACATAAATCCATACATCTGTCAAGCCATGCATAGTTAATAAATGCAACATGGCAAAAAAAAAAGAAGTAGTGAGGCGGTTTTTCATCCATGGCTTTTTAAATGTGCTAAAGCTATTTGTTTGATAAACAGTTTTTATTTACGTAATCTGGATACATGTGCTTTTAAATTTAACTCAAGCACAAAACTAAATCGAATTGTCTACTTGAACTAGAAAAGCTCTGTAGTATTTACTAGAAATAAGAACACGAGCTGTATGGCATGCTGGTTGGAATAACACGGTTGTGTTAAAGCGATCGAAGTAAAGCGAGTAAATGGAGCATCATTTATGTCGGTCTTGTAAATGTATCATCTGGTCTGTCCTCAGTCCAATAACAACATCGCAGACTGATTAGTCAACTCAAGACAGTTCTTGGTAATTACTGACTAAACTAAAAAAACAAACTGCCAAAACTCTTGAGTGAAATTCAGCCAGCTGGAAATGACAGTAACTCACTACTGCCATCTGGTGCACAAAGGCAGCATGGCGTAATTTATACATACTGCGATAGTTCCCGCAACACACATTAAATATTCATCATTCCGATAGGTTCAATTCTGTTCCTGTGCTGCATCAGTCTGCATCGATTTTTCGGCATCTGTTACCCCGTCCGTTCCCTCGGCTGGTTCAGCGTTCGCCGGGCCAAGCTGGTCTCGGTGGCCGTGTGGGCCTGCGTTCTACTCTGCCAAGCACCTGTCCTCTACTTTTCACGAATCAGGTGACTTACTTTACACACCGTTATCTTCTCTTCATCAACCTTTCTTTTGAAGTGTCTCTAATTAGGTTTAAATGTAGACTATTGATTATTGTGGCCGAGCCTGTTTGCCAAAGGTCTTATTGAAAACTGACTTCACGCCTCCACGCTTTCTCCTCCGTCAGGGACAAGGCAAACGAGCGAATCTGCTACGACACCACCAGCCCGGAGCTCTTTGATGACTTCCTGATGTACAGCTCGGTGGTGTCTGTGATCATGTTCGCCCTGCCCTTCATGGTGGTGATGGTGTGCTACGGACTCATGGTGAGGAAGCTTCTGGAGCCCGGAGCAGGAGGCGGGAGGGGAGGCCGGATAGCCTCGAAGGCCAAACAGAAGTCGGTGAAGATGATCATCATCGTGCTGGCGGCGTTCATGCTGTGCTTCCTCCCCTTCCACCTCACCAGGAGTCTGTACTACTCCTTTAGATACCTGAGGCAGGTCAAACCAGCGCAGGTGAGGACAAAGACTTTGCTTGGACAATACGTCTGATTTGGATAGATTTCCCCCATATAAGATCGTTTTGATGTGTTCACCAGGTCAGCTGCAGGTTGTTGGAGGGCTCCAGCGTGGCCTACAAGGTGACCAGACCTTTCGCCAGTGCTAACAGCTGCGTGGACCCCATCCTCTACTTCCTGGCCGGGCAGGACACCCGCAGCAATCGCAACAGGAACCACAGACCGTCTACAACCAAAGCAAAGAAACGGAGCCAAAACTTGACGACACAATTCTGATTAAATAGCTGGAACTATTTGACACAAGACCTCTGAGGAACAGATGAATGTACGTCTGAACCAAAGCCTCACACTTTATGAGTGGATGTTCGCCAACCATTTCACGAGGCTGATACTGTATCGTCAATTACACTGCCATCGTTTTCACAGAGACTCACTGAGCTGGATATGCCACTTCCAAGCAGAATTCAGGGTTGAGATTTACAAAGTTCATCCGTCCATTGTGTATAGCGCTTTAACCAATTCAGTGTCTCTCTCACTCTCTCTCTCTGACACACTCAATCGCACACAAACGAGCAATTTAATGCAACCCATTAACCATCTATGCATGTTTTTGGACCGTGAAAAGGAACGAAAAGCACCCACTGTAAAGCCGGCCATGCACAGGGAGAAAATGCAAACTCCACACAAAGGCTCCCAAAAGGCTGCAAACCGCTAGTCCACAGACATTACTGCATTATAAATACAGGCTGGAGTCATGTGGCATGGAGTCATGTGGCATTTCTCTGACTGAAGGCATTAATGCCCTTTAACTGGTTTATGGTAATAGAGATGGTGCTTTAATGTACGAGGTGCAAAGCTTAAATCACAGCACTCAAGGTGAACCTGTTTATTGTTTTCATTTCTCATGAACATTTTCTTTGGATAAGAAAAAAAAAAAAAGATCTTTTTCCTCACCTCTGGTAGACACGGAGGATCGACCAAACTGTGTTTCGAGTCTCCAGGATGCCTCTCTGTGTTATTTTGATTCAAAATGAATGAAGGACATTGAAATGATGCCTTTGCAACACAAATCCTCACACTGTGTGTGTTGATATTGTCTCTATGTGTAAAATCATAACAATTATGGAAATAGATTTTTTTTTTTATTGAACAGGTGCAGCAGTGACGCTTCCATTGATTTCAGGATTAATGCACATACAATAAATCCCTTAACACCTTTTTGTTTCAGTTTCTTATTTACGCTTAGAAAGTGTGAAAATCGAAATCAGTGTCTCAGAATACAGCAATATTTCATACGATCAGATGTTGCTCACATTTTTAACGAGCGGCTACAGTAAAACATATTTAGGAATATTGTGGGAATAATCTGTAAAAAAAAATTGGGGGGAAAGATGCAACTGAATGTGTCACACCAGCGGTTTCACAGGAGGAAGCAGTTAGGCAAGTTTTGCTGAACTCCAGGTTGACATTTCGTGACATGAAACTATTTGCTTCGTGTTTGCTTGGCATTTATGAGAAGTCATCTCAATTACAGCGAGTCGAAGCTGAAGTCCGCACCCCCCTTAAGTAACCGCTAGGGGGCGATATTACATAGCTGACATGACAAGCGGTGGGGATCTCGGGGTCAAAACTCATTTTCTCAAAGTTTTTAAAACTGTAAAAAAAAAAAAAAAATCTTATATAATTGAAAAGTTAGTTGTGAGTTATTTCAACAACTTTAACATATCAACAAAAATGTTTAGGAATTTTTTTTTACTGTGTGTGAAAAAAGGGAAACATTTTGATCCAAAACAGTATTAATAATGGATTTAATCATTAGAAATATGATTATAGCAATTCATTAGTATTTTTGATTTGTATGAATTATAAGCTTGAATGATTGATTATATAAACATTTATGTAATCATTAATTTGTGATTAAAAAATGTGAAATTTCACTTTAAATGGTGGTAAAAATCAGCATTTCCATTCCCTGCACATACGCAGCAAGTCAGACAACATTTAAAATACACCTCTTGCTTTATTTCAAGAAAATAGCATCATACAGAGAAAAACATAATATCTAAATGCAAGCTACAAAGCAGGCGAAATGAATGTTTTTCTTTAACCTTCCTGCCAGCAACACTTCAGCGCAAAATGTGTAATAAAACTAATAATAGTAAGAATAGTACTAAAAACAGAGTAAATGAAAGCACGTGACCGACCTCTGCTAATAAATATCCTGCTGGCCAGACGCGTCGTCACATTCGTCTGAACAACAATATAAGAAAAGATGAAAATGAGCAGTTAAAAAGCCTCCATGATTATGGTACACGCTTTAAAAACCCACAAGGATGTAAACTAAAGCCAACATGGCGGTGTGACTTTGAGGCGCTTTAACCACTAATTCCCTGTCGCCACTAGTCGGTTCATTTCATGAAGCTATTCGAAAAAAAATAAGCTTACGTGCTTGTGTGTGTGTGTGTGTGTGTGTGTGTGTGTGTGTGTGTGTGTGTGTGTGTGTGTGTGTGTGTGTGTGTGTGTGTGTGTGTGTGTGTGTGTGTGTGTGTGTGTGTGTGTGTGTGTGTGTTTATGTGGAAGTGCTTTTTAAAGTTAAGCGCATTGCATAGCTGGAGTCTGGCTACATGTGTGTTTGTATGCATGTTCATGAGGAAAATAGGAACCTGTCCGAGCTGTCCGCAAAAGAAAAAAATGAGAAAAAAACACTGAGCTGTTGCATCGGAAATGATGGGAGAGTGACACGTCATGTTGACTTTAATCAACATGGTGCACGTTGGTGTGACAGAGTTCCTGGGTTTTGGATTGATGGACTACGAATGTCCGTGATGCGGTGCAGCTTCCTTTTAGCATTACACTGAAAACATAATGCATTACCCCATACATTTTGTGTTCATAAATTATAAAAGCCTTGCATGGTATCGTGGTTCTTCTTTTCCATATTTACATATGTACATATATTTACACGTTCCTCATCAGAAAATCTTTCCTTTAGGGTTCATAATTTGGCTTGAAAATAACAACAACGTTAAAGATTAAGGAATTGTGGACTTAAAACTTTTTTTTTTCCTTTTCTGACTCCTAATTTTCTTCTGTTAAGACTACATTCTTACTTCAAGGTCTCCGACAGGAGGGGGGGGGGGGGGGGGGGGGGGGGGGGGGGGCAACCATACAGTTCATGGGCCAAAACAGGACCTGACTTGGAGTTAAAACTGACAAAGAAGGTCCGTTTTCTTTTATCTTTAAAAAAAAGAAGGTAAGTTTTTGATAAAAGTAAGTGCTGTTTCAAACATGTCCACTAGGGTCGTGCTGTCTCAGTGAGACGAGCAGACTGATCAGCGGCGTGATGCTGCAGTAAAGGCTAAGAAGCAGCAGCATCATATTAGTGGAGGTGAGTTGATAGAAACATGCACAATAAAGGCTGCAGACACTAACAGAAGACTTCAGAGACTTCAGGCTATTCGTGTTTCATTAGTGGGGCCAGACCAGTACAATAACAACAGACTGAAATTGATCTGTGTTCGTCCCCGGGAACGTTTCACACCCAGTTTAGACTGAGACAAGACTTTAAAGTTAGAAAGCATCAGAACACTAAGCTATATTGAATTGAATACACACCGTAGTGAACACGTCTTGCATGATGAGCTTGGCCCGTTACCGACACAAACGTCAATGCACCTTTTTTTGTTTGCGTGCTTGTTTATGTGGCACTTTCACTTTTTCTAACTAAACTAATCCTACTTTATTATTCTCATTGGGGGGAATTGCAGCGCTCCAGGTCGCCGATGGGGGGGGGGGGTGGTCAAGGGTCACGCTCCACGCTCTGTCTGCTGTGTGGATTCCCACCTGCCAACTTCTGATCGTTAGGCGACCACCGCCTCTTCTCTTTTCTCGCACGTCTCCACACGTTCATAAACGAGAGTTTTGTCCCTTTTTGTCAGCAAAGTTGTCCACGGCGTTTTTGCAAATCTGTGCTACACACAAGAAAAAACAAGTTGCGATTCACCAGTAGTGCGATTATGCGGATGCCGAGTGCGAGTGGCGCCCGGCGGGAGGGCGCATTTCTATGTCCGCTCATCCAACGTCAGTTCTTAACGGTTCATCACAAAGCACCTTCTCTTCCCCTCAAAACATTGGTGGGTTAAAAAAAAGTGAAGCAGCAGTGTGTGTCGACTTCTTCAATGTTTTGTTTTTTTCCCCCAAGGTAATAATAAATATACGTGTGTGTGTGTGTGTGTGTAACTAGAAACAGCTTCTTCCAGCATGCAGAGAGTCTGGTTTCCTCGAGCCACGGGGTTTGGAAACCTCTCTCCGTGCCAGCGGACGACGACTAGGTCATCTTCGGTGAGGTAGTGTTATCGTACAGCGTCTCCTCGCCTCTTCACCTGCAGAGTCAAAAACACCAAACGAGCTGGTAAATAATACGTCGGGGAGGTAATGACATCAGCCCCACTGCACAGCACGCCAGTCTCATTATTCCTCAATTTGAACCGTCATTTTCCACTCGACAAGTTTTCTATTAAGTTGCGGGACGCGATGAAACTAAACTTTTGACAATAGACAGGCCCGGATAATTAGGGTTAATAAAGCTCGCTCGGCTGTGACCGACGGCAGAGGGTGTTGGCCAAACGTCCATAAACCAGTCAGCTGGAAATGGAAGGAACTCATTTCGCCAAATCTGTTTAGGGAACCCCAGACCCCAGATTAACTGATTGCATTTCTTTCCTCAGGGAAACGCACGGCATTGCTCGGCGCTGGCTATAGGAACGTCCAACCGCTCCATTAAATTAAATTCACTATCTAACCTGTACATAAAATCTTACATCAGAGTTTGTAAGATTATTGACATCGTTTTAGGATTATTTGTATGTTTGTTTGAAAAACCTGAAATCAGTTATTTTACATGCCCAGTAAGGTAAATTACTGTCAGGGACTGTTTGATGCCAGTTTATCTTTCCAGACCATTTTCAGCTGTAAAAAGTTGTTTCAGGACCTCCGAGTAACAAATGATGCACCTGGACTTTGGTGACATTAGTGGAACGAATACGAACGCTGACACTGCAGCAGTTTATTTGATCTAATATAGTGATTGAAATGAGTCTTTTCAACACTTATTTTAAAGTGTTTCTCCCTTTTCAAAAGCCAAGATATTTTTTTTTAATTCCAAGAAATCTGTAATCCAAGTGTAATTATCCTACTGCACTGGCAGATACTTTCACTCGTGTATAGTCGGAATCCTCTCAAAAAGTATATTTACTTATTTATTCCTTCCTTTATATTTAGAGCGTCTTTACAGCACATACCACTGATGACTGACTCAGATGCACATAAAGAAAGCTAAATGGCATGCTCATGTACCTTTTTGTGTTTTTTGCAGGCTAAGGACTAAGAATAATAGTATGATCAACAGCACATTTCGCCAGTAGTATTTGAATGAGTGTGTAGTACTGCTCCCCCGAGTGCCAACAACCACAAAGTGAAACACATAAGACACATAAGATACACTCAGTCACACTGTCCACCTCAGACCAAGATGTACGTTTTGAAATAACGCCGGATTTCCTGTATATTCACATTAAATCATAAATGACTTACACAGATTTTCTTTATTTTTTCTATAAGTCCAACCTATTACAGGTATATGCAACCAGTGCAGCAAAAACACTTATCAATGTCTTTTGGATCAATTTTGTCAGAATTACATTAATTAAATTCTTATGTTAATGAAATAAATCATATTTTTATCATTTCGTTATGCTTTTTTAGTCTGACTTCCTCACATCCCTAGACCTGTGTGATGATAAAATCTTTATGAATAAAACTAGTGGGGTCCAGATGAGGAATTGACTCTTTGCACAATAACGGAATATCTCTTTTAATGCGTGAGCCGATTTGAACCTTTTATTCTAACATGTTAATTACGATCAAAAATAACACATCTGCTTCATAAGGTGCATGTGAAATTAATGTTTCAGCATAAACTCTGATCAGTATTTTACTTATTCTGCTAGAAACGCATGATATGTCATATTTCTGAAGGCTTTAAACTTTTAGTTGTTGAGGCACAAACGTTTTGCAAAATTAACATTTAGGTAGTACAGTACCTCCTTATGCCGGATGATGAAGAGCAGAAGTGTTTTCCTCCAAAGAAAGAGCTCCTCTTCTCATGGGTTGATGATGATGAATTCCTGGTTTCCAGGGTGATCGGCTTGTGCTCAGGGATTTGAGCGACCTGAAATCTGTGAATGAAGCAAATTACGTCATCATGACAGCCAAAACAATACGAAACATGCATCCAGGAATGTTTGGACATTCTGACTAAGAGTCCTGAGAGATAATCACCTCTAATTATATCCGTTTTGTTTGTTTTTTTTCCTCTCTGAGAGGACATTTGACTGTGGAGTAGTGCATCAGAGTCCTCATACACGTTTACATGATGGCAAAAAGCTTTAAAAACTTAAAAGGTCCACGTTGTCAGATTTAAATAAAGCCACTTTAAAGCACCGAAGCATCAACTACTGAGTCAACTCAGAGTGGAATTTTCTATTTGTTTTTACTGTTTTACTGGTGACGTCTGAGTCTCGTGCCTCTTCTTCTTTGGAGTGACTTACTGCACCGTGTTGTGGTACAAAGTGATGTATGTCAAAATGAAAATACAACGGAAATGTCATTTATCATATCTAAATATGTGAAACAACAGTTATTGAGCAAAATCTCGTTTCATGTTGGATTATTTTACATTTACATTTATTTTAAAAATACCAGTGTATAATTAACAAAAGAGTAAACGTGTGTGTCAAGGACATTTTAAAGTGAGCAGCATCAAACTGTCTCACCTTCCCACAGACAGCACCGTCAGCTCGCCCTCCTTTTTCTCCTTCGCTTCACCTCCGTCCACTTTTTCAGGGACAGTTTTTGGCACAACGGCTTGCGTCAGGTGTGCGTCGGCGAACACGCCGTCCAGCAGCGGCCTCCTCTGCTGGTCGGCGGCGGCATTCAGCGAGGGCAGGAGGAGGGACTGCGGGGGCTTCAGCGGATCTCTGAGGGACTCCAGGGGAGGGATGAGCACATGCGGCCATTTTCTCTGGGCGCAGCGGGTGCAGCGGTAGCCGTGTTTGGGGGCCAGGCCCGAGAGGCCGGAGATGGTGTGGAGGTGGGACTGATGGGGGCAGAGCCGGGGCAGGGAGCGGAATGCAGACAGGGGGGACAGCATCGGGAACCTGAGAGGAAACACAGGAGATCAAACCTTTCAATCCAAGTCAAGCACAGCTCACAAACACTGAGCGAGAATCAACACAATACAATTCTTCCTTTAGATTAAATACATTCAATTACATTCATGCAGCACCGATACCGACAAAGCCATGATATGGTGTGACGGCCATGGCCGTGTTCTGTGTTCCTGTCTGGCTGTTTGTGGTCTTTCACAGGTGCTGGGCTTGGGCGGGTTTCATTGCTGCTACGCAAGGCCCTCCGCTGTCTGCTAAGCTGATCTGCTGTTCGTTTACCTTCCTGGCTGCCTGGGGAGCTCCACCTCTGCATGCTGGGAGGCTCCACCTCTCTTTGTCATTGCTGACTGGCTACACCTGTGAGGAAGTCTATAAAAGCAGGCTTCCTCAGCTCATTCGCGCTCTCTCACCCGGACAGCCCAGATCCTGCCCGTTTCTGTTTGGTTTGATTATTTTGTTTTACACACACGACTTTCATTGCACCCAACATGTCCACCTCATACTGATTTAACACTGCATACCTTTTTGTCATGTAATGATTTGTTATAATTTCAAGTAAAATTATTGTTGAAAACTTGAGCTTTCTGTGTGGCCCTCCCTTCTTTGTTGTGGCCTAAACGAGCGGGCCATAACAGTGGGTAATGTGGGATTTCTAAAAGTATTAACCATTGAAGTATTTTATTGCTGGAAGCTGCACGGGGCAGTAAAATCATTTATCAGTCGAGGGCTGCTGTCTTCAGCGCGGTAGATATTTTTACACAAGCATTTATGACAGTTAATGGGCCTGTATAACTGTTACACTTAGTTCATTTGACCGTTTTGACTGTTTTATACTACATTTAGTTATTTTAGCTGTAAATTACGTCAGTAAAATAAATATGAAAAAACCCATTGGATTCCTTACAAATAATATTACATAAAGCATGTGTTGTACGGGGGGAGAAAAAGTGTTCACAGCCTGTAACTGAAGCATCATTCATGGGATTATTTACCGCTGTACTTTTCCCTTTGGTGCATATCAGAGCACTTACAGTGAAACAAATCCAGCAAGATAATGTACATATCAAGTTTTGTATGAAGAAATGGCTCCATGTGCTACAGTGTGAAAGATGGTCAATTCACAAAAATACTGATCATATCTGGTTGTTTTTTTTAACTAGAAACACTAAAATTGTAGATCGTTAACAGATAGTAAAAAAAACAACTTTTTTTATAACTTTTAGAAGTATGGAAAATTGCTTTCGTGTTATTCCCACGTCCGAAATAAGTTACAAGTTTTAAATATCACAGCTTTGCTTTCATTTAGCACGAATGTCTAATCGCAAAAAAATCTATTTGATAAAATAACTTCCCCCATTAATAAACTTTAAAGTCTTCAGTTTTTACCTTCTCTTTGGTCTCGAACAAAGAAAAGCAAAGCCCAAAGAGATGAATGCAGCTGTGTGTTCCTGCGTTAAACGAGCCTGTGGATGACCTTTAGTGACTCCCCGTTAAATCCACACACACACGCACACACTCTCTCAGAGCTTTCCAGAAATGTGTGGGTGTGCCTGAATGTTTGTGAGCATAAAGCTCACACGTGACGGCAGCCACAGACCTCGGAGACCCTCTATTGTGCGTATTATATACAGCAAGTGAAGCCACTTGGCTCCTGTGACCATAAAGTAAATGCAGGAAGACAAATGGTCAGCACAGTTTACGTTACAGGAGGACAAACATCCAAAGCGGCCTGAGAGCCGATGTGGTGACTGTGGTAGGAAGCGGGATGTTGGTGGACTTGTTCAATTAAATTCTGACTACCTGAGCAATTTTTCATGCCGCAGCCGACATCCCGCGCGCCAAACCACGACGCCGCTCGGTCGTGTAAATTGTGTGATTGGAAGCTGTGCGACTGTCGGTAGGCTCAGGAGCAGACGGGGCGGTTAAGCCTGATGACGAAACAGTCGGTACGACTGTCACTTCAGGTCTGACGGACTTAGTGACAAACATCAGTCTACTTCACCAATAACCGGTGGATTTCACTGTGTAAAGTCTGTAAGAAAATGCTGAGTTGTTTTTTACATTTCACTTACTTTCTTGGGGGGACAAAGTAAAATGCTCATTAAATCGTCTCATCTGAACTTGACTGTCACTTATGTGTTTCATTGCTAACTACTGCACATACTGCTGATGCTGCATATTACATTTCTTTAGTTGGTATGCTGTTGTATTTTCATATGCTGCCTTCTATTTACCAATTCTTCAACCATTTATTTTGAAAGCACCCCTTGATGGTGCATTCGTGAACTTGTGTTCAAATACTGTCAGGCTGAAGAAAACCCTTATTTTTTTTCAACAATTTTACTTCATGACTGTTCATATGAGAAACACACTGGCTTTAGTGAAGGAACCATTGTGGTGTGTGGTTTGCTCGACTCACAGTGAGATAATCCCTGATTTGATTCTGGGGGCAGTTTTGTAGTTAAGCAGCATATTTAATCTGCAAACTTGAATTTCCCTCAGGATTAATAAAGTATCATTTATCTATCTCTCTATGGAGATGGGTGGCCCTTTAATGAAAACACTTGTGTAATGGATGGATGGATGGATAACCTCATAGTCATAACCTGTGATTGTACCGTTACTCCTGTTTTCCTCTCAGGTTTAAGAACAAACAGTGGGAATTCAAATACACAAATGGATACAATATCTTCAAAAACCTGAAAATACAGTACAGTAAATACATTTACCATTATCTGCTACACCGACTGTGTGCTGAGTTTGCAATATTGTATGTGTGAATGTGTGGTCACGTACTTGATAGAGGAGCCTTTGCTGATGGACATCTGTTTGTTCTCGTACTCGAGCAGCAGCTCCTCCAGCGCAGCAGCATTTTCTGAAACACAAAAAATTCAATGAGACTTGAGTGACAGTCCGTCTTAAACACTGTGCTCAAGTAGAATGTTTTTTTTAATGATGATAACCCAATGTTTAGTTTTTTTTCCTGATTCTGAGCTGTTATTGCTGAGGCTTCCATGGGTAATAAAAAGCAGAAAATATGTGAAAAATTGGAAATATCTTGTGGTTTTTATATATAGTCTGTATTAATGTCGGAAAACTCTATTTTTTTTAATACTCAAACTTATTTCATTGTTTGTGTCCTTCACCCTTCAAATTATATTTGTTCTAAAAGTGCGTATTTTCACAAATGTTCTTTTTTTTTTTTACCATCTATTGTTTCTCATGAGTTCTTTTCAAAAGTCATTTTGGTAAATAGCACCATCATGACCTCCATCTTTCCTGCTCCTGCACTCTTTGATGCTTTCTGCTACCTGAGCCAAATATTTCACTTTTTATAAAACTGCTAATAAATGAAAAAAAATCAAAGCACTTTAAGATATATGAGCCAAGTCTAATAAGACTCCTAATACAACTGGAAACTCCATTCTCCTAACTATTAGTTTTTCTTTTGGATTAATAAATCAGAGATACGTATGTGTTTGAAGAACGAGTGACTCCAGTTTCATCAATAAAACTTCGTTCCGATCGTGAGCGTTGTTTGTTATCTGTGACTAAGGAGACGACATGAACCATCAGTGAGGTGGAAAGACCGAGAGGTGCTGAGTAGGCCACACCAGAGACACGCTGTGATGTCACAGCGGTCTTGTGTTGCTGCCCCATAAACCACCAAAGAAGAAGTGACTCTGACCACAAGCACATGAGTGAAATCAGTGTTTGCTTAGCACTCACCTTTCTTCTCAGTGATGAGGCGAACCAGGACACTGATGGTGTCTTCATTCAGGTCATCAGAGATGTAGGGACAGTTGGCACCTAAAGCAAGATGAAAACAAAGGGGGGGGGAATGGATAAATCCCCAAAATAGTATGTGATGCATGCAGCAGATACATAGAGACACAGACATTCTGTAGAAAGAAAAACACACATTTTGCCCTTAAGCAGAGGTACACAAACGTGTTATTCCAACAAAAAGTCAACAATTTAAAGCAAATTAGAACAAATTGTTCTTCACTAATGCCATGGATGGGGAATATGTGGTTCTTAATAAGCTCTGTCATCAATTTTATCTGTCTCACTTTCAACCATGAGGTTACAAGTTCTTCCTTTTACTGTGGTTCCTCGCGCTATGTTACCGGTTTCTTGTTGTCGGTTTACATTTGCCACGTAAAGACTAAAATACTGGAAATCACTTGGTAAAGTAACTTACTCGATTTACTTGAAATTGCCTTGTCATGAGCTAAGCGGTCAAGCACTGCGGGCCACTTTAATGACTGACTAACTTTACTTATTACATTCAGGTGAAGGAAGATGCTCTATGTTCTGGATGTCAGTGGTTCAAGAGAGAAACCACCCCAGGAATTAATGTCAATAACATTGTCAGGTAAACCAAGTAATTTAATTCAAGTAGCCAGTTCATTTTTACCAACTTGCTTCATCCAGCCTGAAAAGCATCTTAAAATAATATGGCCTGGTGCCTTAATGTGGGTGACAGTGGAACAATGAGCTGGTGGGTCCGAAAGTATAAATAGAAGAGAACGAGCGCTACTCTGTTGAAGTGATGCTGTTATTCTCATGTTAGCAACAGCCACTGTGGAGACAGAGCCGCTGTTATGGTCCAACAACAGCCCGAGGCTGCGTACGTACGGAAGACAGACAGAAATACGAGCACACATGGTCACTCCCGTATGCAGTCACGGATGTCCAGAGTCACCTGGCTTTAGGGGGTCTGGTACAATGCACACCCACATATAGAGCTCTGTGTGTTTCAGCAGTGCAGAACGTAGTGTAGTTGCTGAGTGAGCTATTCCACACCCCCGCGCGCCCTCGTCGCTCTTCTCTCAGTGCCTCTCTCTGTGCGGCGCTATAATGGGATGGAGGGAGGGGGTGGGGGGTGGGGGGAAGGGGTTGTCATGGTGGCATATCTATTCTTCGCTGTTCAGTCATCCACATCAATTCCTATCTGTCCCATCATGTCCTGGGTCACAAAAATCGCCTCGGTGACATGCACCGCATGAACTCGGAGTTAAAAATCTGATGGTGTGTTTTAATCCAATAAATACTTGCTAGAATGTAAGGTCTTAATTCTTCCATTTTCACAACTGGCCCACGGATACTTCAGTAATTGTCATTGTGTTATTAGGTAATTACTCAGTAGCGTGTCATAATCTACACCCCACCGCTGCCAAATTCACTTCCTCCGGGATTAAAAAAGTATTTCCATTCAATTCTATACACAAATGTTTTCATCGGTGCTTTCAGGGTTGTCTATTTTGATGTATGCTCTTTAAAAAAAAATAAAAAATCAGCTTGCTGACACAGAGGACCATAAAAACGGCTGTCTTGGAGGTGAATATAACGATTGCTAAAAATACCCTCCACCCTTCGTTGCTTAACGGGACCCTGCTCATATTTCTTGCATTATCAGCTTTACAGTCACGGTTTTTGTTTGCTCTCCTTAAACCCGACTGTCACGACGTTCCCCAGTGCAGTCTGACTTTAGCCCTGGCGAGCTGAGCACATCCTCGCTATAATTCATCCCCGCGGGTGTTCCTCCTGAGTGGCGATGAAGGTAAAACTGCTGGGGTAAGACGGTCGTCTCATCGTCGTCCCGTCAGTACTACAGCAGACAGACATCCAGCGCACTCCAACAAGGATTATTACGTAACAGCAGCAGCAGCAGCAGCATGAGAGGAAGTGCAGGACAAAGTTTTAGCAGCGAAGGCCTCCTGCTGCCCTCTAATCACTGCTTTACTCCTAATTCTCAAAATGCCCTCTCTGAAAACTCGGCTAATTTCGTTCTTCCTCACAAGCTTATCCGACCACCCTGCTGCTCTCGTTGCAATTTCTCAATCACTGTTCTGCCTCGCTTCAACAAACAGTCACTTAGCTTATCGGTGTCCCGCTGCTGTGCAGGGAGACAGATAGGAAGGAGGGGAGGGCAGAGTAGGTGAGACGGTGTCCTAAAATAGCCTCACTTCAAGTTTGAATGGTGTCTTTTGACATATAATTGAACAAAGCGCCAATACAACATAATCGATGTCTGCTTAATGTGCTGATATTAATGGTGCAGAAATCTTAGAAGCCTGAATTGATTCATTCACGTAACTACGTCAGGTATGGGGGGGTGGAGCTGGTCAGCAGTCCATCACAGAGCAAACACAAAGAAACAGAAAGTCTCACACACACCTTGGGAGTACCCTGTGATAATTGGGGGAAAAACAAGAACATGCATCCACTGGGAGAACATGTAAAGTCCACAGAGGAAGCCCAGAACTGAACCTCAAGATGAGAGCGCTCATCACCACTTCATTGTACTTTTGCTCATCTTTCATGTATTAAGGCCGTCAGTATGATTGTAATGTGAACATCTGACACATAGTTACTTGCATGAAAAGACACTTTTGATTTTCAAATCATAGGGTGGATAAGGAAAGCCAAAGAGCAAAGGAGCTTTACCGATCCTAGAAGAATCAAAATACTGCCAGAAAATAACCTTGAGACATACAGTAAAACTCTGGGGACGCGGTTGAAATATTGATGTGGCGGTGAAAGGAGAGATGGATGGACAGTGTCATGTTCAGAGGAGCGGGGACGGCGAAGACTTTGGATGAATGGAGAGCAGAGGAAGTGATAAAAGAGCCGCAAGAGGGAGGGGAGTTCTGGGAGTTTCCCTTTGGTGCGAGAATGACTTGAGTTTCAAAACAAAGAGGAAGGAACCGAGGCAAAGCTGGAAATCCAAAAGGCAGAGACTATCGACAGGAGTACTGCGGTCTAAATCCAAAACACAACATTACATATAGATGCTGATGAATCAACCTTTTTACATCAGGAGTGACCAATTTATTAATCATATGGGCCAAACCGATAAAATTTAAGCTTCTTTTTTAAATACCGACAAAATCAAATGTTTCACGTAGTTTTAGTGGAAAAAGGTACATTAAGGAAAACTCTACATTTAAATAAGTGTTTCTATACAAAGCCGATTTTTATGAAGTGAAACGATACGGCAGTGTCTTACACCAAAGCCAGTGGTTAAATTTCACCCTCAAACGCAACATGGCTTGGCTCTGAATTTTTATTTGACAAGATTGCTGAAAAATCTGAACATATATTTATCAGGGAATTACTTCTACTGATTGGTGTGGAATCCCTGCAATATTTATTATGTACTGTATGGTTTCACAAACTCAGTGTGGCTTTGGATTGCTGATTATTTGCTGGCAAAACAAAACTTAATGTATGTATCACTGATATTTTGCCCTCCAGGTCAGGTTTCAGGGATGTGTTGACATTTTCTTTGAAAATTTTGAATGTTATAAAAGTGGGAAAAATTGGATTCTGTCTGTGGGTTTATCGCAAATGAAATGCAGGCTATGTATGAAAATGTGAAGGTAAAATTAAATCTATAGTGAATGGAGAGTGTAGATACTGTCTTCGTACCTATACTGTAAACCTCAAGATTAATACTATTTGAGTTGTTTGCAACACTGCACAAAGCAATTTTTGGTGTCATAAACCGCAGATTTCAAACATGATGGATGCAGAAAGATATCTGAAGCAGCAGGTGCGCAATCAGGCTTCCTGATGGAGGAGTCTGATCTGCTCGGGCTGCAGCTGTGCTCCGATGCTGCAGTACGTACCGAGTCGTGACGCAGCTTCCTTGCGAGCCGAGCACCATCAGGTGAGTGAGGGGAAAGTCGGCTTCGCCCGTAAATCTGCTGAAGCTTGCCCACTGCACGACTGGATGTCACTAACACACTTGTGAGCCTTCTGAATGCAACGCTGGAACCGCTTGTGACTGAATCCAGGAATTGGTTTGGTTTTTTTTCACATTACAAGTCGTTATCATAAACAGATGGTGGGAGTTATAGGCAACACGTAGCATAAGTTGTCCCGTGCTTTTAGATGCTGTAATTTTTAAATATGTAGGAATATCTTAATATATAATCTCCAAAAGTAATACTAATGATTTTCAATTTAGAGTACTTTTACAATTTTGTTTCATTACACTGAAAGTATAGTTATGTTCATTTTTTCCTAAACGAACAATAGATTTCTTCTTTTCATTTATTTATTTTTTTTAATTATTCTTTCTCAAAAATCAAGACTGCTTTACAAACGACTGCAATATAGCAAAACAAAAAACAAACATTTGTTCTCCTTCTGGCCATGAGCTGCATGAGCGTGTCATTTACACAGTCAGGCAGGGAAAGCATAACCGTTTGCTGTTGAAATTTCTTTATGCTTAACATCATTATTGAGTCTTTGAATTTCAATGGCTGCAATGTTCTTACATAAGCATACTAGTTCTGATACACACCTGTTGACTTACATAAACTTCTACGTTACGCAACTATAAACCGAAACAGCAATTATAACAGGTCACATGGCTTGAATCAAACCTTCAATCAACATCAAATCACATTTGACTGGAGGACACGCTACGTGTGATACGGGCCTGAGAACCAACGGCAATAACCTGTTGCCTGCTTAGTCATCAAGGAGTTACAACTACTGCAGGTGAAGTTTCACCTTACGAGGACAAATCTTGAGGTTTCAGGAGACAAACGGCTCATTTTGTACTGCAGGCGTGTGAAGAGTCCCCCAGGATGATAACAATGCTAAATGTTGAGAAAGGGAGGATGGGTGTGGTGTTGCTGCACTCCTGTCTCCCCTGTGTCTGTCTTGTCTTTCACTCTTTTCTTGCTTTAAACTCTAAATAGTTTTTCTTTTTTTTTTTTTTTTTTATCTATCCTGGTCACACCAACAGGATTGATTCATCCTTTTTAAAAACCACAATGAAGAGAGCTTTTGTGATGAAAGCTCATTGAAACGGAAAGGGATCAAACGACCGGGGAGCGAATGAATAAAGTTTCACACCAATCTACAATTCGTTGCATATGTCATTTGACCTCATTTAGTAATCGCCACTCTGTTTCTACAGGTCTGACGTTCACACAGGTCAATTTCTCTCTGACGTCAGGGTCCGAATGAGTTGATGGGAATGCTTTCTTATCTCCCGTTCAAATCGGAACGTCACAAGAATAACAGCGGGTGCTTAGCAAAAACACAGAACGCATGACGTGTGGTGACCTCTGATGGGTCGCAGTTCAAACCAGCTGAGACACACAGCCTCCCGTGCAGTGACATGACAGATACGCGGAGCCAGAGGCCGCACGCAACATCGCCGCTGTCAGAGTTTGGTTTCAACGTGACTCCTGCCAGCGTTCAAATAGAGCAAGCGCGCGCGCGTGCACGCACGTTAACTTGGCCTTTTTATTGGGAAATGACCCACAACCTGCACACACGCCAGTTTCAGTTTTCCAACAAACAACTTTGTGACTTTTACTTAACTTTTTTTTAACTCCTTTTCTTAACTTTCTTTACTCTCATTTGACACTTTCTCATCTAGCATCTGCAAACAATCTGCCCATACCGGCCTATCTGCAACATATCCTTAGAAATTCATCACATTATTCAATCATAATATACAAACTAGAAAGTTTTGAGTGTTTTCAAAACTTCCTACCTTCTTTCTGGGGCGTGGGCGTCTCTTCGTCTCCTCCCTCCTTCTCGGCAGAGCAGCGGTATCCCTTCTTCTTCAGGATGTTGCAGATCAGGATGCCCAACAGGCCCATCACACAGAAGATGGGCACCAGAGCGAACACGGCGTACTCTGCCGTCTTCTCCTCGGCGCTGCGCACCACGGTGCTGTTGGCCGGTCCTCCGCTTCCTCCGGCCGGGCCTTTGCCCACCGTGCGAACAGCTCTGACGTGCAGACCTGCAGAGAGAACGAAGGGGAAGGCAGAAAGCGTGTTAGAGATAGGAGGTAGTCGCAGGTTCATGGGTCTTGTCTTCATTGAGTGTACTTTAGGAGTATAAAAAGCTGCGGAGGGACGCATGCTTACTTTTCACGCAGGGGCTTTGGCTGGAAACTTGATCTGCAGTAGTTGACTTGAACCTGCAAATAAAAACAGACAAAATGACATAAGTCAAGAGGCTGGAAGAAAAAAAAATTGGTGGTTTTAGCCTGTGGCCTCTCACGTTCAGTGGTGCCTGCTCTTGATATTACATGTATTCTATTGTGAATGACAAGCTGTATTTATCCACATGTGCACGCATGCATGTGTGTGCGTGCTCGGCTGCTCAAACTGAAAATAGCAGACCTCAAATTCAGAACAAATAAACGTTTTACAGGTTGTAAACGGAAGCAAGACCGTTTGACTGTTGGGCCTACGGTTAGACTGACCCCTGGGTGGATTAACGGGCACAAAACAGACAGACTTGCAATGTTTACCCGGTCAAACAGTCTCCGCAGGTCATGTCGGAGGTCGCGGTGCCGAGGGCAGTGGCCTCTCGGCCGAGGATCTCGCAGGAGGTGTGTGGACGGCAAAGTTCAGAGTCCTGAGCGTCAGAAAAGCTTCCAGTTGGACACAACTGGCATCGCACCTCTTCAGATGGACTCTGGATTTTCCCACAAGCCTGGCAAACAAGAAAAAGCCATTACAACGTGATGTGGAAGCTCATGATAAGTAGGACGAGACAGGTTGCCCCAACGTCAGTTTAATAGTAATTAAATACTGATGTGATTCTTTAGAATCACCATCATAAATTACACAGCAAAGCCAACGTCTTCAAGGGCTTCATGATCACAGTGCACCTTAAGAGAAATACCCCGACCAAATTAAGCTTTTGTTACTAGATGATGAAGTACAACTTGATCATTTGCACTTTGTGCATCTTTTGGTTTGTTTGTATGAAAGGCGCTTTACACATACAGATTGATTCATGATTGAACTTCTGCCTCATTTATGCGTGCACACGTGCAGTAACTATTTACTTGTGACCAAATCCATATGTTCAATGTAAGGAAAGAAGATGCCAAACTTTAAAAGGTCTTGGATATAACAAACAATATTGCAGAAATGTAGAAATCTGTACAGAGATACAAATGGAAAGCAATCCTGTTCTTCAGTTAGGTGATTCATACTTTAATGTTTTCTTCAAATCTTCTGGTGCATCTTAAAAATATGTCCCATCACTTAATTCAAATGTGTAAAAAATATATATTATAGATTTATTACACATAAGCTCAAACATTCAAAGCCTTGTTCCATTTCATTTACATTTTTTGTCATTTTAGCTTATAAGTCATGAAAAATCTAAATACAGCATCTCAAATTAGCACATAATTATCACAATTAACGTAAAAAGAAAAAACAAACACTGAGTAAAAGAACACAACTTTTTAGTTTATAGAGAATTTGGAAATAACTGACTTGACTCTACGTACATTTTTTTGAGATGTGCGTGTATTAAAGATCTTGCTGCAACAGGTCGACTGCACATTTCACCCGGCTGTTCACCGTGTATTTCTTTAGTTTGTTCTCTCACCTTGGATGGCTCCTGGCCTGCAGGGCATTGCAGACACACACAGCTTTCCCCCAACTGACACAGCACTGCCGCAGTCCCACCACAGCCGAACACCTGGAAGTCACATCAAAACACTAAAGTGAATTGCTGGACGTCGCACAAGCATATGCATCTTGCTTTTTTTTTGGTTGCATTTTGCACAAAACTTATTAATATTTACCGCAAAAAGGACAAGAGCTGAGCAGCAAAGGTGGTTCCTCATCTTCTTCAATGTATTCGTCTATGTACATATGATCTATAGGAGAGGCAGACCAAGAAAAAAGGTCAATGACAATTGAAAACTAAACATCATGACGAACGGCTTGTTAAAGGCACAGTAACGCTTAACCGGCTGACTAGAAAATTCCACAGGAATTTTTTTTTTTGCCTGCCTCTCGCCCCTGCATTTTCATGGCAACAGACGCTGATCTCCTTTAAACTTCTCCTTGAGGTGCCTCTCCCATCCAATTTGTATGGGAAAGGATTCACAGTTTTTTTGCAAAAACAATTCCGGAAATGGTAAAAGATATACATTTTTTTACAGCATAGCAGGAATATCCTGACAAGGCTGCACATTTTGATATTTGAATGGTTCAAATCAGTTTAAGTTTTTAGGAGCATTCACACAATAATAAACGGCGGGCCAGGATAGTAATCTTTGCGCCTCGTCTCTTTAAGAGGCAGGCACAAGGACTAACTATGAACTTAGTTTAGCCAGACATTGAAGTAAAAAAATACGATTCAACATAGCCAATCCTGCAACAGCTTCACATTCAAACCTTCACACACGGGCGCAGTGCACACTCACACAAAACCACACAAGCTCACAGATCTAAAAACATCTGAGTCACTTCAGCAGCTTGTCACACGGCACAGTGATTCCAGCAAAATTGGAGGTAAAGAGCAGTTGTAAATGCCGTAAATAACATTTATCATGAATCAGGACCTTTTTTTGTACTGCGCTGAATGAAGGAGAGCTTTTCTCGAGTTATTTTTAGGTAGCAGGTACTCACATACACATTTCCAGCTATGATTCACTTTGCAAAAATATTCATTTGCCAATGTGCTGATTTTCCTATAAAGTGACACCAGCTGCTCCCAGGATGAATATTTCCAAGCATTAATGTTGATTAGGGGTCTTGTAATTACTAACGCCACTCAGAATGAGTGGCACATTCATTTTGATGAGTGATTTATCAATTTGGAGCGAAATCAATGAAATGAAAATTCTATTAGGGCAACTCTGAGTCACATCCAGATGGCTCATGTGTTCAAGCAATTGGCTTAAAGTAGACACTTTAAATTTTGGGGGAGAAAACAATAAAACAAACTAACTATGAATGATAATTTTTGAGTATTCGGTATAGAATTGAACTCATTCCATCTAAATGGTATGATGTACTGGTGTATAGTGATGATGATGACTTGGAAATTTCACACTATATAAATTTACAAAGCTTAAATAATCAAAACGAACCTGTGAACTGGACAACAAAGAGCCCAGGGGGTTAAAAGAGAATTAGACTTACAACAAAGGAGGAGTTTGGCCTCTGTAAATGTCATCTAGTGATGATTCTAATATCAATTATGAACCCTAGTGCTATCAGATGTCGGACTACGGACAAAAAAAAGAATAAGAGGTGAAAGGGCAATGGCTGCCACACAAGCTGGTTTGCACACCATTGGAGGTAACTAGTGGTTATGTGTCTGTCCCAAGATGGAGGATCAAACAAAGATTGGAAAATGAAGCAAACTGAGCCACAACATTAAAATCATCTGTGTAACTCAGGGCACATTTAGAACTTTTATAATGATACTAGATTAGATGCCCATGGCATGAGAATGCCAAAGTTCACAACGGAACAATGCTTGAGGGACCCTTTCTTCAATTCAAGTACTTTCATCTCAGAGGATGAGGATGCAACTTAAAGACTAGTTGAGCTTTTAAAACAAATAAAAAATCAACTATCAAAGTAAAAACAGGGCATAAAATACAATAAGACTCCATTTACCCTCAAATGGAAAATTCCAACATTTCGACAGCGACAGCTTCAGATAATAGCTAATAAAATATATATATTAAAAAGTACCAATACCAACACTGACACATGATCAATACTAAATAACATACAAAAGACAAATGTAAATGTAGTAATAGTCACCATGAATCATTTTTCAATAAGAAATTTGTCATAAGAAAAGGACAGAGGAAAAGAAGGAGAAAAATCTGAAAATATAGGACATCAATCTAAAAGTGGACAAGAAAGAAAAACAGAGAAAGACATGATGTGTAGACAGTGAAAGGCAGAGCACCATACTTACCCCAGACTGGCAGCTGACCGACAGAGTTGCCGTGGCAACTTATTAAGGATGCTTCGTTTATCGAGTCGGTGCTACACTCAAAATCACTCTAACCTTTAACCAACTGACTTAAAACAACACCGGCATGAACCCCGTACTTGGCAATATAATAATAATACAAAAAGAAAGAAACTGAAATAGGATATAAATTAGTATCATAAAAAAAAAAAATGAAGTTATTTCTGCAAGAATAAGTTAAGAAAAAGTCACAAAAATGAAATGAAGTGTAGAGACACGCGAAACGGTGCCGCTGAATGGAAGAATCTGTGTACCTGCCAGTGTCTTATAGTGTCACACTGACCACAGACACACCCCTGATGTCCTTAAGACATGCCCCGAGCAGTGTGTGTGTGTGTGTGTGTGTGTGTGTGTGTGTGTGTGTGTGTGTGTGTGTGTGTGGTAAATGCACAATGATACTTTATCACTGGTCTTCAATGTGGCACAAAATTTAGCAAGTAAGTGAACACGTCTCCACACACACACCATCCAACGCCAAGCCGTGTCTTATGCCAACAAGAAAACATAAAATACTACGCACTTATGATTTCTGGTCCAGAAAGGCATTCAAGCAGATGACAGGCCTCTGAGGTATAATTTTAGGGAGGAACAGAAAGATAAAGGAAGGACTTTAAACCACCAGCTTGAAAAAAAATAAAAATAAAAAAACCCCAGCCAGGCCTGAAGGGCAAATATCTGATCAAGTTGAATAAAAGATGAGAGGAGGAGGAGGGCAGTGGAAGGGAGTGATACTGCTTAAACTTCAGTCTGATAGCATAATATATATAGAAGCATTAGTTAAAATACCATTCAGACCAGTGGAAAAGGCTAATTACAAGCCACATATATACACTTATAACTACATATCCAAACATGCCCCCTCGCGTCCACTCACGCCGCTGACAACGGGAGAAATGATCAATAAAACTACAATGACAGGGAGGGCAAAACTAAAATGGTACCTACAATTACGTCCAACTTTTCTGGGGGGGGGGGGGGGGGGAAGTGTCAGGGAACAAATTGGACTGGACTTGAGGAATGGTGCTTTCCCACAGAGAAACTCACTTGACCTGAGAGCGCAGTCAGTGAAACCAGTGCGGAAAGATGCAACGTCACCAAGATTAATTGTGTCACGGATGCTTGGAATCCTAAAGTACTGTTTCAGTTCTGAATTGCTGTATGTTTGTACGAGTGGGCAACCTTCAAATTAAGTCAAGCAGAAAAGTGGAGTGTTCGACAAAAGGACGAAACCACCAATGTTGGGATTAAAAGGCAACTTGCTCCACACCAACTTAAAAGTGGGATTAAAACACAACCATGTCCAGAATGACATGGAGCTTTTACTAAGTTCATCACGAGACGACCTAATCCAGCATGTTGTGGTTTAAAATGTAGTTTACCTGAGGATTACAACCCACTGGAGTGGTGACCGACACATGTGGCGCGGCTACTGAAACTATAAGATCACCCTCATATTGTCGCTCGGTCGCAGTAACCTCCAACACCCAAACACCACCGTTATTTGAATGAATTCATCTGAAAGTGACACTCAAGACTCATAATATTAAACCAGTGGTTTTTAATACTTAAAGGAATAAATTCAACTTTGTGGAAAAATGTTTGATTAGCTTTCTCTAAGAGTGAGATCTTGAGATTGGTTTTAATTATATAACCTTGTAAAAACAGCAGCATGATGTATTTGTGATGTCTGCAGCAGAACGGGAGATCGTACAACAACCTCTTATAAAGAATTCCGGTAACAGATCAACTCAACTTTGAAACGAGGACAATGTTACTACAAAGCATTTCTTTCTTCTGCTCCAAAAACTTAGTTGCTCTGCGTACTTTTTTTGATCGTGATCGACACGAATGCGCTCGTAGATAACAAATTGTGGAAGGAAACACATCTGTGTACCTGTGATCGGGCCTGCCTTTTGTCCTTCGCTTTAAGTCGTGATCGGCCGAAGCAACCTGCAATCCTAATCCCCGGTTGAACAACAAGATTTACACTCCTCCCATCATCTCCTTCCTCAACACTTCTATTATAAGCTTTGGTTTAGAAGCGGCAGCTGGATGGACATGTGGGTTAAAGAAGCCAATTAATGGGGGAAAAAAAAGAGAGGCGTGATGGAAAAGAAAGAATAGCAAGACGTGGAGAGAGAGGAGGCCGTAGGTCGACGTCAACGGGTCTGAAAATATTCCAGTGAGCACAACAAAGACGATCAAACACATCGGCCCCCACCATTTCAATGTCAAAGTGCAAAAACAAAAGAAAGAAAACAAGCACGAGAAAGGGAAGTGAGAGGAGCCTGAAGACTTTTCCTGAACTCTGTAAAACAGTAATTACTCCAAACCCTCCACGCTGTTGTTTGACGCGCGCGAACAACAAGCCGCCGCCAGATGACCGGTCACGCCGTCTGTTTTGTTGGCGAGAGCCAAGAATAGCCATAATTAAGAAGGTGGATTAAGAAGATGGATATTTTTCTATTCTGTGGTGGCTTTGGAGGCGAGGACGGGCCAAATGCGTTCGAGTGCTTTTTCGGGCCGTTTGATGTCATGCTGCAGCTGAGCTGAGAAATCCTGGAGGATGAAGCCGAGAAGGAAGGAAGGAACCACAAAAGAGGAAACGCATGAATGAGAGGAGCCGGTCGCCTTTTAGTGTGAGGTGACTGGGCAGAAGCGGAGCTCATGAGTAACGGAGGGTCTAGTCACCATGTTGAGCTGCGGATTTTGGTCGGACGTGAGACTCTTTTTTTGTATTTCAGTGTCAAGGTACCCAAAAAAAATAAAAAATTTAAATCTCAAGTCATGCTGACAGATCAGCATTTTTCAAGGGAAACGATTTTGTGTCTCTGGCTGCGAGACTCGACTGAAACACTGATGAAATTAAAATAGGTCAATGTGTTTAAACGCATTTGAATAGAATCACAGTAAACATTCATACCTAAATCATCCTGATTATATATTCAGGGTTTCATTTAGTTTTTTTAATTAATGTTCTAATAGTTGTTTGACGTCTAAATTTAACTCTGGGAATAACCGTAATGAAAGCTTGGGCACCCGTGCTTGCCCATGAATTGTAATGTGATAAAACTGAGGTGATTTAAAACGTGAATCGAGTCCGTGATGCAAAGTATTTGTGGCATATTTTGCAAAAAGCTGTGCTCTTATTCACGCTTCAATACCACGGTGTTCCACTCAGCAGGCCAAGCAGCAGATTCTCATCTGTTTCATGCATCACCTGACAAGGAATTGGCTGATAAACTGTGATTTTATTAAAGTGGACAAATAGACCAATTATTGGAATTTATTAATGGAAATTATTACATTGAAATCCCAGTCCGACTGTCAAAGGTGAACAAATTATAGCCAAAACACAATATCTGACAATGTCCCTGAGACATTAGAGAGAATCGTTCTGGAAAACTAATATATCTCGACAAAGACTCTCTAATACAGACAAATTAAAAAGACATCCAGTAAATAGATAAAACCTTGATATTAGTGGCCCTGAGCTGTAGTTCAAACTCGAGAAAATTGCCTGGTCAGCTTTTTGCCATAAGGCACCAATGCTTAGAATTACCCATAATGTTAACCCTATTATACAAAATACAAGAAATAACTGTATTTTCGACACACGATAAAGCTTGTGTTAGTTCAGATTGTAGATGCAGATGATACTTTTCATTATACTCAAAACTTTCTAACCGTGACAGACCAGAAAATAATGATGGGCTCAGCGCCACAGATATCAACTTTACCCCAAATTAAACCTGGAATTGCATGCTGCAGGATTATAATATGCTGTGTGTAACAGCTAAAGCAGTAATTGCAAACTTACCATGAAGTGACCATGCAGACAGTTTTATTGAAAAAAAAAAAAAAAAGAATCTGCAGCTGAGTGAATACTCACACCAATTCACTTCTGCAATACTTTATATATATCTATATACATATATATTAACCATTCTTTAAGTGGTTTATTGTTTAAACACAAATTAATCGACTCAATAAATGAAACGATTATCCATGCATCCGTTTTCATTCCCATTTAGTCGACATGGCATGTCAGTTGTATTATGAAGAGTAAAAAGAGCTGGAGATCCACTCTATCTGGAGTAGCAGCAGTTCCAGGCTCCGCTGAGTCTTTCTGAGTTTGTAAGTAAGGTCCACCACCCTGCAGAGAAAAATTATTTCAACTGCTTTTATGGGCACGTTGTTGTTGTTTTTTTTCATTCTCTTTTCAATATGATTGAAAGCAGTTGATAAGCTGAGTTCTTAGAACCTTGTGCAACATATGCCATACTGAGTCATATCCTTTCATGAAGTGAAGAAATAGCTTCAGAGTTTTTACTCTCTCTTGTCGGCGCAGTCGTACATGATCAGTGGTTGCTTAGTTTGGTACTTGGCTGCATTTACTTGCTACTGGTTGAGGAGTCCTCCCTTTGTCTGTGGCTCATGAAACCTGTTTAAAGTTCAACAGATTATCACAGACCTGCATTAGTGAATCAAGCTTGAAATACTGTCGTTTCCCATTTTCCGGAACAGTTCTTCACACAGAAAAGTTCTCTAGGACATAAATGTCATCTTCGCTTCACTTGATTTAACTTCAAACCTACGCTCAGACAAGAAGAAGAAAAAAAAAAAGAAAAAAGATTTGGATTCCCCTCTACGTCATGATGGTAAGACAAGCGAGTCAACCAACAGCTCCCATGCCGATAATCACTACCTATTAAGCCCCTCTGGCCACGCACCGTGTCCTGACCTTGGGGAACACCTCTCGGTGATGCACGTGAGTATTAGCTTACGGCCTGAGGATTGACATACAACAGAAAAGAACTGAGGTGGCAAAAAAAAGGTTTAAGGTAATTACACTTCACTATTCATCAGACATTTCGTGGACCGAGAGATAATGTGCACATGTACGTCGACGACGTGGTCGGGACAACCATACCCTCTGTTTGACTTAATGGAGGTGCCCATTATCGGAAAATGAAAGGCTGATTTGCGCCGACGCTTTCTACGTTGGCGCTTAGACAATGTCTGACAATGAGAAGTGTGTCTGACAACTGGGCTGGTGTCACACTTCTTTGCACATGCCGGGGGAATGGATGCCCTGGTTTTGTTTTGTTTTTTTCTCCCCGTCTTGTCATTCCTCCTCTCTGTCCAAGGGTTGGCGTGATGTCAGCCGTCATGTTTTCCAGTGGAACTGGACACCAGCAGAAACTTACCGGGCTTCTCCTGTATCTCCGCCGCATGCTGTCTGTCAGACGTCGCCACCGTGGAATAGGAGAAGGGGAACTGACCAGAGAGAGTCAGGAGACATTGGGGGGGGGGGGTCACAGACAAGGGAGAGAATGTACTGTAACCTTCAGCCTCCAGAAAGTGGGACAGCCTCAGAGGTTTCCTACAGCTACTATCAATGAACTATGCTCCCTCTGGTGACATGTCAAAAGGTGGCAAAGTCACACACACAGTGATTTCCTCTCCTGTCTCAAAGGTTGCTGTGCAGATGGAGGAGAAGGTCGGTCAAACACTTTGCACTGATGCCATCACGTCTTAAGAGCTTTAGGTACATCTTTAGCCACCCAGTTGGGATCTGCCACTAAAGGAACAGGTGCAAACAGAAAGAGAGGACGGCATAAGTCCAAGGTGGCTGTGGCCCAACTGTGAAATGCACCATTCATTATTAGAAAACATAAGACAAAGTCGTCTTTTAAATTTGCAAAAGTAAAAGCATTGAACTGTATATTTGTCTTAAACAGGAGCCTGGATGGACAAATGTTCCAGTGGTCCGTCATCAGTGTTATCTCATTTACTTTCAGTCGTGTGGGTGCTTCTCTTTATCCGAGACCTGACGTACAACGGGTTGCATGTTCCTGTGGTTCCACACTATTGATCATTTACTTGACATACTTTGAGTGCAAAAGTATGTCAAATAAACATTTGCTTTGTTGTAATGAATGTTGGAAACATTTCCCCCGTAAATGAACAAGATGCAGAATGTAATGTTTTTTTTGGGGTTTTTTTTTTATGTCACTTAACATTGTTTTCCAAATCAGAAGGAACTGTTTCTATGTTTAAAAATCTTTGCAGACCCCCTCTCTGATCCCAGGTTTAAATAAAAGCTTTGGGCAGTTTCCCAGATCTGTTCTGGATTTTTAAAAGCGTCAGCGCCCCCCCCCGTAATCTCTGACACTCCTTCAAAAGAGTCCAGGATGAGGACAACTATACTGACTCCAACCAAGGTACAACTTCGGATACCATTTTGAGGCGGCGTTTCTCATTGTCTCATTGTCAAGTCCAGATATTTCATTTCTGTATGTTCGCACAGCAACAAAGGATTTGCACATCATTACCTCCCACCTCTGGATACAACAGAAATGCTGTCTTGCCTTTGAGTCATTACAAACAGATGCCGTGTTTTATTGGGAGTCATAAATTCACAAATGCTTGCGGCACAATCGCCGTTTTGTTCAGTTGTATAACTGGGAACACGAGAGCCTGATTGCATCTGAAACTCACCGACCCTTTGCTTCACTTTTGAGGTGTTTTTCTTTTTGTAAAGCAGATCTTTTTAGGTTTCACACCAAAACCTTGAGTTAGGGAACTTTCTTAGAAATTATTATTTAATGTCAGCCTAGTACAAACATAAACAGATTATCTTAGGTTTTTTTTTTGTTTGTTTGTTTGTTTGTTTTTTTAATGAAAAATGTGTTCTCCACAGGACACAAACACTTGACTATAACCACTAACCCATCTTGACGACAAAACAACTCTGAAAGGATCCGAGTTGCTTTTTTGGGACATTCATGGGATAATCTGAGTTGCGAAAAATGTGCATTAGTGGAGTTGTTTTTCAGGAGCAGCAATTTTCCACTTACATCACCACCATCATTAACTGACGATGTAAATCACCTCCTCATGTTCCAACACCTTAAATAATGTTTCTCTTGTGCACCTAAAACCATAAAGTCAGGAAACAACACACGTAATAATGAAGCTGGTCTTATATTTCACACAAACACGTGAATGTAGTGGGAAAACAACACCTCCAACATGTTATCTCTATTTGTCCAACAAATACAAAGGATTCAGGTAATTACTGTTTTACTCATTGGGAAAATGAGTCTTACAGGCTGCACTCATGTAAGGAAAACAGGGTTTTCACCTTGCCTGTTATATTTTTAATGAACCTAAAAGAAAAAAGAAACCTGAAAGTGTTGTCTTATCTAGCTTCTCAACAAAAACAAAAAATCATTTTAGTTGTTGATGAACGCTCTGGGGTAATCATTTTCTGTGCAGGTTGTTGGTTAACACTCTAACAATCTAAACGGGCTCAAAACTGATAAAATACATATTTGTTGTTTCACATTTTCTTCACAACTTTGCTCATGAGTATATTTATTAACCGTTGACACAAGGGATCCTCAATTCTGTTTTCGTCCAAGTTATGTTGTCTTCTTTGTTCCTTTTGCTGGTTACACATTAGCTATACTGCTCAACACTGCTGCCCACAGGCCATCAATGGTATTACTCCATTTGCTTTGAATGTATATCGGTCTAAAGCTATGAGCAGATTTGGGCGTTCAGGCCTGATCAGTGTAAACTCTCTTGGGCCTCACAAAAACTGTGAAACAAATACAGAAAATATAGTTTACACCGTCACTCTTTGGTTAATGTGTAGCACAACTCCCTCCAGCTCGTCACAGCCAGGATGGTCTGAGATACAATCTGTCCAGTAAGTCACTCGGTTGCAGTTAAATGAGGCCCCAAAAAAGGAGCTTTGCCTTCCAGCTGAGCTTCTACTTGGTCACAATTTACTGCCGTTAAAACTTGAATTCTTTCACTTGGGTTAGCTTTTTCCCCTGTCACCTGAAGAGAGTATAGCGTCGGTCTTACCAACAAAACCATGGATCTTTATCCCAACAGCTTCCCGCGTGGTGGCAAACTGTTCCCCTTCATGGTGGAGCCCTTCGTGTGATGGAACCAGAGGCAGTAATGTCTAAGAGCAGGGACGCCGCCCTTCATTCTCCTCACATCACTGTAACTCGTCTCCTCTCTGGCCTCGGCTGCAGAGCAGATATTTGAAGTTATGCTATCCAAGCTGCAACACCAAGAACCTTTGACCAAATTTTAAACAATCTAGAGAGTTGTTCAAACCAGCCTTGTTCTATCCCCCGCAAAAAGTGTAATGCTTCAGCTGCACATGATTTAAACAACTCACACTTTTCATCTTCAACTGTGAAATAAAGTGATGATGTCATCAAGATAGTCCCATTTCTCACTATCATTCCCATGGAAGAAGTACGGATTATGGAGCAGCTGGACGGGGGCACCACTGGGAGTTATTTGTTCACAGAGGTAAGTACATGCTTGGATAAGCTGGAAATAAATAACAGAAACTGGCAGGGATTACAACTGTTGGTTGTCAAACTCTAAATAGACAACAAACATAAGAGTAACAACACTTAGAGCTTTTATTTAATGAACTGATGCAATGTTCGTCTCCAAATTCAAAAGTAATACTGCATCACACTTCGTTGGGGTAAGTTCTACTCCTACCCTGTTGAAATGGGGAAAAATTACATATATATATACATATATACACATACATATACTAGATATGTACAATACATTTATATGTACAGACGTTGGGAATAGGGCAGGTTTTCTTAATAGTAAAGGGGAAGGGAAGGCAACCACTTAGCCACATTAAACATATATCGAAGCGTTTGAGGGTCAGTGAGTCCAAAAAGAGATGTTAACTAGAAAGAATGAACACAGAGTTTTTGCCAGGCCTCCGGGAACGGGTTAAATAATTCCATATGTGAAGGGAGAGACTGGAATTACCGCCTCGTGGCTCAAAGCCTCCTCAAGTAGTTCACTTACACATTGGTAGAGGCAAGAAATGCCATAAAACCTATAAAATGCAGGTTTTCCTGCATGTAGCATGCAAGAATGAGCGAATTAGTGCCAGAAATTTGAAAGAAATTCCTTTTGGGTATTCAGCAGATATCACAAGCTCAAGACTCGTAACATTGTACTTCCATATACAGTGACTACATGCACAAATACGAGCTCAGTGGTCACTCTTGTGCATGAATTCCCAGACATGCTTGACAGAATCTCCTTGCAAAGCCATTTTATGTTAAATCCCCCCCCCAACTATGTTAATTTAAGTGTTGAATAGCAACAGGCATCCTTACTCAGTGTTGTTGGTCCTATAGGAAGATATAGTGGTTTGGGCATTTTATTAGACATTAAATTGATAAAGCACTTTCTGCTATTACAGAGTCTAACAAACTGTGTGTTACTGAGTATGACAAACACCTCCACGACTGATAAATGTATAGGGAACCTGCCTCTCCCATCCGCTTTGTATGGGGATTTTCTTTTTACAGTTTTCTGCGATTTATTCGGAAACGGTTAGCCGAATCGTCAACAAAAGTCATACTGATCTATTCTCAAACGTTCCACACGTTTTGATGTGCTGTTTGTGTCCATGCTCCCAATGGTGTGGGCCAAGTTACGCGGCAAAAAAACGGCAGAAGATGCACCAAAAAAGGCAGCCGAGATAGTAATCTTAGTACACTTTTCAAGATTGTCGTTTGCTGCTTTTGTTGTTTGCATTGTCACTACTCAGCAGTCAGACAGGGAATTCCTGTCGTACTCTCACATGAAGGCTTGTATGGCACGCACACACACGCCTCGTCACGAAAACTCAGATGCTTCGCTGTGTGAGTTTCTCTGGCAGTTGAAACTCGGCGATCAGTTAGTGGCGAGTTCAGCGAGTCAACTGTGGTTGCGTTCCCCCGTTTTTGGGGAAACAAATGCCTGCAATTCTTTCTTTTGCTTATATTTAAGACTTTGTAATCACATGGCATACTGAAGGAAATGAAAATAAAGATAAATAAATCAGGGAAGGAAAGTCTGAACGTCATCGGGGCAAACAGTTCAAGACTAACACTATATGAAACAGGCCTTAAGATATAAGGGAATTGAACCTGCAACCATGTCATTAGACGACGACCCACTTCACTAACTTGGCCGCATTCGCCTAGAGAATGAAAACATAAAGACACTGTTAAAAATCAGTGACCTGTTCCCATGTGGACAAGATGGCGGCACCGAATGACGCAGCGTCTCACAGCTCTTCATGATTTACTGAAGATGCTGCCACTACATTTCACTGATTCCAACAGATTTTTGTGACAATAAAGAATTCTATTCTTCTGTTAATCTCAAATGGGAATTAGTATGCAATTTGAGGATTTAGGTGTCGGTGTTTTCTAGTGTTGGGAATAACACAATATGCAGTAAAAAACCACAGTAAAACCACTACTTATGTAAATAGCACACTAGTAACTGATAATTATATTTTTTTCCTTATTTTCGTTAAGAGTGGTGCCAACTCTTCTTTTATTTTACAATTTTTTTCAATCTTGTTCTGCAGATGCAGTTTCAGCCCATAAAAAAAACTTGTTTTTTTAACAGCTATCTGCTATTTTTACTGTAATTCGATCTTTCATTCTTGAAGGGATTAATTTGTTGCACCAAGTTTTTCACGCCTGCTAAAATTTATATCCCCTGCATGGATTAAAAAAACATTGCGATGTGATCAATGGTGTTATCAAAGATTTTTTCCTGCTAAAATATCATTCAAAAGAAGGGGAGAGCTCAGGAATAAAGTACGACACTGCAGCAGACATGACCTCTTTGAACTTCAGACACAATAAGAGCATGGGACATCCGGGAAATGACTCTTGTCCACGAAACAAATTTTCAAAAGAATGAACTTGACGGATGGAAATCCGCTGCAACATGACTTGCAGTTTGCTGAAAAATCAAATGATGAAACAAACAGCAGCTCCCCTGAGTAAAATCCCATCCTGACAAAGTGAAAGTGCAGCGCAAACTTAGGCTTCTTCTGTCCAGATCCTGATTCCTCAACTGTTAATTGAGCTTGGGTGTGTTTGAAGGTGGATACTGTGATTGTAAGCGTCGGGAGGGGACTGCGTTTTTATGCTCATGCCAGCATTTTATCGAGGTTTTTATGTCTTGGTGCCTCTGTAATTACCCAGTCCTCCACCGACCTGAGTACACAGACGCTGAGCCAGCTCAGATCGAGAGCTGCGGTTGGTGCACTGGGAATTTCTTTGGCACAGAGGCGAGGGGTTGACATTGGGGAGGCAGCCAGGCAGCTGCGGCACGAGGATGCACGATGGTCAGGCAGCATTCCAAACTACGTCGGTTGGACATTTTGGACGAGCAGACGAGAGAACCGAAGGGCCAATTAAAGCTTTGCTGAGTGTTTCATTGCAACACGTTGTTCATGCTCCAGTGGGGGTGAAGCAGTGCCCCCCCCCCACCACCACCACCACCACCCACCCCAAACCTTTAAATACATACAGGAAGCAGCTGTTGGGTGGGGTCCCACATAGAATTTGGGTTAACGTTATCGCTGGATAAATGCATGTGTCCTCTTATACGGCACTGATTCCTAATTAAGGCACATGTGTGTGTAAATGCAGGTTGCTGGTTTTACTGCAGTGAAATACAACATGAATTAAACACAGAGCAACACGAGATATTACCGTCTACCACAATGTTACACAAACAGTTTACAGCAGATCTGGGCATAGTACTGCCCACGGGATGTGAAAATGAGAGTACATGAAGCACACAATGCAACTGTTTCGATTTTGAAAGTTCCTGCTATAATTATTTCAGTGTATAAAGTTAATGGTTGTGGGAACCTACAAGAATAAAACTTTATACTAGCAGGATAAGCATCAGTAGCCCAGGAAACCTGGGCACGAACGGTAACAAACAAACACTACAGAAAGGTGGAGACCACAAAAATATCAGCACCCTCCTTAAAGCCATGTGTTAATGAAAGCAGGATGAGCACTGTGAGGAGGTTTAACGTTTCCTCATCAACACACACATGGCCTTTCATAATGATGACTGGCAGTGAGCCAGGAAACAGGATGTCTGTTTTCTCACAAACGCGGCCAGATCAGACACGTTCTGGTTAGTGATGAAGAGACTCCAGTCAAAAATTTGTCAATTGGGTGAGAGGGAGAGGGAGAGGGAGAGGGAGACGGAGAAAGACCGAGAAAGTCTCTTATCGATACAAGCGTGCAGGAATTTGGCCTCGGACAAAAGATGCTCTCAGCTAAAGATCACAGTCTGATCTTGGTGTGTGTGTGTGTGTGTGTGTGTGTGTGTGTGTGTGTGTGTGTGTGTGTGTGTGTGTGTGTGTGTGTGTGTGTGTGTGTGTATAAGTAGAGTGCCTGCTCATAGCCTCTTGCGCCTGACTCATTATGCCACAACCACAGGAGTATGATGAAAATGTAACGGTGATAAGACGGCTCACAATGAGTAAATTGTGCAAAAGAGAAAAAAGCATGTGAAGGTCATGCTAAATGAATACTAAACATAGCAAGTACCACTTTTATAATGTACAATTTGTCGTATATTGAACTGATAAGACGTCTTTGCAGCATCATTTTAAACTAATAAAAGTGTAAATCATACACACACGCAAAAAAAAAAGCTGAGAAAGGACTTTTATGACTGATGGTGTGTGTGCAGACAGGGAAAGGTCATAAGTCCCAGCAATAAAGATTCAGTGTATTCTATTGTGGGTTCGAGTCTGGGCCGCGTTGATAACGTGTTCTCCTTGTGTCTGGGTAAGTTTTCCCCTGGTACTCCAGTTTCCTTGCACAGTTAATTGAGGACGCTAAATTGCCGACAGATGTGATTGTCACCGTGTACTTGCCCCGTGATGGACCGGTGACTTGTGTGAGGTGCCTTCATCCATTGTTGGAGAAATCGATATGGAAGACGAGTGGATGATAAAAGCTCCCACCATCATTGATCCTGCCTTCACACGCATTATTATGTTCTGGCTTTATTAAGTACTATTGAAGTCATTTGTCAATAATTTGCTGATTTCCATGGTGGGAACTTTTATTGTCTCATCATGTTAACTCTCCTGTTACAACAAACATATGTTCAGCAGGTATAGTAACTTAAGGTTGGAAGTCAGAAAGGAAATGTCCAAGTCCAGGTTGGAGGCATCTGAAGCAAGTGAATCAGGCCAAATAGACTCGGTCATATAAGATGTTTCGCTTCTTATCCAAGTGGCTTCATGAATTCATGCCGTTCCTTTGGATTGGCTGGCTACCATTATGAAATATTCACATATTTGGAAATATTGTATTTATGACTTTTATATAAACCAGAATACATTTTTTTTAAAATGGCTTTAAAATATTCCAAGCTTAATACACCTAAAATGTATTGAAGTTTACATATTACACTCAAATTAAATTAAGGAGAGAAAGTTTTATTTAGATGTCTTTTTATCAACTGATGAAGAAATTGATTCGATTGATGTTAAATTGAAATGAAAGACAAAAAGGAAAGGCCAGTTCACTAAAAACTCAATAAAAAGGAACTAAGATTTTAGACCAAATTAATGGAACGCTGTATTTCTGTAGAAGGGGATGAAGTTATGGAACAATCTCGGCAGAATCAAAAAAACCAAACACACATGCCATTTTGTTTGTTGTATGTAATTAATTGTGGGATATAAAGGGGCAGATCATATAAGCTCATACTTCCTTCTGCTGCCTTTCATTCATAACGGTAGAAACTTTAATTTTGTTTCGTAATGTATTGTATTGAATTATTTTTTCTTTTTCTTTTCTTTCGTCAATGAAAAGATGCAGACTAATTGATTGCAGCTCGATTGCAACTAAACCAATCACAGTGACGTAGTCCCTAAAAAAATGCCCCCCCCCCCCCCCCCAAGTCTTTTATGCTCCCACTTCTGACGAACTCCGAACTCAGGTAGGAAAGTTCCACATGGGAAACCCACACAAAGGCCTCGGGACCAAAACACACCCAACTGGGAAATGGGACTTTCCCATGTGAACGAATTCCCAGCTGAATGAACGCACCGAAACCTCATTAAATAGAAGAGAGGAGGATCGTCAAACAGTGACGTCATCACGTTCACATAAGAGTGCGTCAGACACACGCATTTTTTTTATCATTAAACGGCAGCGACACAGCTGCAATGAATATTAAAAAAAAAAAAGAACAAAAGAAGAAAGTGGTCACATCACACATTTTCAAAACAGATTGTCACAACTCTTGAATATCGTGAAAGTTTGTTCATGTGAGAAGTTGTGGAGCCTCCGGAGCCGAGCAGTCGCTGCTGTTATCCGCTGTATGTGCCACATAAACTACCGACTGGACACACAAAGTGATAGGAAGGCTCCACCGCCGTGCGTAAAAGTGGTCATGACAGACAGCGGCTTTGCGGCGAAAGAAAACCCCCAACACACACACACACACACAAACACACACACAAACACACACAAGAGTCTGACAAAAACTTTAACTACCGGCTTCAGCAGCCATTCGCAGCCCCGGCATCCAGATTTAAAAAAAAAAAAAAAAGAAAGAAAGAAGAAAAAAGTTGCCAGACTTACCGGTTTGGTGAAGAAATGCAGTCAAAGTGTGAGTTCAGACACGAACATCATCCGCGACAACGCGCTGAGTTGGCAGGTGCAATTAAAACGCTTGGAAAATGGATGGAAACCACAAAGCCGGTAAACGAGGTTCCCCTCTCTGTCTTTGTCTCTCTCTCTCTCTCTCTCCCACACACACACACCGGCTCCTGAGTGTGTGGAAGAGGACATAAACACTGAGCTGGCAGTGAGCTCTCGGTGCGTCACCGCTGCAAGCTGAACCTCCAGTCAGCCTGTCAGCCGTGCGTAAACCCCCCCTGTTGGCCGCGGCGCTCCCCTGACACTGCTGGCAGGTGGCTGTCCGTGCACGTGGAGCCCTGCTAGCTTTCCACTAAACAAAATGAATATGATAAAGATAAAGAAAAAAGAAAAAAAGAAAAAAAAGGTAGGCATACATTTCCATGATCCAGATCAGAAAGGGTGTCAGCAGGTCTTGAAGAAACTGAAAGAATATTTCAACTTCTCCTCATACTTTCACCATGATAGACAACTTCGTTAAACTACTGTTCGTGTGCATGGATAGATAATTGGCATGAGTTATAAACTCATTGGTATGGAAGCATATTGCATTCGCGTGAAAAAATACAAATCGACTCTGGTTTTCTGAATTTATGAGATCGTTTTTGAGATTTTTTTTTTTTTAAAAAAGGTTCTGAATTTAAGATTGGCTGAAATTTATGGGATAATTACTTTTAAAACTCATTAATTCAGAAAAACAGTCGATTTACATATTTTTTCATGCTTCCATACTTGGGAAAGCCACTTTCTAACTGACTTCAATTTCAGGGATCTCCTTCAGTTGGGAATTCGGAAGGACGCTATTTCAGAAAATCCAATTTCCCACTTGGGAGAATTTGCACACTAAGAATAAAAATATATTTTCTGCAATAAATGACAGACATTACCATTCATATAAGGCAATGATGTTTGAAACAATGTTTGTGAAGTCAGTGTTATTGTTAATTACTTTTGGACATTTGGAACTATTACTCCTTTATGAAGCACAAATGTATTGGACGTTCCCAGAAACCCAATACTTTCTCCATAGGAAGTTCCCAGTTGGAAAGTCTCCTATTGTAAGTGAAAAGTGGAAAAGTTTTCCAACTTACGAAGGCCCTAGAGTGAATGACTTCTACATTTCAAAACATCTGGGAACTTAAATTCTAATTAAATTAACTTAAGTTCAAGTCTTTAAATGTATAATAAACTATACATTCATGATTTAAAGTGTTTTTTTCTGTTCATCGGTTACTGCTCCTCTGAAATAAATCAACTGGAAAGTATGTTAAAGTACTTTATTTAAAAGATCCATCTTTTTCTCAATATATAAATCAAAAAATCTTAAGCTGTGTGACATGTCCATTCTCTCCCACTGTGCTTCCCCAGCATCAGCCACTGACTCACAGCGTCAGTCAGTCAATACAGAGCGACACAGATGCGTGTCTGTGCTCTCACTGCCTCCTCCATTCATCACACACATCTTCACTGTTCATGACATATGAATGCTCTGTGTGGATACGCTGCGATATGAGGCCACATTTGTATTCGCGTGTGCCCTGAACGGCCTTCATTCAGTCACATTCTATATGCTGTAGGACCATCGTATCACAATACACTTCATTGTAGGTCAGTGGGTTAAAGTGAAATGAGTAGCGGAGTCATGTTGAAGCAGGGCTGGTGACAGAAAAAAAAAAAAAAAAAAAAAAAAGATAAAGAATGAAAAGAACAGAACAACCCAGATAGATAACTTTGTGTTCAAGTCACTATCTGCTGGAAGTCAGAAGGCACTGCATGTTTAAGCTGGGTGGCTTTTATACATACAATATGGTAATTAGGAAAATAATTTCATGTTATTTATATGAAGTCGTGACATACGAAACTGAAAAATCACATATTTGTTTTGCCCATTTGAAAATCAGGCTTCCTTTGAAAGGGAGAGAATCACTGTGTTCCAAGCTATCAAGACATACTGAACTCCTCACCTGCTAAAAACTTTAATGGTAAAATGGATTTTCTCTGATGGAAAAACAAAAATTGTATTAATAGAACTGAAACATGTGTTTTTATGATTCCTATGCTTGTGTGAGTTGCACTCAAACATTTTTGACTTCAATTAATCTTGTGCTTTAATATACTCAATTCCTTACATTTTAACCCATTTGAATTGTACGTACAGCAGAAGAAAATGTTACCAGTATAAACATTTTACGTAATATAGTGAACTCAAACACTAAAGGACACTACCACTCACAAATGTAGAAAAGCTGGAAGCCGACTAACAAATGGTGCCTGATTTGGTGGTGTCATGGTTAGAATGATTGCCTCAAAGGAAAAATATTCACAGTTCAAGTCTGTGTGAAGTTTGCATGCATGAGGTTTTCCTTCATCTATTCATTCAACGTCTACTTTATTCAGTTCTGGGTCACAGTGCGCTGGAAAACCATCCCAACTGACTTTGGGTGAACACATTGGTTCATCCTTGACACAGAACCACAACACGCCTCAACATTTACAGCTATGGGCAATTTGGAATCACCAATTAAACTTTACATTTTTGTGGGAGAAAACTGGAGTTTGCGGAGAAAACTCAAAGGGGTGCAGGGAGAACATGCAAAAACTCTTCCCTTCTCACTCTGAGATGAAAGTACTAACTAGTATCCCATAGTCTCAAAACAGATAACATGTAGTATGAACTACAGTGTGCGATGTCCCTTAGTGGGATGAACAAAACATGTCCAAACTGGAACCAGTGAACTGATTTAATTACAAAGAGAAATCCACAGTGACAAAACAAGACCAGCTACATACAAAGAGGTGACTCCGATAGACTGTAACCATGACAACTGGAACATGTCAGTCACAGATAAAGAGTTAGGACCAGGCGGCAGTGCAAAACTACCAAGGTTTTTTTTTTTTTTTCCTTCTTGTAATCCTTCCTGCAAATGTCCATAACAAGGCAAACATAAGCACATTTTAGAGCCAACATGACTACCAGTGAAGACATGTATGTTAAAACTAAGCCAGTCGGCCGGTCGCCATTGGAACGAGACGCCATCTTGTCTTCTTTTGGAGAGATTTACGACGGGTACAGTTAAAATGTGACTGACAGTGCAGTGCATGCCAGAGGGAAGGGGAGGAAAAATAACAAAAAACAAACAGAAACAAATATATAAAAATATGCCATTAGATTCATATCAACAATTGAAGACCGTGGGTGCACTATTTACAGAAAAAAAGGCCATATGTACCAATATTTACAAAAAAAAAAAAAAAGAATAAAGACTTAGTTCACATATGAGCATGAGGTTACATACAAAGTTGAAAGTTACAGTGATGAAAGGATGACTTTCAGGTGATGAAGAAATTTAAGAGTTAATCTTGTGTTTCTTTAACTTCATTTTCTCAGTCCTGGTCACATTAGCGCATAGATTTTACTTCACATAAAACCTACACGGTCTGATTCAGTTCAGTTTCACTTCACCGGGTTTATTATCTGAGCTGACAATGTCATAATTCAATGGTTTAATGGTCAGGTGACTATAAAAGAAATGTAAAAAATATATCCATAAAGAAAAGAAAACCCTTTCGGAATTGGTTAAGCTGAAAGTTCTCGACTCCAACCACAGTAACACTGTCACACGCAGAACCCCCGGAGTATGAACACAGAGGGATGATTCAATGACGAGGCGCCAGGTTTGAAAACGCCGCTCCATAAAAAAACAAAAAAAAAACTCCCTACCGGCAGAAACAGCACACTGATGTTTGTTACCCTTCACAGATGTTCTCAGAGAAGCTCCTTTGCATTACAGCTGGCATAAATATACAGCATTTTGATAGGTTCCTCACACAAAGGACAGAAATATTACCTTTGCCAACATTAATCACACACTGCCCGAAAAGTGACTTTACTTTCCGGGCAGAACACCACCAGAACCAGAAACCATGTTTATCTTCCATTCAGCTCAGTGTCCTGTGCATTTCAGCACTTCCACCGGCTCACCGGCGAGTTAGCAGCCATCACAGCAGCCAGCTAATCCTCTTACCCATTAGCCCCTGACACAGTGGGGGAGACAACCTTGTGTGGCTGCATTTGGAAGGAGGAAAGCTGAGGTGAAGCGCCCAGATGGCAGGCACAGTGCAACCAAGTTTTCTAGGCTTGGAGGGATCAAAGACAATCGCCGCTTAACCCCGAAGCCTGACACTACCTCTCGTGAGTGTGTGTGCAAGGACGAGTTGGGAGTCGCCCTTCACTTCCATCTGCTCGGGATGCAGGGACTTTTCACCGCAGGTGAAAATGGCTTAACTTTTATAGCCTCCCGAAGGCACGTGCAGTTTCTTAGCATTCGTGCTTCAAGCACTTTGTCCCACATGCGTCTTGCTCTCTAAGAACTGCCATGATCTAAATGCACACAAATGGCTGGAATTATTATTATTTTTTTTTTAAATGAGGCGATTATTAACTTTTTGGCACCTAAACAAACAGAAAAGGTTTGCTCCTCGTCAATCCAAAAGCTGATTTTGTAAAAACAACATAAAGTGAATTCTGGGGAAAAGTTCTTAAACTGTAGTTATAAAAGAAATAAAACATCTAAGGAGACTGCAAGGACTGTCCTGAATCGGGAGTGTCCTGGTGCTGTTAGTGTACACGCCTGTCTTTCTCTCTTCAACTAATCAAGCCAGGGTCTCCTTGTTTTTTTTTTAATGTTTCAAAAGGAAAAGGTGAAAGCTACATCTTCTATAAATTAAGTGCTGTAAAAGAAGGCGTCTAAAATCAAAACCATAAATACTGTACATTACTGTCCGTATCTGCTACCACAGCCTCGCATTAGTTTTAAAAGAGTCCACTCAAAGTGAGATTTAATGGCAGGAATACATCTTTTCAGACCCCTTAGTGTCACAACTTGAACATAAACAATGCTTTGGCATAGTTCAGGAGGAATGACTTTTTAAATTTTTGCCGGATACTGCCTCATCTATGCTTCAGTTATTTTACACTGGCATCAAAAACTGAACAAAAACAGATATAATGTGAATATCAGGAAGAAAACGCATGTTTTTACAAATGTCTTTTCGGATTTTCTGGACGACACGAAAGTGTTTGTAGCTTTGACCCTTTTTCACATATTGCACTTAATCAATGCTCGGACTCGGTCAGATGGATCTCAGAGCTGGTTCCTGGATCGACCGATGAAAGATCAAACACGTTCCTTCATCCAAACTCTTCCAGGACCTTCGAGGCGAAACTAAAGGAAAAAAAATCAATGCACAGTCATAACCTGAGACAATCCAATGAACCACTGTTTGTCTTGTCTCATTTTCTTTTCCATAAACATTCACATATTTTGATCATTCTATGGTGGCATGATGTGTTTAAATCCAAAACAATTAGAGGATTTCAAAGGATAAGCTTTAAATTTTGTTCAAATGTCCTCCTGAACACTCTTGAGATTGAAAATCCTCTTCTTGACGTCGGAAATTACATCCATCTGTGAAACTGTAGTTTTTCCCTTCTGTGTTTTTCTCTCTTTAGTTTTCAGAGTTTAAAGATGTTTTTTTTTTTTCCTCCACTCAGACAAAAGAGACAAAAAAAAAACAAAACACTCACGTAAGGACATGCACACCATCGTCAACGATAACACACGAAAAAAAAAACGTTTTTGAAGAGATTCCAATATTCACTAGTCAGTGCAGGAGGGAGGTGACATCCATAGAATGCACAAAGAGACTGGTGGACCGAGCAGAAGACCAAAAACAGCAACATCCCAAAAAAAAAATAGAAAAAAAAAGTGCGGAGGCTCATTAAAGTCGGGTTAAAGGGCAGGAGCTCGGAAGTCGAGGTTGGTTCAGTTAACTCAGACCCTCCAAAGCAAAAGGTGGTTGGTGCTGTCGTCCCTCCCCACTGTTTCACTGCTATTGGTCAGTCTGAAGTCCTCGTAGCCATCGCCGCCAGAAATGACGAGATAGTTGGTTTTTGAAGGGATGTGCGCGGAGGCCCGGTGACGCGCAGAGTCTCGTCTTTGGAGGCTCCCGTCCAAGGTGCTGCTGCTGCTGCTGCTACTGCTGCTGCTGCTGCTGCCCTGGGACTGATTGCCTGGAAGAGATGAATACAAACCTTGGTTTGTGCATGCTTGGTACAGACGTTTTTTGACATGTCTGAATGAATGAAGTGATGAAAATGATCTATTAGCACTTTTATTGCGAACCAGTGTAATCACATAACGTATATATGTCGATCATAGATGTGAATGGAAAAGCCTGGGATTCAATTTCAAAGATAACAAACCCGTGGAATCTGTGTTTGAAGGAGGCGGGTTGACGTCGAACCCTTCCGGCAGCTCGATTGAAGTCAGGAACCGAACGTGACCCGTGTGTCCGTGAGCCGAGCCCATCGGCAGCATCGGAGATTTCAGTGTCCCGACTCCCGTTCCCGAGCTGACCGCTGGGATCGCCAGCGTGAGGACCACCCCTGCACAACAACATTAAGATCCAATAAGATCCCTTTTTCAAACCAATTCATAATCAGTGACAAAGGGTGAAATGCAACCATTTTGAAGTTTTATGCCCGAGGATGTATTTTTGGCATGTGTTCACAAGATTAAAAAAAAAAAAGATTAAAAACATAGACTAATGTGTGAGGTGTTGTTACCTGCACTGGTTCCGATCCACAGCAGATCTTTACAAGCCAGCAGGGCTGTGATTCTTAGACAGGCGGCCTTGTGTTGCCTGATGATGGCGTCCGATCCTGAGTATTAAAAAGCAAAAATAAAAGGCGTGAAGTCAGTCATGCTGGTGGAAATACAAATTTCACAAGGTTACGAACAACAATCGGCCCTAGTAATCTAACCGCTGACTGACATGTACAGAGAACAACACGGGTGATCCTTTTGACATGGTTCCATTTTTGGTTTGAAGAGTGCCATTAATTTACTGAATATACATGTGTGTGATTCTCTGCCCTGAGGTAAACTGTCAATCTGCCTGCCTTTTTTTAAGTTATAAGCAGGGTTCAGCTCCAGCTGGCACTGCAACCTTGGGTTGGATGAATGTTATAAAAGATGGATGAATCTCTTTTTCGTGGCAACTGTTTGTGGGTGGAATATATTAGACAGCGGGTGAATATTTTGTCCTAGAATGTAACGTTTAAAGCAAACGAGAGGACAAGCTCGTGGATTTGAAAGAGTTTGAAAAGGGCCAGATCATGCTGGCTGGACTACAAGGTCAGATCTTCCTCAGTGCATCACAGCTTGTTGCAGGTGTGGAGGAAGAGAAATGTACCTACACAATATTAAGCGGGCTGTCAGTGTATGGGTGTTATATGTTGTTCACCTGCAAGCATCTTGTGCACAGCCGGCGCCACGTCCACCTCCGTCAGGCTCTCCCAGCTCTGAGCGTGATACAGTCTGACCTGCGCACTGCCCTGCAACGCCAGCCACACGCCCTGACCGTACGCCACCATGCACGTCACACACCGGCTGCTGTCAGTGCCCACCTGGAAACAGTGCTGGAAGAGAAGGGGGGGGGGGGGGGGGGAGTCGTCAGCGTTCCTCTATTGTTCAGCAGCAGCTGCGAAACCCGTGATAAATCCGCTCCTCTCCCTACCTCTTGTACCAGTGTGGTCGTGTTGATGATAAGGACTCTGTTCTGTGAGCCACACCAGAGCTTCCCTCCCACAGGAACCATCTTTGTGACAGGACTACTGGGTGTACCCAGGACTAACGTTTGTGAGGACTGAGCGTCCCAGAAACTACCTGAAAATACAGCAAGGGCGGGAAAAAAGATGAAGATGGTCAAGTTTGAAGCAACAAAACCACTTTTTACTGAGAAATGTACCGTATCTAAACCTCACTAAATATCAAATAGGGATGAAAAATGTCTATTCCCATGTTATTTGTGGGAAGGCAACGCAAAGTGGTGCTTCATGTACAAAGTCTGAGTGTGTTTCATCACTTCTTACTGTAAGTATGTGAAGAGTTTCGCTTACCTGCTTCCCTCTGATAAACAATCACCTCTCCATTTGCTAGGGACACAAACACTTTGTTGTCCAAATACCTGAAGAAAGCAAGAAAGTGAAAAAATAAAGGTCAGTCAAGGCAGAATTTGTAAAAAAAAAAAAAAAAAAAACACCAAAAACCTTCGATTCACATTGTTGTGTCTCCTTATCTCTCCTCCATTCTGTAGTGTTAATATCATAAAGCAGTGTTTTGGATAATCTGGCGTTTTTAGTTTGTGTATTTTCTCATTTGAAAAACACTCTTTGTGAAACAGAAGCGCTCATTTTCTGAAAGACACGACCTTAAAACCATACTCACAGTATACAGAGGATGGACGCCGCGTGCTGCATCTTCATGCTGTTTTTACGGTTGCGGATGTTGTCGGACGACTGGTACACATGAATGCTAACAGACACAAAGGCATGACAGGAAATGAGCTGATGGAAAAAAAACAGTAGCCCAACAACTAATGAGGCGATCACTATGTGGGAGCGGAGTAATGGCCGCTGCGTTTCTTTTTGGCATGTGTTGGTAAAGCACTCACCAGCCGTCCTCCGTGCCCAGCCACACAGAGCTCTGGTAAGCCTCCGGGTCGATACTGAGCAGGTCTTCTAGGCTGGCCCGGGTGAACGATCCCCGAGAAGAGCGACGCATGGCGCGGCCGTCCATGGGGCTCTCTGCGTGGGCACGGCTTCCCCCGCCAACCCCCAACAGCCCCTGAGCTCCATAGGAGCTCGCCACGGGGAACTCCTGCTCCTCCTCACTGCTGGTGGTCTCTGTAGCCATGTCCTTAGAACTCTGACCTTCATCATCTGGGGGTTAGGGATGGAAAAGGAATACTTGAGGAACTGAGAGAAATGTGTCAGATCTTGTGTGGGTGAAGTGTTTTCACTCACTGCCATAGCTGGATGATATGGTGGAGTGGCTGGCCTGACTCTGCAGGGTCGACGAGGGGCTCGGTGAATCTTCATCGTCCGTTTCGTCACTGTCAAATGGGACAAGCTCCGCCCCCGGGCCTGGAAACAACCAATTAACTAGTGAGCATATGTATGAGTATTTTCACATATAACTGACATTCAAACCATGTAGTGCAGAAGCTTCTGGCATTTAAAGTGGAAATTTTTATTTTTAACATCTGTTTTTTTATTTTAAATAAGATAAATTTATTTGAATTCCAGGAGATTTGGTCAAAAAATAAAAATAAAATATATATACATATATAAACTTAACCGTGTGTGAACCCTATTATTGACATGTGATTGTGTGCAAAAGAAAGGACTCAATTTGTTTCATAAAACTCCAAGATCTTTTTTAGTCGGAAAATGCGCTTCCGTGGTGGAAAGTCCATTCTGATATTTGTACGGCAGTAACTAACAGGTTAGATACTAACCTGCAGGCTGATCTGCCAGCTGTAGAGTTGAATGAGAGATGGATATGTGGAGCTGCTGCTGCTGTTGTTGTTGTTGCTGCTGCTGATGCTGCTGCTGCTGCTGCTGGCTGTGACCGGCTGCTGCAGAGGCCGGAGCAACCACAGGATCAGATCCACGCTCCCTGATAGGTCACAGAGGGATTGGTTAAACAGTAGAAAAAGAAAGTCTGAAACAAAATTAATGTACATATTGGAAACAACTTATAATTTCCATTGCTTTGACATTAACATGTGTTGTTTCATGTTTGAATTTCAACAAGCTATGAAGTAACATTACTTTAACACCATTATATTTTGCAGTAATGCACCACTCACTGATTATGAAATTATTACCCAGTTAAAATTGCTGATGCTTCCTAGTTAGATGAAAACAGTTGGAGCTCCCTCTATACCCGAGTCAGCAGTTAGATTTACCCTTATTAAAGCTTTTGTCTTGAAAGTTCAGTCCTCCTGTTTGATATTAATAAAGATAATAATAAAAACCTTTATTTCTACAGCAGCTCAAAGTTCTTCAGAAAGAGGACGAGGGCAAAATAATTCACAGAAGCATCATATAAATGAAAAAAAATAATAAAAAAAAGCTAACAAATAGTTTACTAGAAAAAAGTTTCTCTCTTCTTAAACTAATTCAGTCCTCCTGACATGAGAGATATGAGACTGTGCTTCTGTCTGCATGTTTGTTTTGCTGCTTCTTCTCATTACCGGTATTACTTCATTAAAATGTTCATTCCAAAACTCTAGAAATGATTATTTCTAAAAATGGTTCCTCCTTTGCGGTGTGTTCAGTGAGAAACTTGCTGTCGAAAATACCAGAACTTTAATAATGAAATGAAAAGAAGTTGAGTTAAAGCAGGACAACATCGACAACATGCACACAATACCAGGAGTGCTCTTGTCTGCTTAAGCTTAAACTCATTCCGACATCCTGATCGAGATCATTTGAAGGAAAAAGAGTGACTTTTAAAAAAAAATTTCCCCACACTGGCGCTCACTGACCTTCCTTTAAGTCCTGGCACTGCGGCGATGCATATGATCCGGGCTGAGCAGACGGCGATGCAGGCCTCCACCGTCGGCTCGTCTTTAATGTTCAACAAACAAACCTGTGCACACGACATCAACGTTCAAGAAAATCAGATTTCTGTTTCTGCCTCCACTTCAGAACAAAGCGTAGCCTGGTGCTTTTACCTGTCCAACATATCCGTCACTGTTGCACACCCACACTTCACAGCCGCTGTCGGGGCAGCTGTGGCTCGGAGACGCGCAAGAGAACTGGAGGAAGCAGACAACACATGAGTGAGCATGACATTTGTACAGTCTGCTGGAGACGGCGTGTCTGCGGGTATGAATGGAATTTTAATACAATATCTGTTGTTGACAGGAATGAACACAGTTTTTGGGGAGATATAGAAAAGGTACATCTTCTGTGTTCCATCTTACCTGCATCCCACTGCGGGTCTTCATTATAGGAATGGCCTTTAAGAACTCGGGATCCCACTGGTCCTTGTTCATCGCTAAGAAAGAGACACACAGATATCAAGTTTAATTTTGATAACTCAAAGTCTGTTCAATTAGAGTCCAATTTATTTGTGATTAAAGGGGGAAAAAGAATTTTACAAATCCCATTTAACCAGTAGTCTTGAGAAAAATTCCAAGATATCAATTCAGGAATGTTTAAGTCTTCTATTGTCCAGAAAACATTATTCTGACTCTTTATGGAGCCTTTTTACCCACCCAGCTTTTTCTTGGCGTCCTCGAAGGCCTGTTCGAAGCTGGAGCGAGCGTCAGGCGAGCTGAACTCGAAGACGAAGCTGCTCTCCGCCGAGGCCGTGGTAAACTCCAGCTTCGTGGGCAGGAAGGTCATACTGAAGGCCAAAGACTGTTTGTCTGACAGCTCTCTGTGTACCGACGCCATCAGGTCCTTTATCACCTCGTCTAAAGACTGAGCGGAACGGAAAGACGCAGAGGAGAGCAAAAAAAAATTGTGTAAAGAAGAAGAATGCTCAGTGAAAATGTGACTGCAGAGGCTCAAGGGAAGATGAAAGACTGAGTTATTTTCATTTTACCATTCGATTAAAGAGCCCATCAAGACAACATGAGAAGTCAAATATTAAGCGAATTAAGTGTTAGTTCACAGTACCTGGTGGGGGAAGCTGAGAGTCTCGGAGAGTTTGCTGATCTGCCCCAACGTGCTGAGATCCTCATCTAGCCTGCTGATCATCTTCTGGATGGTTTCCTTGTTCGTTGCCTGTGTGGAACCTGTGGCGGTCAGAGAAAAGCAAAACACCCAAAACACAGGAAAGTTGAGTTCAAGATTCTGATGCTGAGACATTTCATACTGACGAATAGGAAAAGAGCAAGGGTGAGCTGATCAAATCAAGTTAAATTTTTGTACTTCTTGTCCTTCTTTGTGATTCGTGAGACAGAATTCTTACAACAATGTGAAGGAAGATAACAAGTGTTTTAATTGTACTTTATTAGTCGTGTACATCTGTTAAAAACACCTTTTTTTTGGAACGTATGCCAGTTAACACAAGACAAGAGTCTTACTTTTTACCACCTCCACGTCCTCAAGAGGAAGTTTCCACAGGAACTTGTATTTACTGGACGTGTCGATCACACTGGCAGCAGAGTAGCTGAGAGAGAGAAGGAGAGAACCAAAACAAAAGCATGAGTGAGAAACCAAAGTTAAATCAAGACCATTATTGTTTTAATATATGTTGTTCAACACCAGGGGGCAGTGTGGGTTAGAAACTCCAATGTTTTGTCAGAGATGGCTATCCTTTGTGGAGGGAGGTACAAGAACTGAGAGCACAGATCTGGAGTCCAAACACACACTGATGAGGGTTAGAAGTATTTGTGAGGTTAAGATAATGTAGTGTTGGACACATTGTGAGGTGAAAGTGAAGAGCTGGTTCGTCAGTGAAGCACTTACAGGCTCATGGAGCTGCGTCTTAATGAGCCAGACTTCCTCTTGAGCGTGGTGCAGATGATCAGATCACTGAAGAGGAAGAGAGAGCGGTCTTTCTTTCCTCCCACAGACTTCTACAGAACAAGAGAGACCAGAAGAAGGAAAAAAATAAAATAAAAGTAATATACAGCTTCACACAATTTGATCTGATTGTAATATTACCGCTATCTCTGTGTGGTAATGCACAACAAACAGGTTTGTTTTAAAAAAAACAATAACAAAGCCCTGATCTACTTCTAAAATACACAGTAGTGGTTTGATTGAAATCCACACCCAGCGTAGACCGAAGAGCTCTGAAAAGACCAAACAGGTGATGCGGTGAACTTAAGAGGCGCAGCAGCGTACTGTTGAGTGGAGAAACTGCCACACCCCGACATGTTTTACAGGCTGTGTTATTCTATGTGGTCAAAATAACAACAGAGTCATCCCACATGCTTTGTATTCCACTCAATCCAGCACGTCCTGGTTCTGTTTAAAACACCAGTGTGACTGTAACGGCAAGCAGACAGAAGTGGAAAGTTTCCATCTCTTGCGATAATGTCGTGTACATGATTTTCAAGAAACGTGCTTGGGGATTCCAAAATAACAGTGCTCTTTCTCTTCATGAAACTAATTTTAATCAGAAACAGCCGCGCATTCCAAAAGAAGAGCGGTTTGTTAACTGATTTTAGTGAATTGTCTTTGATTGTTGAGTTTTTGCTCTTCAGACGTCTAGTTGTTGCCGCCAGATGTGATTTTATGTTGAGATGATGAAGTGAAATATGATCTGGTGCCTACAAAATCTCATGCAGCAGGGCTCCTTTAGATTGTAGACATGCAGATGACGAATGCACGGCGCATAGTAACATATCAATTATTGAAATTTGGTACGTTTCTTGCACTATGTAAAATGCAGATGCTGATTTTGCGATGACAATATTTTCTGCAGCTGCAGAGGAGAAATATTGTTCGAATTCTGAAAAAGCAGGATTCAGTCATCTCATGTGGTTTGACTCAGGTGTGAATGCAGCAAAGACAAGATACGTCTAAGAGCACCAAGGATTACGTTCATTCCAGAACACATTAATGCAATGGAGGTGAGAAAAATGTAAATTTAAAAAAAAACCAACTGAAACTAAATAGAGTTCAAATGGTATTTCTTACCGCCTCCATGACGATTTCCTGTCTCAAGAACTTCCTCTGAGGATTCAGAATCTGCCATAAACAAACAAAAATATATGGTTACTTCATATAACAAAACACACACACACACACAATCAAAAACGCAATCAATAGAAAGCAAAGCAGACACTTCTTATGTTTTATGCCACAGTGGTTTTAGTTATAGCGTCACTGGGATGAGACATTTTCTAAGTCTGGAGGTTTAAATCCCACAACTGACAAGTTTGCTCAGTGGGTCCTTTACCTTTGACCCCCACTATTCCCCGGGTGCTGCACTGTGGCAGCCCTCTGCTCCTCGTATGTACAGTTGAGATTAATGATGAATACTAGATGGGTCAAACGCAGACAAGCAATCTTCCCCAAAGGGATCCATAAAGTGTGTTTTCTTCTTCTAGTTGTCAGAAATGTCTCAGCACCATTTTTCAATTTAGTTTCCAAACATAAGGAAGTGCAAGAAATTAGACCCTTTAAGGATGCAGTCCTCCTTCAACACCTTCTGCAGAGAGCCTATATGTTCATGATCAATCAGTTCCAATCATCTCAGATAAATGTCATGTGACTTACATTTAATCTCCGTAGAACTTCTGACCACAATTTCACCAAAAAGCTGCTCATTGAAATATTCTCTGACATTCTCGTGTCCCAAGCTCGAGGAGCGCTGTCACAGTTTGCACGGACGGAGTTTGCTCTATGAATTCACTCTCACATGTTCGACTCCCTCGATGTGCGACTCGATCTCCTGGATAACTCGGGCTTCTCTCTCCGCCTCCTCGGCGGAGCGACGTCCTTTATTGATTCTCTCCGCCAGCCGCTTTATGTCCCTCTGAGCGCCCAGTAAGTACGAGTGGTCCGGGTGATCCTCTGGAGTGTGCTTCAGCAGGTCCTTGAACAAAACGACAGCAATAGATGAATATCCACAGACATGGCGTGTGACAGGAGATGAGATAAAGTAAGTCGCTTTGTGTCGGAATGACTCACCTGTATGAGAATGTGTGTTTATCCTATGTGGCTGTTTCAAGTACGTATGACTTTGAGTATTGTCGCTCTTTAATCTTCACTGTACGACCAACAGGGAGGCATTGAGAACCTACTGTAACCATACCATGCCTCCACTTTTACATTATCCCCCCATGACACTATATTTATCCTATTCATCTGAATTATCGTCAGACTCTGCATGACAAAGCCTCGGAAAACAGTTTGTGTCATTTGTGATTCAAACATGATGAAATGACAAAAAATAAATAAATTGGGAAGAACAAGAACCAAAATTACACGGCCATGCTAGAGATTATGTGACAACACAGATTCAAACAAGCACGTTTGTTGAAACTGCACTAAAGTCAACACAGCTCCCTGTGACATTCGTGGCTATTTGCTAATTAAATCCAGTTTTGGTCACAATGTTTGTTCATGATTCTCCTTCCAGCTGCCAGGAAAGCCATCATGAAAAAAAAAAAAAACTGACTTAAAGCTAAGGCACCAGATCCTAACCGTGGAGAAACACCGTGATGAAACTCAGAGCACATGAACCAGGTCAACTGGACTTGACGATGTGTCGTGGAAGAAGTTCCGCCTCTTATCGATGTCTCATCAGGACATTTGACCAAGTTCAGATGACCTGGTTTAAGAAGCATCCTACCTAAACAAATAAGACCAGACATATTCCAGGCATGAACTGCAAAGTTTGTTTCCTTTCCTCCTCTGCCTCACAGTTTGAATGTTTATTTCTAATACTAAAAGAAACACGCAGCTCATTTTCTGCTAGAAGGGAAACGTTCCACAACCCACCTTCACCAGCAGCTCGTATCGAGGAATCCGCTGCACAGGTTTAATCATCAGGTCTCCCAGAGCCTGCTTCTCCTTGTTCTCACGCATGTTTTGCTGTTGAGTAAAAAGAATATGAAAAGGATATACAGGTGAGAAAAAAACTTTCCATTATTAATGGTGGATTTGTGTTGAATCAGAAGTTTTGTTCCTAAGACTGTTTATTTTTTTAAATTTTGAATGAAATAAAGAATTACAAACAAAAATGTGTGCATCTCTATGCTGCTGGTTTTCCCGACCTAAATCCTTTTATTAGTGGTGACACGCCACAAAATCAGAGGACCAGACAGAGGCCTCTCAGATTTAACTGAGCATATTCCTGCTATTCCCAGTTGTTAAAATAGTTTTCAAGTGTTGGTTTGTCGGACCTTTGTTTCATTGTGGTTTCAGAAAACTGAAAATGGAGCAAAACAAAACAAAAATCGAGAGAAACCAAATTGATATTGATGCGTTCCGGTACAAAAACACTTAGGAGATACAACAGAAATTATTATTTTAGATAGAAAATGTTTACATACAGTTTCAACCTGAAAACAAGCCTCACACCCACCTGCTCACTTGGTATTTATGTTAAAAATAAATGAACAAATAAATTCCAAAGTATAATCCTCAAAGAAAATGCATATCGATGCTGGAGTTCCGTGTCACAGTGAAGCATGTCTCTTTACAAATATCCACCGACTACACTGATTAAAGTCAATCCGTTTCAGCGGGTGATTTCATTCAGGTGGTGAACTTCAGTGAAGCTTTTTTTCAAACTAATCCGTATGTTCAGAGCAGCCGCTCACACAAGCTGTGACTGTCTGTGAACACGTCTCACACTGACCTCCAGAAACTTGTGAAAAGCCGGCTTGGCCTCCTTGGCGATCCTCACGGCGTCTTTGGCGTTGAGGAAGTTGTCGATGTAGGCCGAATACATGTTGGCTAGAGCCTCTTTGGAGAACTGTGGAAAAGAGGAAGATGCTCAGGCTACAGGTGGGAAATCGAAAACAGTTGGTTTTAAGTTTGATCTGACAGCAGTTGAAAGAGAAAAATACTATTTTATCGGTTTAAAAAGAGACAAAAGGGTTAAAATGACTGAAATGTCCTTCCTTCCTGTGGCCATAAGCTTCTACTCCTCTATGTAAATAGTATTTGCTGTTAATTTCATCCTTTCTGTGCTTGTATTAGTCCCCGTTATTTATTATATGTGGAGCAATGGTTAAAGCAATTTCCCTCTGGGAATAATAAAGTATTTCTATTCTATTTTAAAATGTCAAAATGGTCTGAGAAATGGGGGGGTAGGAAAGTTGAACCCTCTTAAATCGGATACCAGAAAACAGCTAAAGATATAATGAAATGTTTACTGGTCTAAATGTTGATTGAAACTTTAGAAATGCAACAAAAGATACCGTTTTTGTGCGCGTTTCAAAACTACTGTATATATGAAACTTTAGAATCTATGTCAGTTACATTTTAAAAGGTTGAACGTGTTCTGCGGCTCCAGGTGAATTTGATTTGGTAAAAGAAAAAATCACAAAAATGGCTGTTTTGGTCATAAAGGTTGCAGACCTGGACTAAATCAATCACAAACACCGAAACAACTTGGTTTGAAGAAAGACTAGATCTTTTTATTACTGCTATCAAGCACATGAGCTGCTCTCACCACGCCCTTTAAGAAAACACACAAATGAGTCGTTTTTGTTAGGTGATGAAGCAAAAATCGTCTTCCGCTGCTTAAGACAGGAACCCCCAGCTGCTGCCTTCACATTTCTCACCACCGCACATCTCATGTGTTTTCCAGCTTTACGGAAAAACAAAAGGAATATATGGCAGGAGGTATGAATGCATTTGATGATTTAGGTTTTCAATGTGGTTCCCAGTCTGCTTCACCCACTTCTATTTCAGTTCGTGGCTTCCTGCATTTTCTCCATTGTGCAAGTGAGTCTCACAGTTTCACACTTTTGTATATGAAATAAAAACTAATTAAAGTACCTTCATCCTCTCTGTGCAAGCTTCCTCGGCGTGTTACGAAAATGCCTTTGGCTGAATAGAAGTCCTTCACTCATTCATTCTCCCAAACTGACAGCCATTAGTGGAAACCTTCGAGCACTGTGTTTTTAAAACTGCTTTCGGAAGGTCATGAGAAATTTTAAAAGGGTCACCGAGCGATCACTGGAAAAACAAAATGTTAAACTGACGTTGCCAACTACAGACCGTCTCCTAATAAAGCAACGATGTCTTTAAAGACTGTTTATTCATTCAAGGACCAAGTCTACAGTTGGACCTATTTTAAATGTGGTGTTTGTAGACCACTCCAGTTTTCTCCGGCGGGCCAAAGACGAGCTCAGTAGATCAATTACTGTCTCTGAATTGATTGTGGCGTGAGTCTGGCTCTCTCTGTGAGACCACAGCACTATTGTTCCAGAAGCTCAGTTTACGCTGCATTTCCAGTGAAAACGCATCGTTTTTTGTGTTGACGTGGCAGAAAAATGTCATGTTTACACAACAATCTTTGAATTCGATGTCTGTTTACATGATAGAGGTGCTGAAAATGACGTAGTTTTCATTTCAGGCTACTAGAGGGTGCTGTTGTTTGTTTTAGTAATGAAACCACACCTGTCGAGAACAATATGCTATAAACGTTAACACTGCCGGGTACATGGGCATTCGTATTTCTCTTCGCAGAAGAAATATCCGCTAAAGCCGGAGCGACAGTAGCAGCATTTCAAAAATGTTGCATTTTAATGACTGGAAGGAATATTTTCAAAAAGTTCCACCTTGGAAAACATTTTTTAAAAAGTGACATTTTCAGTACCATTATCGTACTAACGAATACCCAAAACACAACGAAACTTTTCCGTTTTCACTGGAATATGTGTAAACAGGACCAAAATTGCATTTTCAATTTTTTCAATCAACACGATACACAATAATCGAATTGGAGTTGATAAAATCAACAGTGTTTTGGAATAAGATGCTACGTGTTCCAATATATTGAAAAGTGGTATAACATCAGGAGCGCCGACTGACTTTATTAGCAGCCATTTATTTTTTTCCCACTACATTTGAAGTGTTTATTAAATTTATTTTCTAGATCCTTGAGGTCTTTTGTGGGCTTATTGTTCTAAAAGTCGTTGAGAGTAGTAAAGGGTTTGACTTTAACAAACTGCCTGCTGGCAGACGTCAACTATCTCACACAGTGAGTCCACATTCAGCAAACACAAGTTAACAATCCTGACGTGTGCACAACACATTCCTACAACACAGATCAGCAGGAACGCTCAAACAAGGACGCTATTTTGTTTTTACATTTTGAATTTATTTGGAATTTCAAAGGTTTTAATCTGAAACTGTGAAGCTGTAAATGTGTGGATTATTATGTGCAATTTTAGTTCCATCTTTCACCAACCAGCACATAAGACTATGATATTTCTACAGTCCTTTTGATTTTAATCCTTTTATTTGTCCTTCTCTTCTGTGCTGACACCGAGTGACTTGAAAATGTCTTTTGCGTAGACGTTGGTCATAAAACCCCAAAACAGAAAACACACAAGCGCTCTCTCTCTCTCATTTGCCGTCAGCTCTACTCACCGACTGGATCAGGAGGTGTCCGACGGTTTGCCTGTCGTGCCACTGGCCGACGCAGCCGGCCACCTGCTCCAGGAAGTGCTCGTGGTGCTCCAGGATCTCGGGGATCTGGTAGAACATCTCGTCCACCAGCAGAGGGTCCACGATCGAGCCGCCGTCCGGCTGTTTGAGAGGACGCATGTAGCCCTGAAGGGACGGAGCCAGCGGTCAGCGAGACGAGAACAAGTGTCACACGCAAATTTCTCTGATGCATTATGAGAAACTCTGGAATTTGAAAATGAAGGAAATAAGAGAATCAGTCATATATGCCACTTTCTCCAACTCCAAGTGAAGAAGCCGATCTCAGTTTAAACCAAGTGTATGGTGCCACTTGCAATGATTTGTTGTTGAGATTCATGTAGAAATGAGCAGACAAACAAGCATTTCTCCTGTGAACACACTAATTTATTCATTTTGCATGAGAAGACGATGGTCCACTGTGGAAGCCCGGAGCAATACGATGCTGAAAATAGTCCACATGGATTTTGTAACCACATGATTTCATGTTTTTGTCCACTTAGCTTTTCTTTCTTCTCCTCCTAATTTAATCCGAGATAGATTTCGAAGTCGGCTGTCCCATTGGGCTCGACTCCGACACACTCCAGCTCTGCTGTGCTCCATTTGCTCGACCAGAAATTGGGAAACCCAGCTGACGTTGAAATGAACCGCGGCGGATGTGACCCGGAGACTCCACAATCTGTAAAGTCCACTTATCTGCATGTGGCTCGCTGCCCGACACCAATGACACATCTGATGTACTAATTCAGTCTGTAATTCAGTCTGTAACATTTGCACTGAAGAAAGTTAGAACTAAAAGAAGGATTCAAACATGGCACTCATTTGGTTTGTATATGATTTTTGACATTTGACTTCTTGGAATTATGTTACATCAATACGCCGATACCGGCGACTAAGTTTATCTTACATGGACTCCCTTCCATTTTCTTTTTTTCAGATTGACCCACATTCATGCAACAGCGACCTGTGCAGGTTGTGGTTCACAAAGATCCTCACATAAGCTGGCAATAATGACGCATCTACAGTTATCGCTGGTAATACTGTAGTAGTACACCTGTTGTTCCCAAAGAGTCGGGTAAAAGAAGTAAGAAAGGAGAGCGCGAGACGTGCAATCAGAATCTGGGTCAGTGTGAAACACATACAGTACTAGACTGTATGACGCATCTGATGACGAGCTGCCGGGGTGTCATGTAGACCCAGACCGAGCTCACACCTGACATCAACCAATGTTTACTTGGATTAGCAGGTGCCTCTGGTATGACCTAGTAAAGGTGTGTAAGCCGCTCTGCACCTCGCCCTTCCTGATATTTTTCACATTATGAGTGATTAGTGTTGGGGATCGAAATCACAAGTCTTATTACACCGCTTTGTTTGAACGGTTACAGCTATTGTTTTGCATGAAAGGTTATCGGCCTATTTTATTCACCTCTTTCATAGTGACAGTAAGTTCAGTTCTAAGAATGTGCGTTTTAATTAAATAATTCATAGTTTTACTCTAATATTCAGTTTACTGAGTAGGCTTATACTAATATATTTGATGGATTTGATTGTTGGGTTTCTCTCTGTTAAAAGCACCTAGAAATGACTGTTGTATTTGGTGCTATATAAATAAAGTTGAATTGAATTGAAAAAGTTGAATATTACAAACAACAACGGATTCAAGGAGCGTGAAAGACGGACTAGAAATCCATATTCAATATACTTTCATGATAGCATTCGAATTGTATTTACACCTTGCAATGTTTTTAGTAATAATAAAAATAATGCATTTTATTTAAAGGCGAATATCAAAGCACTCAAGGTCACCTCACAAAAGTTAGGAAAAATACCATTTGATAGCTATTTGGGATTCAATATCTATCCAATCTGCCCAAATAGATTATGTAACTCTGGATCATTTCAGCTCATGTCAGACCACTTATCTGCATGAGCCTAAAATGACTTGGTTACAGGATGAAAACTGAATATACTTCCTCTTGGAAAATCTAATTTTCTAAGAAAAGAAAAAAAAAAGAAAGAAGAAACTCTCAAGAGTTGGATTTCAAGTTTGGGCAGCGGTACTGTCGAGCCGTCACAGCTCGACCACATTTGACGTTCGCCTTCAAGGATATGCACTTTCACAGCAGTCGCCGTGGTAACTCTTACTTTGCCCGTGTCGTCATGGGAACCGAGCCCAGGATTATTCACATTGTGGCCACACATACTCGCACAGGAGCGCGCGCACAGGCAGAAAAGCAGTCAGTGTCTGTGTGGGACGAACGTGCACGCTGCTGCTCGTCAACCCACACACACACACGCACGCATGCACGCACGCATGCACGCACGCACGCACGCACACACACACACACACACACACACAAAGATGACAGGTTATACAACAGGGTGGCTGCAGGTAGCAAAACAAACGGTATGTTCAAAAGAGAGGGATGCAGCACAGATTTGGGGGAAAGGTTAGTTAGCTACTGTGTGTGTGTGTGTGTGTGTGTGTGTGTGTGTGTGTGTGTGTGTGTGTGTGTGTGTGTGTGTGTGTGTGTGTGTGTGTGTGTGTGTGTGTGTGTGTGTGGGGGCAGATAATGCTGATGTGACGAGGTCAGCAGATTAGTCCAACAGGACGAATGACAATAAGTGCATTACGTAACACCTTTTGTGACCTACATTCATTATTCATGTTCTCAGCACTCCTGCGATTCTAAAACGGGTTTCCACTTTGATTTGTGTGCGTGTTACTCTTTTGTGTACTTGTGCCAGGCGAGTTCCTCAGTAAACACTCGCTGGAAAGACCTTTAAGACAGATGGCCAGCAATTGGTCTGCTGGAGGTTTCTTTCTGCTGCCTACATTTGCTAAGGAGGGATTGGACTCTCTTTTTTTAATACATTTTTATCTGAAAGCAAAGAGATGTGACATGTTGTACCTGGGGCTGCATGCAACAAGCTAATTAGACAGCAGCAGGAATATGTGTTGAGTGTGTGTTTCCGTGTAGTGTGTGTGTGTGTGTTTCCGTGTAGTGTGTGGTACCTGAATGAGACTACGTAGAGACTCCACGTATGACTGCTCTGTGTCCACGAGGGTCATCATCACATGTCTCCTCATATCCTGTGAGAACAGTCGAAGAAGAAGACGAGAGAAAAACAAGGTCAATTGCTGCATTTTCACTTTGCTTTATACTGTGTCTCTGTCACAACCTCTGTAGTATGAATGAAAAAAAAAAACATGTGGACACCCCGAGACACTGACATGCAATCATCTCCTTCAAGCATCTGATGAACAAGAGGTTTTCTTTTTTTTTTTTTTTAGTGTTCTTCTGACCGGCCCTGGGATTGCAGATAGAAAGTAACTCAGAGCTAAATTTATCTTTATAGTACATTGCCTTCCTCTAATGTTTTCTCTGGCAAATGAAATAATATTGACAAACTAAGATATGAGAGCAGAGTTTCCCAATTTAGATCGAGAAGGCCGGAGGTTGTCAAAATTAGATTTACACATGTCAAAGCAAACCAGAGCAAAAAAATTAATAAAATCAAATAAAACAATGGCCCCAGATGTTCTCCTGCCAATGTTTGGGCAAGTCAGAGATCACACAATAAGAACATAGACCGAGACTAAAGATGAGGTACCGCGAGTGTAGAGGAGCTAACAAGCTTAACAAGATTAAGTATGTCAGCCAGAATTTAGAGTTTGGATGAAAACTGAATCAGAATAAATGGTCCATAATAGACTGTAACCTCGAAAAGAATTGGAAAGCTCTAATTAGGTTCAGCCAACTTTGGAAAATGAGGTCAGGTTTCTCTTTTTTTTTTTGCCAAGACAGAGGACGAATTAGTGTATTTTGGAAATGCCTTAAAAAAATATACATAAGGAGTGATTACAGTGCACATCCAATCCAATGTTGTTGTTTTTTTTAAATGCACAAGGTGAAACACATGTCACATTTTGGGATATTTGTTCTCATTGGTGTCAAACTGCAAAAAAATATGAATCCTTTTGCCAAATCCCAAAAATCAATGAAAGAAAACGCAGGAAGTCAGAAATAAATTATACTGGTTGACTCGTACTTAAAAACAAAACTGTGATAGGACACAAACCCATTTATAGTCACATCCTTGCACTGCAGACCCTTCTTCTCCGAGGACTCTGGTTCCTGTTAAATTCCTCACGCTGCACTCCCTGACCTCTCTCCTTTGACGTCACGTGACCTATCAGGAACTGATCGGCTGTGCTGAACGCTGCAAACACGTACGTCTTAACAGTGCAACCAAGGCAAGAAAACACCTCCAAGCACTGGTTTGTTCTTGTGTTATTGTTAAGACGGAGGATGGAAATATATTTTAATTCTCTTGACCTTTTAGCAGCATATTCAGTCTGAAGAGACGCTAGAGTTTAGACGGTGTTTGTTATATTGCTGACGTGCGCTTTAGCGAAAATAACTGAAAATGACCAAAAATCGAACTATTCTTCTTTCAAGATACGCCACGGACCTCCTGGCTTTTTGATATTTTAAATCATCTTCCCAACAACGCTGTTAATGAAAAAAACCATAATGACTGTAAATGTTCTTCTCATTTATTCGCTGTGTTTCGTGAGAAGAGAAAACCGAGTCGTTTCCTGACCTTTAAATTCTGACTGGTTTATGTTGTTGGGAGCTGTTTGACAGAAATATTACATCGGAAAGGTCATTGTGCTTTATTATAAATATTATTATGCAGGAGGCAAAGAGAGAGGAGACGTTTGCACACACACACACACACACACACACACACACACACACACACACACACACACACACACACACACACAGGGGTCAAAAAAGCCAGGATGTCCACACAAGCAAACCATGACTCAACAGATAACACTAATCGTGAGTCATAACCAATAAATAAATGCAAGTAAATGAGCTGCACCAACACACACTCAAAACAAATAGGGAGGAAACGCAGAGTCTGACGCCAACCGATCAAGAAGGGTTTACATTCATTTTGGCTTCAATTAAACTGTCTTGGAATTATATTGAAGCACTGTGAGATGAATCAAAATCAGTTGTTAATGAGCATCCCGTGGTCACGAGTTGCTGAATCACATTTTCTCCCGTGAACTGCACTGACATGGGTTGAACGCTTGTGCTGCAAAGGTTCAGTGTTTTTCATGATCACAGCCAGACAAAGTCTATCTTTAATACTTTCTGTGTTTGTTGAAGAGAGCGACGGCGATGTGGGGCAATAACAAGGGGAGCATGATGGCCATGGAACAAGTCAGACGTATTATCTCAGGGAGGGTCTCAGGGGAGTTTGCTGAAATATGCTTCAACCAAACATCACTTATAAATATCAGATGGAGCCACAGGCGAAACCCTATGGTGCATATAGAACCGCAGTCTCTCTCCCTCCCTCATCCACACTGTCAGCCATGCACACACACACACACACACACACACACACACACACACACACACACACACACACACACACACACACACACACACACACACACACACACACACACACACACACACACACACACACACACACACACACACACACACACACACACACACACACAACCCTCTGCTCTCCCCTGCCAGCATCACCGTGCCCTATAAATAACCAGAACAATAACTTTCCAGAAAGGCCACGTTTAGTGTTTGGCATCTGAAGAGGTCCCAGGAGTGCTGCGGGGGAACCGCTGGAGGGTGAGAGGTGGCGTGTGGATGGAGGAATGTGCATCTTCTGTGTGAGACGGACTGCTTACGGGTGAAAAACTTCGACGTGCACATCAGTTGTGTTTCAATTTGTTTTCGGCGTGCTTTTTGTCTGTGCTCCTGCATTTGGAGCGGCGCTGCTCTCGGGGCAAAACGTTCACTGCAGATCTGCTCAGCCTCGACAAACAAACCCAAAGACAATGGAGTAGAGGAAATAACCGTGAGGATTGAACAAGGCGAAAGAGGGAAGTGCACAATGACACAGTAATCGTCCATTATGGCGCCTGATAAGCCGCGAAGCTGTTCAGAACAGTTTTGGTTCAGTTCTATATTCAGGGCTGTTATTACGACAATATTATGTTTTTGATACAAGGGCGGATAAAATCTATAATTTTTTTCTTTAAAATTTGTTTTTGGAAATTCTCATGACATACATTACTAGATTATGCCATTAATTACATGACTGCAGGCTTTCAAAGTTTTCATAAGGTGAGATGATCACTTACTATCACAAAACCATAAAGTATAACCATCAGTGTTCCCAGAAACTCTGTTATCTTCACCCAACGCTTCACATACAAAAACATTATATTCAATGTTCAGAAAAGGCTGCAACTCTTGATACTTGAAAAACTTAATCAAGGAAATATTTTGGTGTTGTTCACTTGGCTAAATAATCATTTATCCATCTTTAGGATTGCAGACTGCTGGAGCTGATCACAGGGCAAACACACAGAGACACAGTCAATCACACAGACACATTCACACTTTCACACAATGTGGAGGCACTACCCAGCTCACCACAAATGCTTTGGTGGCGTTGGAGGAAACCAGAGTAGCTATAGAGAACCCATCGAGGTACCTGGAGAACATGCATACTCCACACAGAAACCATTTAGGATCATATATTTTCGAACAATGCTGCCCAAAGTGCTCGATCAATGAATACTAAAACCAGTAAAGCCAAATTAAAGATAATTAAATAGGTAAGCAATCACAGCTAGACAATTCTGACTAATAAAAAAAACTTTTTATGACGATGGTGAATGCTCAGCAACGTCACTAATGACAAAACCTCAGTATTTATTATCAGTGCAATCTGGCAGCTTTAAACTTGTAATCAAGCTGTAGAAGAAAAAAAAAACATCCAGAGAAAAGCCTCTTTGGTAGAAGTTGGATTTCCCTGGCAGCTGCAGAGCGATGCACCACTGCACACACACACACACACACACACACACACACACACACACACACACACACACACACACACACACACACACACACACACACACACACACACACACACACACACACACACACACACACACACACACACACACACACACACACACACACACACACAAGCAGAGCTGCCTCCTGCATGAATGTCTCAAACTAATTAAAGCTCATTCACACTGATCAAATTATCAAATGCAGATGCACTCTCCCTCTCTCATCATCACTGCTTCGTTGGTATCAACGCTGGGGATTGGCTGCTCTCACTGCCGTGCAGGAATCATTATGAGAGCTGTTGAGTCCACGATGTTGTGCGTGCGGCACCTGTTTGCCAAGTTAAAACACGGATGGGAACTTTTCGCGAACACATGAACGCTCCTCCGCCCGCCTCTATTAGATTACACATACACACATCAGACCTCGGCGAAATAATGCGAGGAATGCCAGTTTCATTTTGCCGGCGGGGTTACCATGGTAACCTCAGCTGGGAGGCTAAGCGGTGACAGGACAGGCGAGGTTTCCCTGGTGCTACAGAGGAGATGAGACTCCCTCCGTCTGGTTTCTACGATGAGAAACTTCAGCTGGAGGGAGGAAACAACACACTGAAGACACACCGGATGCTGCTGTGACCCTGCTGGTTGTGGTCCAGCTATGGAAAATACAGCGTTTTCTCCATTTTACGTAAACACACAGAGAGAAGGAAAAGCTTAGTATGATGCAAGACTTGTAGTGCAGTGACAAAGCAATCAGTTTTTAGTCGGCTCTTCATTTAGTAGCTTTGAAAATAAAACATCGCAGAGATTTTAGGTCAAACAGGGGAAAAAAACTCTCGACATCCCCATGTGGAGTGATAGTTGCAGTGGAGTTAAAGGGCAGGAACCCCGCCTGCTGGTGATGATAACCCTTCAATTCACAGGAAGGAAGAGTCTCAACAACTTACTGTGATAAATCTGAGTGGACTTGTTATAAAATGTCTGTTTTCCAACTAACAATCAAATAATCCTAAAATGACAGATGTAGGAAAAGTTATTGAAAGGTCATTTTAATATATATTTAGAATCACTCGGTGAATATTGAAATATACAGTTTTATAACTGTTATATGTAAGTGAGAATCTGTGCAAATAATTCAACAGAAAACAAACCTGACTCATCATTACTATTAGGTTTTGTTTTTATTACAACTTCATTTGAAAAATTGGTTTGAAATAAGCTCATTGATTCATTCCGAGTACAGTTAAGTATAGTTGTGTATTGTGCGTATAGTGCCGGCTGCCTTCACCGTCAGTTTGGACCTGCGCACACTGTTTACTGCAGATAAATCGTCGGAGTATTTTCTCCAAATCAAATTAGAACCTTGCAAAATGTTTAAAGTTACACCTCCATGAACGTACCTGCTGTTTCAAACATATCCACAGCATCAAATCTATACCGTGAGATTGTGAACACATGCACGCTGAAGTCTGCAGAAATCTAGCAGACTGAGAGCGAACAGGATTCTTTTCCCCCAAACTGCTCAGGTGTGGCCCAAACAAACGAACTCTGGTCCATTTGAAACGTGGGTCTCGGTTTGAACTTGTTTACAGTGGGTAATGCCAGCGGACAATCTGAGTCAAGAAGTGAAGTACACAGTGTATTTTCAGTCGAAAAGAAAAGAAACCCCAAAGCCAACAGTGCCAGCCTGAAGAAACTGAGGAAAACTAAGAAATGGTTAGGGAAATGTCTCGAGACATTTGAAGTAATGTGGAGCTGCAGGCGCTTATCAGTACATGGGGACTAGATGACTATACAATATAATATTAATTGAGCAAAGGTGTTTTTAAACGATATGGCCTTCCATTTACAATCCTGTCGAATCAATGAGCTTGATTGTTTCCGTACTCGTGGTTTAATAATACCTTCTTTGTTACAACAACTACTTGTTTGGGGCTGTTGATTCTAACTGTGTGACTCTGGTTAAGCTTGTTTATAAAACATTTGTACCAGTACGCCGTTGCAATAACACAAAGCACAAACTTTGCACATGTGATCAGTTTTTATCATATCATGTTGTTGTTGTGTCGACAACTATCTAAATCTAAATGTGAACCAATTCGCATTGTGACGACCAACACTGGAGGTTTGAGCCTGGTTAAGATGACAGAAGGCACAACACAGTCGCCTCATTCAGGTATTAGGAGAAAGAGTTGACCAGAACAGAACTAAATGTGATGAAATGGATCAAGTGGCTGGACAGCGCACATGCAAAACAGGTTTGTTTACACTGTCGTGGCAGGCGGCAGAGCACAGAAATGTCGACGTAAGCCACGTCAAAACCCCCCGGGAGTCACACGCCCGCATGCATAGCCAGTAGCTGTTTGTCACCGGTGACAACATGAATATTCACCTGGCTGGGGAAACAGCCGCCACAGGCGACAACACTGACAACTGAACCTGAGACTTCATCAAACCCAAGGGCAACAACTCCCTAAACAAGTGTGGTCTTTCTTTCACTCACAGTTGAAAGCGAGAGGAGCATCTGCTCAGTTTCTGTTTGTTTTGTTTTTTTTTTGCTCAGCTGCTCGTGACCGTGATCCATATGCAGCAGGGCGAGCGAGCAGAGACAGTGGATGTAACACGACAACGACGCAGGACCCAGATGCTCCCATCAGAGGCTGCTGCTGTCCTGTAATGTGTTTAACATCATCTTCAGATGTTGGCCTGATGCAGATCTGCTGCCTGTCGGGAGTCGAAGTGATGAGTGCGTGAGGTCGCTGAAAAGTTAATAGCTAACAATCACCAGCTTCCATAAATAACAACTGGAAAGGAGGGGGAAAAGAAGGGAAGGGGAAAAAAGTGAAATAAGAAAAATGAAAAGAAAAGAAAAAACTGACCGTAAAGCTGCTCCTGTCCTACACATACTGTTAAATTAATTATGTATCGTTTTGAATCACCACTTCTTGTTCAAACATGTCATCTGTTAATCTGTTAATCTGAAGAGACACTTGCATCATATATGGAAAATGTGCAAAATGAGAAGAAACAAGGGATGGGCTATTTTTCTAATTTCCTGCAACGTGTGATTAAAAGTAGATTTGTTTAGTACGATTAAAGCAGATCATCCAAGACAGATGTACTTTTAAGTAAAATCGAAGCAAGGAGAGTAAAGTACATGCAAACATATTACAACAGAGTTTACCAGGGTTAAACCAACTCTAATCTTTTTCTTTTTGAACCATGTTTATTTTATGAGTTTCATCTGGTCTGCTGGTGAAATGACTTCATCCAGGGGAGAAACATACCCTGCAGCTACCCTCCATAAATCAAAATCAGACACCTACTCTTCAGGACTTCGAGACATCTTTAACGTCGCGTCTTACAGTTACTTGTAATATGATAACTTTGATGTTTCAAACAATACAGATGTGAGGAACGATGTCTGTGTTTGTGTAATTGGATCACCCCAAAACAGCTTAGCTAAGATCTGCTGAGGAAGACAAGTCTGTACATCACAGGCTGCTCATTCCAGCTGGAGCTCACTGTCATGACTGAGATTCATTTTGTGTGTGTGTGTGTGTGTGTGTGTGTGTGTGTGTGTGTGTGTGTGTGTGTGTGTGTGTGTGTGTGTTGTTTTTTTTTCTTTTTCTCACAGTGGTTCAAAATCTCTGAATTAGGTTCAGTCGGTGGCACGAACACGCATGTACATCGAGGGTACAGCATGTTCTCCTGCGTCCGTGAGCTCTGCTGTTTGGATAATGGTGCGTTCACAGGGGGTCCATAAAGAAAGTCATTCCTCACAAGCACTGCCAAACGTTACAGTTTGATCAGAGTCAAGACTGAACCCAGCTTTGTCCTCCTGTTTCATTATTTCACAAGTGATTTAACAAAGCTTTGGTTCAGGAGGAGTTGTTTTTTTTTTTTAATGATTTTTAACTATGCATATGCAACAGTTCAGTCTTTGTTAGTGTTAAGGGTGTGTTCAGCTCTGTGCTGTGTCATGTTGTACTGCTGCCACGAGAACAACAGTAAATTGTTCGGAACAGACTTTGGTTCAGTTTGTATCCGTAAAAAAAACTCCACCGGACAGTTCCTGTCATTTGATACACCGCTGCATAAGTTGGGGCAAAAAAAAGTGTGTTTTATGTGCATATTTCTGGAAGGAAATCAACTCCAAAATTGATGTATTCATCACAAGATTGACAATTTGCTTTCTCAAAGGGATATTTTGCCCCCCAAAAAATCTGAAGTGTCACATTATTCTTCCTAAGTACTGCAGCTGCAGTTCAATTTTGTCAAGAATTGAACATTTCTAAAGCCACTTTCTTTCTGTCTGTGACCTGTTTCATTCACATCAAAAAAGAAAGAAAAAAAAAAAAACACTCACATGTGCCGATATAGGGCGCAGCTGCATAGAGCGGTTTTACCAATGATTATATTCTAGGGTTGTGTTTCAGTCCTCTTTGCTTTTCTGTTTGTCTGCATCTTGGCAGGAAGGCAAAAATAAAAAAAAAAACACATCAGACGGTGAGCGGCGGCTTCCGTGTGGACCGAGTCTGAATGCGGTCGGAGTCGCACTGAGAGCGACAAAGGAAGTCACACAAGGTCACCAAACTCCATGTACCTCTGAGGACGACAGGAACTGTTTTGTGTCAGACAAAAACGGAACTTGACCACTTTGCACTAGCAATACATGATGAACGTCGCCTTGTCAGCACCAGAACTACTCGTCGGGAGTGTTTTATCCATTCGCGAGGCGTCCGTGGCCTGTTACATATTCGCCTGCCGCTCGTCGGAGCGACGGAGCCGAACGACGGCAGTTCCCCGTCTCCCAGCAGCGCTCAAGTCGACTGCAGCTTTGAAACAGCGGCGGGAAATCAAGAGATGCGATCTCGCTAAACTGACGCAGTTTGTCCGTGCGTTCGTGTAGAAAAAAAAAAAAAGCGAGGTGGCATGGAGACAGCGTCGGAAAAAAACTAACGGGCATAGAATCCTTTAGATAAAACGATGCACATTGAAACTGGCCACGCCCTCAGGCGAGTTTGACATCATTTTAGTCAGAAAAATGAATGCAGGTCATCATGACAATAAACCTTTATTGCTCACTTAGCCTTTTATCCCTTCATATATTAGATGAGTCAACTAGTCGTGAATAAAAAAGTTAATTTTGTCAATAAAGGCTTTAGTCACCGGGAACATCTGTACACATGTGCACATGTACGGTCTCGCGCCAAGTTGTAATATTTGGTTGATTTCATAATGTGCTGCAACACGTGGCTTTGATAAGCTTGTTTCATCTATGACAGTGTGGGTGTGTGAGAGTTACGGGGCACCGATATTTTTGGTGCCGACTGAGACCTAAAACGGGGGCTGGCGTCTAATTGCTGAGCCGAATAGTCGCATGTGTTCTAAGCTCTGTGAAGGAAGAATTTTTTTAGCAAAGAGTGATGTTAAAAGTTTGCAATTATAAATATTAATCCGGGTTAAAACTGTGTTTTATTAAACTTAATAGTATGTTTAGCCTCCACTTAGGCAACATTTTGATACCGATTGGTGCTGGGGTTTTTTGTATTCCGACGAATCGTGCATGTATATGTGGAAAACATCTTGATGTAAATATTCAAGCTCCTTTTAACTGTCTTGATCATATAGACTCTGCATCTTGTGTAAGCAACAAATGTATTTCTGCTGATTCAGATGATAAACGTACCCTTCCCGATGCTCTGCATCTGAGCTTGTTATTGTCGATCTACTGGAGCATGTGCAGTACGCCGCTTTCCAGAAAAGTTGCATTTCATGAACTATTCAGACAGACACTCTTCACTCTACGGATACAAATATCGCCCACAGTCTTCTTTGATACGAAACAATGCATCAGCAACAAAACGCAGATTTCCTTCATCTCCCTGCTCTCGTCACATCTCTCACAACCTGCTGCCTCCGCCCCCTCCCCTCCCGGCTACAGTATCCCCTGGCAACCGTCTGGCGAAAGCAGCAACAGGCAGCCTCTCAGCCCCGAAAGAAAACATCCTCATCCCGTTAACGCATCCTCGGTTCCTCCGAAGATTGATTTACGTGTCTGTGAGGTGGCAGCCTTGAAAGTATATTAACCTATTTCTTCTCATCTTGTGCCTTTCAGCATGGCTTATATAATGCAGCAGGGGTTTGAATTTTTACAGTACAGCAGTTTTATTTTTGGGGAATGGGATAATCTGGATTAAAGCACTACTATCATATTATATATACTATAAGCTAAACTATTCCACCTTGAATCTAAGTTTCTTACCCATTTCTTCTTTATTAGTTCCTCTCTGTATTCCAGTCAGTCTGATCTGACCTACTCCCCACAGATCAATACTTTCCTCTCACTTCCAGACACAATCCAACAAACTATCGATCCACATCCCAACTCTTCCATCATCACCTCACCTCTGCCATCCTCTCCCTCTCGGAGTCTCATCTCATCGCTTCCTGCGTGTAATTCCTCCCTGGTCTCTCCTCTCGTCAACGCAGTCCATCCCTCCGGAGGTGCCCTACCTTTGTTCCCTGAAGCCTTGCCAGTTTGCCTATGAGGACGTCTGCGGACACTCCGGGGGTCTCCGATTAGCCAACACACGGCAGTGAAGCCAAACACTGCTCGAACAGAAGGGGGAACCTTTGGATTCTAAAAAAGTGTCCTATTAGGTTTTTCTCCTGCTTGTGCAAATCTAATCTGGCAAACTCATTTAGAAATGTCTTATGTAAATAATTGTCTTTCTCATCAAACATATAAGATGGACGTAGATTAAAAAATTATCTCTATTTGCTTGCGGAAAGACTGAAGTGTCTGGCTCCTTCCAACTTTAACCTGAAGAGATGCTTTCATCCCAGATAGACGATTCCCAGTTAGACGACTTATTATATTAAGTATATTATTTGTAACATTTCAGTGACCGAGAGTGAATATTAATGTAATGTTACACATAAATACACATAGTTCCTTTGAAAAAGTAGCTCAACATTATTTTAAAATCGTGGCGGGGGAAGGAAAAAAAAACAAAAGCATGTCGGACTAAAAACACACGTTTTATAAAGACACATAAAGAAGCTCAACAACGGCCAGGGAAAGAAAAAAATAAATAAAATGCCGGGTCCCGATGTCGGAACAAAAACATATGTTTTATAAAGACATAAAGTAGCTGAACAGCAGCCGCCTCCCCGCCTGCAGCGGTGAACGGACAACTCTTCACGGTGTAGCTGCCGTCAGCCGCACTGTGAAGCTCCTCTCCGTTAGTTCACTTTTATAATTATTATCAACATATTATTTCCCCATATTTCCACACCGTAACTCAGATATGGAAGAACAAGCGAGTCATATAATAAGTTGTGTTTATTTTGATCTAATACTGATCGGATTCTACACATTATGCCAATACTATTTGCTAATTTTGACTTCAGCATATTTCTATGCGGCTTCCAGCCGAGCTGTTCATCAAAAGTAATCCCTCGAAATTTCTTTATAGCATCGGTCAAAAAATGCGTCCAAAAAATGTATATAATGTGTTCAACCTTTTCTCCGTGTGATAATAAGCACCTCATTAACGATGCAGGACAAGCTACACAATGTGTTATTGTGTAGCTTGACTGACGGACGGAATTATGAATTACATTTCCAAATTAATGTGACTTTTGTGTTTTTTTTTTATCATGACGCATTTTTTAACCGACGCTATAAATACATTTCTAGGAATTCCTTGTGATAAAAAGCTCGGCTGGAAGCCGCATATAAATATGCTGAAGTCAAAATTAGCAAATATTATTGGCATCATGTGTAAAATCCGATCAGTATTAGATCAAAATAAACTCAACTTATTGTAGAACTCTCTCATTCTTCCATATCTGAGTTACGGTGTGGAAATAATACATTGATAATAATTCTAAAAGCGAAGTAACGGAGGGTGAACTTACAACTCGTCCACGACAATTTTTTTTTCAGCATCGTGGATTTGAAGGATTGGATTTCAAAGTATATTTGACATATTTGTAAGGAAAAAAAAGGTTGAACATTCTTTCCATGTATATCTGAACAGTGAAATCCCAACTCTGCATTACTTGAGTCACACCCATACAAATACACTTTTAATCCCTGTTGTGGATTAACAGGCCGGGTGTTAAGATTATAGCAGAACTGCAGTGGCTGGTTTATGTCTAGTGTGTGTGTGTGTGTGTGTGTGTGTGTGTGTGTGTGTGTGTGTGTGTGTGTGTGTGTGTGTGTGTGTGTGTGTGTGTTCACACGTGTGGATGCAAATCACAGCATGTTTGTTGACTCTTCTCGCACTCAGACAGAGACAACACAGCCTGGAGGCTTATACCCGACACCGGGAGGGTAAACCTTTGAATTATGACAAAACTGAACAGTGAGTGTGTTTCGATCGGCGAGGGAGAGACACAGTGAGGTCGAAAGTAGGTGTTGAAAGTAATGGTGTGATTCATTCGCTCTCATTCTATTATATAGACGTGAGGGAGACGGAGGGGACAGGAAGGGAAGAGACATCACACACAATGAGGATTTCAAAACAGAGAGTGACTCACAACTATGAGAGAAATACTGGAAACCAAGGAGGGAGATGAAGAGTGGGAGAGACAGCAGAAGTGGGAAAAGTGGATTTAGGAGGTTAGATGGAGTGAAATCTAAATTGAGTCGGACAGGGAGGTGATGAGATGAGATGATGTCCTAGAAATGCAGTGAGAAGTGTGAGACAGTCACGGCACACGCACACAAACATGGATAGCCTGACGGACTAGAACAGACACACACTGATCTACCTCTCCACTGGGACTCCCAGCACAAAGTCCATTCCCATTCATATTGCCACTGGAGTTCCCGTTTCTGAACTGATGGGCTGCGTCTCGGTCCCCAACTTCTTCTCCTCCTCCTCCTCCTCCTCCATCTCTCTCTCCTCCGCCTCCTCCTCCTCCTTCATCTCCGCTCTCGTTCATCTCCTCCAGAGCGATGCTGAATTGGGCTAGGGTTCGAACCATCTGCAGCATACGATTCAGTCGGTGTGCCCCAACGCACACTCAGTTTGGCAGAAGAACCGGAGCAACCTGAGGCGGTTGTTTGTTTTTGTTGTCGCTCTCTGTGGTTTGTTCACTCACAGAAACTCAGTCTTCATTTCTGTAGATGTAGGAAAAGCAGACACACCTGGGAGTGGACGGGATGACCACCTCGCCTCTCACTCTTATGATAAAATAACCATGTCCTCGGCAGTGATTTGGTGTCTCCTCCTCAGGCAGGTCAAGACTCTTAAAATAATTCGCTCCTTTGGAAAGAGAGGCTGCGGATGGCTTGCTGGTGTGTGAATTCAGTCTTCAGCAGCAGGTAAGCTCCGCTGTGCAGCTTGTCACAGCGCGTGTGTGTCAGCCAGCGCACACACACTCCAACTGAAAGGCAAGAGCAGCGCGCTCCAGCATGTATGCATGATGGGTGTCTGATCCCTTTCTGCCGCACGGATGATGTAAGCAAGATCCGAGCACATGTCGAGGTGTGTGTGTGTGTATGTGTGTGTGTGTGTGTGTGGAGCACAGGCGGAGAGATATAGGGAATGTTTGGGTGTCAGTGTGAGTGGGTGTGTGCGATTATGTGATGGCCCTCCCCCCTCCGGGTGGATATAAAGAGATAGCAGGCAGGGCAGACGCTCGCAGCTCGCAGCTCCGCTTCACACCAGCAAGACTCAACCAATCCCCCCATGCATAAATAATGGATTGAAGTGTGTGAAGAAGGAGAGGGGCGGGGGATTATCTAATGGAGCAGTTTTGCCACAGGGCAGACACAAACACACTCTCACACCTTTTTCAAGAGACCAAATACTCAGGTTGTTGAGCTGGGAGAGGAAACTCACACATGCACAGGTAGAACATGTAAATGACCCCCAAGAGAGTACCAGCCACTACACTGCTTTGTGTGTTTCCATGCAAACTGTAACTGGAGATGCATTTCTCTGCCTGCAAATCATGATCATTTTCATTATCTCTCAATCTGTGAGGTTTTTAATTCGACAAGTGTTTCAAACTGCATCACTAAAGACATGACTGCAGCTTATGGAATGAATCAAAATGTTAATTCAACCACAGCATCGCCGAACAGGGTAAACAGTGTATTTTGTCTCATTTTGTTGACTGCAGTCTGCAGCTTCACAACTAGATCTCACGAAATTGCAATTTTCTTTCAAGCGGTTCACCACAAATCAGAAGTTTCGCTCCTCCAACTGCTTTCTTGTTTAAGCCTTGCTTTAATGTTCGTAATTTCAGTACTTTTACCGGCTTAACATGGAGGCCACTCAGATTTTATTCCAATAAAACCAGTATGTGTCTTGTAAAAGACCTAGCTATTAGTGTATACGTGGTTTTAAATGAGAACTATTGGTTTTCATGCTTTTATTATTTTGATCAAATATTTATCATTATCGTATTCTGGAGGTTGTGCAGTCACGAGCATACGCTCCTTAAAAAAAGTCTCTCTGCTCATTAATGCATGAATGCAAAAGGCAAATGATATAAAGCAGGGATGGCCACAAAATCTATCTTCTCCATTAGTGAAAATGGGAATGAAGCACTTCTATCAGAACGATAAAACACACCTACAGTATGTGTCTAAAAATGAACTGAAACTAACTTGAACTGTTGAATCAATAATATTTTTCAAATCAAGAGGCAGTTGCGAACAGTAATTGCAGAGTTACAAATAAACGAGGCACCTGGCTCCAAACCCACAGTCCCTATTGCCCAAAGTGTGCAGCGTTATATTTGCAACTACTAATAAAGCATTATTATGACAAGGAAGACTTCAACCAAATACTGACTGTAAGGGAACTGATTCTGAACTGGACAGACACGAAAACACATTAAAAAATATTGAAAATAGCAGAAGCATTTAGTACAGCATGTGGCACTGAGCTGAGCTGTCTGCAAGAAAAGTTAGAAAATCAACATTGGCTTTAAAAACTCACAGCACCATAAAATAATAACAGGTCTCAAGTGATTTGATGTCAAGCGGTTCAATCCAGAGAACTCTTACACGCAATAATAGTCTGACTAAGTACAGGGGTTTGCAACCCTTAGGACCGCTTTAAAATGAGGCAAACACAGCTTCTACAGTTTTATATATATACTGTATATACAGTATGTATATATGTGTGTGTGTGTGTATAGTAGTTTTCAAACATGGACACATTTCATTACATTTTCAGGTGTCTTTGTATCTGATTTTAGTGGTTTCATCAATAATTTCCAGCATTTTTCAGAGAATTTGGACATTTTAGACTAGAATAGAATAGAATAGAATAGATAGAATAGAATTACTCTATTAATCCGGAAGGGAAATTTGAATTAACTATTGCTCCACACAGAAGAAATCGCAAGAAAGTTCAGTATCAAATAAGACACAATGAAAATTAAAAAGGTAATTAAATATTAACATTTGAAAGGCTTAAAGTTACGCTGCCAGATTCGACACTAGAAAAAATTTAAGTTTATGAGCCACTTTTAGTTGTTGATGTACACCTCTAAAATGTTGTCAATACCTTTCTGAATGAAATTCATCTTTCCAGCATTTATATTTCACGAAAGACACCCGGGTTTGTTGACACCTTAGTGTCATGGAAACCCCCAAAGAATCCTGACGCAAGATTCCGTTTGTACACTGGATCTCACCAGGTCTCCATTCGCACTGGAAAAACCACGAACAGTTTCACAACATTTAAGACTGCTCTCGAGGCTTGAATACTCTTCCTTAGAGAAAGTCTGGCCTTTTGTTCGGGCTGAATCGATCAAATGTTGATATATTCGCAGGAGCTGCCATGACGCCATCTTTGATATCCCAGAAACCCCTGCAACAGGTTTAGGAAGAGGACGTCAGGTATAAATTCTGGTTTGTTTGTAAACATGTCGACTTTGGAGTTTAATTTAGGAATCTACAGTTTGGAAATGAGTGGAAATGGGAAGTCATGGTCATGTTATGGTGTATTGGTTTATTCTCTGTGCAGAAGTGACCCATTTTATGGGAAGTATATTTTAAAGATTTGTTCAGGTAGAGTAACTTGGGTGACTAATATAAGTACATAAATCATGAAATTCACTAAAACCCAGCAAATACTATTTATAGGGAGGAGTTATAGAGTCTCATGGCCACAGGAAGGAAGGAGATTTGAGCCTTTTTAACAACGTAACGTCTTTTCTAGGCAGTTTTGCTTGTTAACCCCCACATTTTAAGCTTCTCTTTCCCTTTTAGTCATTTTAGCATGTTTTCCCATTTTCAATTTTTGTGCCTTTTTTTAAAGCCTTATGTTATTAAGAGATAAAAAATCTTTTTTAATAATGATTCTGATGTGTAAATAAAATTAATATATGAAAACATGCTTGTTTAAGTATAAATTAGTGAAAACTTAAAATAAAACTACTACAAAAGGGCCAAGATGTTACTTCAGAGCCACAGGTTGAAGACCCCTGGACTAAGATAAACACAGTGAAAGTCACATGATGCAAAAAAAAAAAAAAACACATTTACTGCTGTGGTTTGCTAAAATGAACAGTATAGAGTGAGGCCACTTCAGCCAGACAGCGTGCTTCCTGTGCCCAGCAGAGATCAGACGGTGAGAACAGAGAAAGGTCATCAAAGGACATTTAAAGGTCAAACTCGTGGCGGGAAGTTGGTCTTTAATCCTTGTTGCTATAGAAACGATAAGACAGTTTTGAAGGCCTGGTGACGTGGATCGGAGATGACGGTCTCTCGGGTGTGTTTTTTGCGTTGAAGAGTTTTGTAGAGTATCTGTATCTGAAATACATGGGTTTTCTTTATTTTTGTATTTTTCTACAACGTTCAATCCTAAACAAACGTCATCATGATACAATAGAACCCTCGTTAAAAACAAAAGTAATCAACCTCATATGATTCCACTGAGGTCTGACGCTTTAAAGGTTTTACATATTCTTCACTGAGTTTCCAATTTCCTCGTCCATTTATCCAACCCACACAATGATGCCGACGCCTCACAATGATTTACACAATGCTCATGATGTACGACACCACACCACTGGAGCTACTTCATATAAGGTGTGAGTATCTTCCTGTGCTCACGGAGTTTCTTTTTAAAACTTTATAATATCGCAGCGGAACCCTCTGTCTTGTGGTAACAGCTGCTGTGGGCGGCAATTTGTGTTTGATCGGAATGGAAGAACTTGACGCAAACTTTTGTTGGGAGAAAGACAATGAACTGATTTGCACATTGACAACAGTAAATAACAGCTTGAATAAAGTCAGCCCAAGATTGACGTCATGACTTCACATCTCCATTCAAATGCTTCTTATAGTCAATCACCTCTTTTCTTCCACTACTAGCCAGCAAGACATGCATTCTGGGATGTATTCATTGTGTGATGCACTGGACTGTATTGTGCGTCCTCCTCGCCGCCAACTCTTCAGCCACACAATCTTTGCAGCCATACAGTTTTTTGTTAAATACTGGACTTTCTAATATATTATTAAAATCATGAGACTGTGAAGTTCAGTTGAAATCTATAGAAAGTAAACAAAACCAAAAAAAACCCCTCCTCTCATTATCATGGGAAATATCTGGTCAGGCTTTCCATGTAGTATGCAACTGTCGGAACCGCAACACCTATGATTATGCTATAAAACTTCTTTGTGTGTTGCACAGTGGGGTAGTGTTGAGTAGTGTTGCCTCATAGTGAGAATGTGCCCAGTTTAAGGCTGAGTTTTGTTTCAGGCTCTGTATAGAGTTGACATGTTTACTGTCAAAGCACTTTGTGAAATCTGTTCTTAAAGGTGCAACATAATAATAATAATAATAATAATAATAATAATAATAATAATAATAATAATTATCATTATTAGTATTATCATCATCTTCTTCTTTTCTCCAGGTACTTTAATTACCTTATACCAGACAGTCCAAAAATATGTTTGAAGCTAATTAGTGACTCTATATGTCACTCTGAATATGAGGTGTTTTATGTGTAGAATGAATGTGATGTTCCTACATAGATATTCCTCATAAATGTATGCAAAAGCACCTATACGCTTGCATACCGTATAGCTGACCATTGTGGATGTTCTATCAATAAATCAATCATGTAATTTAAATATGGGCTAATTAAAACAATATATCATCTCATCAAGCCACGTTCAGATGTATGAAATACATAGAGTATATATAGTTAGACGGCTCAAAAATGGATGAAGTGGATGTAAACAACCTTGAACTTTCACCTTTGGCCAATAAATCCTAATAGATTCATCCCATACTGACGTTCAAGATGTGCGCACGACTCAAAGAAAATGAGTTGATGCGAATGGGATCAACGAACATCAGCTGGATAGATAACGAGATGTAATCGCTCCACGCCCGTCACAAACTCTAAAATGACGCTCTCAGAAAACTTTCACTGCCTCATCATGTTTATTCCTTATCCACCCACCAGCAGACAGATATTACTCCAGCCACAGACATAAATTCAACACAGTGAATCTGTGACAAGGCTGCCTGGTGTGTTTAGTGGTGACAATTGTTTCTGTCTCACAGGATGGACTGACTCAGAATCTCCATCTTTGTCTTCACGGGTAACCATCTGTGCCTCGTTTTCTGTAACTGCAGCCAGTTGCTTTAAGTAACTTTATGAGACACCACGCTTGAACCTGCAACTGTGGCATCTTGTTTCCACGGCAACCCTGGAGCGCTCACATCCTCAGCATTTCCTGTTTCGTTTTTGAACGGATGCAGTTGCTAGGTAATGGAGGCAGGAGAGACCGTAAATGCGGGTGGAATGTACGCACTTGAGCGAGAAGCTGGGCAGGATGTGGATGGAGGTCTCCCTCTCTCGCTCTCTCAATAAATTACCAGCTCATAGAAAGCTGATCAAGATTTACACACACACACACACACACACACACATACACACACACACACACCGACACAAACACACACGCAGAATAGTGATTATCATCAGGTATAGATCGACAGAGATGATGAGTTATGATGAAGCAGAGAGTGGACTGGCCACATGAGTCAGACTCCATCCCACAGTAACATCAGTACACAGACATTTCCAACATCTTAGCTGCTTTGGCTTAACGGAACCACGAAGAATATCACAATTTTTGAGGATGCAATATTCCGCTTACGCTGCTCGACTCTCATCAATGCCAGATACGCATACTGTATGTGGCTGATAAACTCGCCACTGTGGTTCCACCAACTTCTTCCTCCACCACCCTGCGGAGAAATGTGTGTGTGTGGTGTCATTCTCGCCCAGCCATGGGCTGTCAGTGATGACAGCTGACATGACATCTGTAACCCTAACCCAACGGTGTGTGTGTGTGTGTGTGTGTGTGTGTGTGTGTGTGTGTGTGTGTGTGTGTGTGTGTGTGTGTGTGTGTGTGTGTGTGTGTGTGTGTGTGTGTGTGTGTGTGTGTGTGTGTGTGTGTGTGTGCGTGTCTGTGTGTGTGTGTGTGTGTGTGTCTGTGTGTGTGTGCGTGCGTGTGTGTGTGCGTGTGTGCGTGTGTGTGTGTGCGTGTGTGTGGTCGGTAGTGAATAAAAGATGGTAACCACTGTGTTAAGGGTCAGGGATTAAGGCTAAGCCAGCAGTCGTTATGGTCAGAGACATGTAATGTCGCTTTAAGTCCAGGAGACGTGATTCTGTGTGTGGCTCTGTTTGTTCCCCTCCTCATTGGAGGGTAACAAGATAATCGCGGGTGATTCTCGGAAAGAGGGTCATTTCCACTGCTTCCGACACAGTGGGAGGGCAACGTAAAGTTCTCTCCTCCAGACATACTCAAAACAGTAACTTTTGTCCGCCATCAGGTTTCCACAGGCCGTCGCCTCGCGTTTACAATCGAAGCGCACAAAGCTCAATTAACTCAATGAATGAAGATGCGAGAATTAAAGCTCATTAAAATGGCATTACTGAGAAACTGACAAGATAACGAGGACAAATCACTGACTGTGAAATATTCTCACTAATATCTTGTTACCACAACTCCCCAAAGACAAAGGCACCAGTCACTTGTGTTTATGAAAACAGGAGCGAGACACAAGCGTCATATTGACAGAATTAATAAAAACTAATTAAGATAAAAGTTTAAAGGCACATAGCTATGATTTGTGATCATGTGGTTGCGCTTAGAGATGCAAAATCATTAGCCACAAGGGGGCGGTAATCCAAATGAAAGAAGTTCATAAAAGAAGAGGAGATGGTTTTGCTCTGAAACTATCCAACAAGTGGAATCACAGATTATAAGCCACATCTACTCATATACAGGCCACTGAGCACCAGGGCTTCTTCTGAAGAAGAAGAAGACACAAACTAAGAATTATGGAAAAAGAGAGACACAGAGAGAGAGAGAGAGAGAGAGAGAGAGAGAGAGAGAGAGAGAGAGAGATGTATGAATAAAAGATTCTTTGTCGCTGAGAGGTGAGACTGACACAAGCACACATACTGGCAATTGAGCTCATTTAGAGCGGCGCAAACACAAATGCACATGTATTAAAGACCAGATGAATGACTTTTGATGTAAGTAATTGTTTGTGTGATATTGCTTGAAACAATTAAGAGTTGGTCCATGCAGTTTGGATCCCATTTCACCATCTTTTAATATTAAAAGCAACATTTTTAAGGCTTTACTTTTTGGTCAGTGTGATTAAAACTATCATTGAAGGATGTTTTCTTGTTCCCAATCAGCTTCAATTTGTGAAAGTCCTATATCTGACAAATCACGGTGCTTTTCAAAGAAAAGTCTATGAGAAGGAAGCCCTGTTGGCCAATTTGTAATGTGACGTGCCACATGCATGAAGTTGTTGGCTAAGCAACCTTGAAATACAGTCATGAATGTTAATCCTCTCCACCAATAACTGACAGCCTTTATATTTTTAATTCCTTATAAAGAAGAAGTGAATTTTAAAAGTCATCAGTGCAGAAAGGCAGGAAAATGTGTGTTTGAAGGACCGAGTTGAACTTGTGTGACTGACATGAAAACAACAAACCAAGAGGCCATTTCTGATTATTACTCAGCCCGTCAAACATTTAAAGCCCATTGAAAACCTTTTCCGATAAAAGCCAAACACATTCACTGCCACTGACTCAACAGTTGAGTTCTCTTAAAAGTCTGATTCATCTGCACAAACTAGAAAAGGGTTTTCTGACAGGAGGACAGAAGCAGACGCTTTTTCATCAAAAGAGCTTTATCAGCACCTTTCAGCGGACACGCCCGGGTTCGAGCAGCCAGCATGACAGTGACACGCCAGGAGGAGCCTTTTCATCCGCTCCACGTCCATACCCTCGGCGTCCAGTCCCGCCACAGCCTGTAATCTGACATCCCATCCACTTCCTGTCCGGCGACCTATCCCACAATGCAGTGGGGCCCCAGAGATAGCCATCAACCACAGAAAACTCGTCTTAACCCCAACGCCACTCCGGAAATACCGTCTCGGTGTCTTGTCTTTCCCACCCAGTTTGTCCTTTCTGCCGCCCTCTGCCATCTCGCTTTTCCCTCACTGCTGAACTCCTGGAATTCCTCTCATGTCTCCTCCACTGCCTCCCTCGCAAAATATGAGGAATAAAAAACTCCATACTGGGTCTTTCTTCGAGAACAAGGTTATTTTTAGATGCACCAGCCCTGTAGGAAACCTGAATGGAGTCGTCGGCTGGATTTGGGAGAAAACTGTGTCTTATAAAAGATGCACGCGGTGTTAATGTTGGCTCTTCAGCAGCACTTTAACATGCAGAGTCACAGTGATGCTTATCGCAGAGTGAGTTTGAGAGTTGAGAGAAAAGGAAGAGGAAAGGGGGGGGGGAGACAAACAGGGATGAAGAGGAAGCGGTGACGGGCAAAATGCAACAATGGGCCCATGCAGAAAAATACTGCAGTTTGATGAAAGCACTTTCAGTCTCTGCTCTCTGCTGTTTTTGATGTTAAGAAATTGCGGCTCGGCCAACATCAGGGGGATGAAACCTGCGGCTCCTTCGCTCTTCTGTCGTGGCTCCGAGTAACGTTCAGAAATTGACGTGTCGGTCTTATTTCTGCTATTAATGCACAGCAGACAATTTGTGAAAGGACCCTGAATGGTTGGATAGTTGACTCACGTGTTAACATGCTCCCTGCGGCCTTTCACTGCAGGGGACAAATGTTGACTTTTCAACAGTACAATGAGTTTTATCTTATAAAATAAAACACACAAAAATACTTAAAAAATTTACATAAACAACTGAAAGTGTAAAAAAAATGTCAGTTGAAAATGCAATTTTCTTTACAAAAGATGAAAAAAAGCGAAAATGTTTGAAAAAGCTTAAAAAATCCACAAAATAAATAAATAGAAATCAGCCAATTTAATGTCTATGGCTAAATTAACTGAGTAAAACAGCTCAAATATTGAAAATTAAAATGACTAAAAATTTAATATATTACAATGTCTGCAATCAGGGAATGTAGTAAATCCATATAAGCAGCGATGGAAGTCCACATATAAGTGAATATGGGCAACTTTCCCACTGAATATGTTTCAGACTGATTTCATTTGGTGTAAAGCGGACCAAAACAAATCTTTTGGTTGTAAAGGTTGCAGCCCTCTGACAGACTAAACACTAAACTGTGGATTACTTTTCACTTTCTTTAGCCCTTCTCCCCCCCCCCCCCCCCCCCCCCCCCCGTTTGCTTTCTTTCCATTTTCCCATCTTTATCCGACATTCCTGACCCCTCGCAGCTTAAAATCCTCGCCTGTGTGTATTTGAATGTGTACGCACCAGCTGGCCTCCTTATTACGGCGACAAGCGACGAGCGTTCAGAACTTGTGCGCAGCTTTTGAAAAGTGGCTGAATGGACCTAAACGATTCCAGGAAAATGAAACCACTGGAAGCAGCTATATCTGTGAAAATACACAAACAGTGGGACAGAGTGCAGTTTGTGTTGGTCTGTGAAGCAGGGCCAAAGAAAGAGCCAGTCTGAGCTCAAACAATGAGTGGTCAGTGGGGGGAGGAGAAAAAAAAGAAAAAAAGAAAATCGCACACACAAACAGAGGAGTGACACAACAATGCACCAGAACAAAAGCAGATCTCATGAGAGGGCGTCACAGGGTGGAGAGCAGATATCAAAACACTGACGATCAGATGTTGTACCAGATTTTATTGAAGCTTTCTTGGATCCGGGATTGAGGTCCGGCTCACAAATGGACGTCACTGTCAAGAGGAATAAAATCTAGACTAGAAATCTACACCAGTTTATCCTGATCAGTCTGTAGCTTTGGCCACTCGGCTGCGTAAACAGTGAAGGTGCTCCAATTTTGACCAGATGCAATAAATCACACACACTCATCAATGTGAATGTGACCTCGCTGCAGATCGACTAATCAATAGAAAAGCTCAGGGACTGTTTTCTGCTGATAGAGCAGCACATCCAAGTGAAGCTGTGGATTCTATCTCAAGTCTGAAGTGAAATCCATTCAAAAGCAGTCTGGCCAAGAAAGAGTTCACTTTTTATAGCTATATCGTCCATACTGTCACTGCTGACAGGAATTGGCATGTGTACGTCTCATAATCATAACTCATACACGATTAATCACGTCTAGAAAATTCAAACAACCTTCCAGAAATGAGAGAAATACAGCTTTGCACCAATATACTTGCTTTATGTAAAGATTCATAACATGATCATTTCAATAGCATCAAAAAAAAGCTGATTTTTAAGAAAGGAACTGACAAGGAGTTAAATACAATTCTTACATAAAACTACTTCTTTCCTTCAATGAAACGAATGAATGGCTTCAGTTCCCATGGAAGTTGCTGGGTTCATTCATTTTGGTGAAAGGCAGGATGCAGCTTTGCCACACACCCCGAGGGAGCGGCAACGGCGGCGAGAAGCAGTGGCCACTCATGTCAACGCGCCACAGGAGCACAGATAGGGTCCGACCATGGGAAGCTTTTGTTATTTCCCCAGAAAAACTGCAAAGTCCCTCACTTCAGGCAGGGAGGCAGGTGAGGAGGAAAAGACGGAGCAGAGAAGAAAAGAAAAGCAAGAGGGACGGCACTCCCCCATTGGCCGCTCGGTTGCTACGTGACGCCGGTTGCCACAGAAACATTTTGAGTGCGAGAGAAAGCGTGAATGAAGAAGGAAAAAAATAAAAAAGAAGCAGGAAACGCGGGTCACCTCACGATTTGCAACCTACACACAGACATTAACACGGTGGGGGTTGCACCACGGCTGCGTCACAAATCACTGGGCAACAACATCTGGCTGTGGTACGGACCGACGGGACGACTGGCTGCGAGCCATGGATACATACTGTTTCAACGGGCTGAGCTGAAGCGCTTACCTAAATAAAGTTTTTGTTGAAGATGTAGGTCAGCTACAGAATGCAGAAGGAAAAATGAGTCAGACGAGGCCACTAATTAGAAGTTCTGACAGTGATGAGAGGAAGAGGAGGCCTTTTAAACATCTCACTTCCTGTTGGCTCAATGACACAAAATGCAAATTGAAACTTGGGCTGCTATCACCCCCGCCATCTTGGCGTTCCAATACTGTTCCAATAATACAAAATGAGTCGTCTCACGCCAGCCATCCGAGAACGGGTTTCATGATATTCACTCCAAAGCACACAGGTCGACTTCCTGAAGGTGAAGCAAGCGGGAAATCATCATAAGTGGTGTGAGACATTTTGTTGAGGAAATCCGTGTACTCCTTTAAAAAGTGGTGGAGTGACTTTGCTTTTATTGATGCCAGTCAGTTAGACCCTGTTACACCGCATTGTTTCATAACACTGCTTTATAAAACAGTTTAAAATGTAATAGTCAGTTCATTAAGTGGTAACATCCTCATTATGTAAACTCTGCCACATTCTATAATAAATGCACTGAAAGCAATATGTCATAAATGTGTAATATGTTGTAGCAAAGTGATTATTAAAGGTTTAATAAACATCTAAATGTATATTCCGTGGTTTTGTTGATCACTTGTTTCTACATGAAATACAATGCAAAGTTGTTGAAAGAATTCTTTAAAAGATTACTGAATTTACCATTTATTTGTACTTCGTTGTGCATCGACAACAATATTCATGCAAGAATACATCAAAGCAAAGTTATAATATATATTGATTTGTCTATATTTGAAAAGCTGTATTACATATGGTGTTTAGGGTCTTTGGTTTATGATGCAGTAGACTGGTACAAAATGAGGGTGTTATTACATAATGCAGCATCACAGATCTGCTGCAAAAATTGCATAATAATTCTGTGTTATTGTTTTGTTGCTGTGACACATTTGCCGAGCTGTCAGCAATGTGTGAGTCAGTCTCAAGGCCGAGTTAAAATGATTTGTGAAGCGATGAAAGCACAGAGAAGCGGCGGGAATAAACAGGCAACACTCGTGAAAATGGGTAACCCAATGTTTATCTGCTGCTTAATCATACATAAGCACATAATGTCAATTGTGAAGCACCATGGAGGGAGACAGCAGCTCTGCAACACCGACCGAGAGGATCGATAAGACAGAATTGTAGCGGAGTGACTCATTCCGACTAATCTAACTGCAGATGTATTTCAAGGTGCAATGATAGATACAACCCAGAGGTAATCACTTTTCTTCTGGCTATTTAAATTTTTTTTTTTTTTAACCAGGATAACCATTGTGATGTTCAACAGAGGTTTCCAGAAGCATCTGACCTGTGAGCAAACATGAGTGCTACTCGGTACTTGTCGTTCACGGCAACAGAAGGATGTGATTGAGGAGGCCCCTCCCATAGGATTTAGTCCCCCCCCCCCACACACACACACACACACACACTCCGATACCGGATACTCCCAGCAAAGTAGACCCGTTTATAACTGCTCACATGAAACAGTCACATTCCACTTAAGACACACACACACACACACACACACACACACACACACACACACACACACACACACACACACACACACACACACACACACACACACACACACACACACACACACACACACACACACACACACACACACACACACACACACACACGCACGCGTGCACACAAGCCCCAGGGGGTGCACTCAGTCATCTTTACTGTACACATTAACTTCTGCTGTCAAAATATTCACTAACATTGTTACACTCAACCTTGTGAGTCCTCGTAAACGCCCCGTGGGTCCACGAGGCTCAGCCTGATTTCAGGAATCTTGTAATAACGTCTCACAAGAAAAACACGAAGGGAGTCTCCGCAAACCATTTTTTGATTGCTGCATACAGATTATGGTTGTGTTTCTAGTGTAAAAGAAGAAGATGAAGAAGAAGAGGAAATCAAGTTGCTTACAGAAGAAGACGACTTTGATTCAAGTATTTTAAACCAAGAATTTGCTGGATTTCCCACGAAACCTCATATGGCCAAATATTGACATCAGCTGCTAAGATGCACAAAGTGGTTTACAACATGTGGGTCAGGCCAAGCTGCTGAAAACACATTATGAAATGTTCAGTTCGCGTCCATCTCCCTGTAGAGCTGAAGAGACTAGGCAGAAAGAAGCAACCTTTGCACACGACGCGAGTGTGTACAGAAAATATTGCACACATAGGAAACCTGATCTCAGAAAATGACACTCTATCTGGGAGTGGAAGCACTTCTTTGTTTACATAACCTCAAGTGCAGTGGCTCTTCAGACCTTCTGCAGCTTACATACATTATTTTGTTGCACAAAAGGACTGGCAGTTCGAGGTCAAGGTATGAGACTCTGTCAATTAAGATATTAAAATACGACTATGTGACCTGAATGCTGCCTTTTAGTGCAAGAGCTAAATAATGAGTTTGAAACGCCACCTCTCGGTGAGCAAACACGATGACGATGATCACCGCTACCCAGGGTCACCACAGCGGCTCATAAGCCACATGTTTGGCATGGCACATGGTCTTAGGCTGGATATCCTTCCCTCAGTAGGATAAAACTGCTAAAATGAAAAAAAAAAAAAAAAAAGAAAGACGGAGGATTGAAGGACAAAAGCAACACTTTTAGAGTTAAAGGTCACGTAGCTCTGCTCTTGATTAAAACTCTAACTTCCGAATGTTCTTACACTTCTGTGAACAGTGTGTTTGAACTTGGATAATATCAACTGCCTGTTTGAAGAGGGCACGGAGAGTTTAGTTAATGTGTACACTCGAGTGAAGCCAGGGAGCAGAGAAAAGGTTGAAACGGTCCAGAGTGAGCTTTCCAAAGCACTGGGTGTTTACTGTCTTCTGACAGACAGAGAGAGAGAGAGAGAGCGAGAGAGAGAGAGAGAGACTGTCTGGGACATGGGAGGAGGACAAGAAGTTTCAGAGTGCAATGAGCGGGATAAGACAGTACACTAAGAAAACAGACGAATGGGTGAAGATGACAGCATGAATACAGAGAGAGAGAGAGAGAGAGAGAGAGAGAGAGAGAGAGAGAGAGAGAGAGAGAGAGAGAGAGAGAGAGAGAGAGAGAGGCTGCCAGAGAACTGAGCTCGAGAAATCAGGGGAAAAAAAGAGAGAAGAAAAGAAGACCCCCTGTTTCAACCCTGCTTGATTCCCTCTTGCTCGCTCCTTATATGGCAGTGTTGCGTGTGTGTGTGTGTGTGTGTGTGTGTGTGTGTGTGTGTGTGTGTGTGTGTGTGTGTGTGTGTGTGTGTGTGTGTGTGTGTGTGTGTGTGTGTGTGTGTGTGTGTGTGTGTGTGTGTGTGTGTGTGTGTGTGTGTGTGTGTGTGAGATACGGGCTCAAACCCAGCGTTGCTCACAGGCCAAGTGATTAGATCAGCAAACGCACGCCGGCTAAAATCAAACTAAAGACTCCTTTCCTAAACATTTGTACTCCGCCGCCCAGCTCTCCTCCCACCCTCTCCTCTCTATCCACCCGAACGCACTTTAAAATGTGCATGCCAATTCCATTGATATTCAATAAAAAGTACTTTTATCTACTTCACCAAAGTAGCTAAAGAGTGTCTTTCTTCTAAGCGACCAAATGCATTTGAAAGTGAAACAGGCGAGAGGGATGAAGGAGGAAAAGGAGGTCAAGAGATTACATCATGATCAGCCCCTTTAAGGGCACAGCCCATCAGAAGGGACAGAAATAACCCCTGAGATCTCTGCCTCAGAATGGAAGGAATCAGAACCCTCCCATTCTTTGTTTTCCTCTCCTCTATTTTCATTTCACCTCTCCCTCTCTCCCCCTCCCTCCCTCCCTCCTTCCTTCCCTTCTTCACTGCTTCCCAGAAAGTCTCAGCCGAAATGACTGGAATGCAGGAATCCAGGTAGCCGATCTGCATAATCACACTCACACGTACACAAATAATGCATCTATGCACACATACTATACGAGGAGGATTGTAAAGCACAGGTGAACACATCAGTGCTTCAATGTGAGTTTTGATTTAAAGGAATGTTTCAAGAATGAAGCCAACATTCAACAGACTATTCATTTGGTCTGGATACAAGGTGAGAAATAGCTTTTGTTGACATTTTAAGAAGTTGTCCCGCTCCAGAACACTGGACTGTAGTGACTGTCAGTTCATCAGGCTTTCTGCAGAGCATCATGACACATTATGATCGGTATATCCTAAGACATCCACAGCACTAGTCTTCCAAGACCAAGATTGGATGCCCTCTGATCTACCATTTGAAAATATTCCCAATGTGCCTGATACATAAACCCGAGGTATTCCTGTCCTGAGGAGTTTCTTTGGTGTAGCATAAATACAAAGAGTGGAGTCGGAGCACGGTGGGTTTCATTCAGCTTCCATGTTTATGTACGTGTTACACAGTGAATTATTGACAAACACCAATGATATATTTTGTTCGGTTGAGTTCTTAAAGCATCACAAATCTTTCCAATAATTGACCTGGTAATGGTTGGTTGGTTGGTTGGTTGGTTGGTTGGTTGGTATAGAGAGAGGGATGGATGGATGGATGGATGGATGGATGGATGGATGGATGGATGGATGGATGGATGGATGACATGGGCAAAGCTTCAATCGAGCCAATTCATGGCCGTTGGCACAAACAGCTCTACATAGAGCCCCTGAGAGCAAATCTTTATATCCATCCATTCATTCATATTTAATCCAATATTTTCAAGGCTACATTTGTTGTTAATTCATGTAAAAATTGATTGTTATATTCCTCATCCAACTAAACGGTTTATAACAATCTTGACAGTCGCCACGAAGGAAATTGAATCCTAAAACATCTGTGAATGCTTACCAAAGACTTAACATTTGAGGTATCTATTCGATCGTCTGAGCTGAGTGACTTCATGTTGTCATGTAAGCTCCATACCATCAATGCTCAATAATGAAGGGAGCATAGGCAGACACAGCTGGAGGCCAAGAGCCAACGGTGGATGAACGTTTTCGGTGATAAATGCGAGTTTCTCATGACTGAACTTGAGGGAGTGAAAGAGAGGATGAATCAAAACAAGCTGAAAAACAAATCGGAGCGCCAACCCTCTTTCCAGCAGGCTCCTCCTCACTCTCTCATGCCATCTTTCTCCATCTTATCTTGTCATTTTTCTTCCCCTCCAGAGAGCGGGTAGGGGAGAGAGGGAAAGAGAGAGAGAGAGAGAGAGAGCGAGAGAGAGAGAGAGAGAGAGAGAGAGAGAGAGAGAGAGAGAGACACGGGGGAGGAAAGAGAAGTTTGTTTTTCCAGAGAGGACAACATTCCCAGGCTCATACTATTCTTCTTCCTATTAATAGAAGACACACACACACACACACACACACACACACACACACACACACACACACACACACACACACACACACACACACACACACACACACACACACACACACACACACACACACACACACACACACATCTTTAACTAGTAAACCACAGGCGTAAATAAAGAAAGTGGAGATCATCTGAAGCACCCAGAGCAGATAAAGACACACAGTGTGACCGACACGAGTCAGAAATGATTCACATTCATCGTCGCTCATCATCGCTTTGTACTTGGGCCTGCGCTTCGATTTGTTCCCTGCATTTGGCTCATTCATAACAATCTGTTAACACTGTCCGCTCAAACCATTTCCCAAGATCACCCGTTCACAATGAAAGAGCGAATGTGACGCCCCCCAAAGTCGAGTAAGTTGGCGAGCCACTTCTCTTCCTCTTCCCTCTCTTTTTTTTTTATAGGTTTACCGGGTTGTGGCCCGCCACCAGGGGAAGAGGAGGGCCGTCATGTAACAAGCTGTTAAGTCTCTGCTGGGGTAAAACACAGTGTTCAGCTGCAGCAGAGGTGATGCGGAGGTGAATGACGGGGGGTTAAAAGGTCTGGCGTCGCCCCCGAGGGCTGCTCAGCTCAGGCAGTGGCGGTGGTAGTACAGCTCAGCACCTCGGGCGGCTGACGGATTTATGAAGCACTGAGAGTCTTTACATGACAGATGCTCGTATTTAGCAAAGCTGACTTTTATAGACCAATGACAAACAGCCCAGCTAATTAGGAGAAGACGTCACACATTCATTCACCATTTAAAGTTGAATACATTTCTTTAATTTAGACTCTTTTAAAGTGCTTGTTCAGCCTGTGTTATTTGACATGTTGCAGAGGGAAAGAACCATCATAACAGCAAAAAGAGAGAATTACTTGAGAAACATTATTTAATAAAAGAAATAGGTACATGTGTATAAATCTGATCCTCTCACAGTGACCTGGTCACTGATGCTGTCCATGTGATGATGGGGCTGGCATTCCTAGTTTCTGGTGACACTGTCAGTCACTCAGGTTAAAAGTAAAAAAAGATTTTCAGTGCTAAAGTTTGTTAGGAGCAGCTGCAGTGACTCAGGAGCACGTTGATGTGCGCACAGGGAAAATCCTCACGTTCACAGACAATGAAAAGCCAAACATTCACGTTGAAGACTAATTTCTGAGACGGCAGCCCAGTGAGTTTTAATTTACGCTCATCTATGATCAACTCTAATTTCTAAAATGGCAAAAAGCAAAAAGCAGAAATTTGAAAAGCCCAACACCAAAGCCTTACTTTCACGAGCATATTACCGTAATTAGTTCAAGACTAGATTTTTGACCTCACATTTAATTATTTCAATCGATCTCGTAAAGCAGGGGTTTTATATGCACATGTCTGATCTCAGTCCAAGTCATTCTGTAGTGAAATAGTGAACTTCCTAATGATTTTCACACTGGAGGATGCTATCGTTAGCTGATGCTTGGATCCACGGGCAATAAAAAGCATGACTCATCTTCTCAAAACATCTGATTTCATATTGTAAATTCTTCTCAAAATGTAAGAGGAAAATAGGCATGCAAGTAAAAGACATCCCCCTGAAATGTTATTGCTTGGTAGGGTCGACGCTGGAGCAGCTCCAATTTGTTCAGATGGTGAAACGAACACATAGGAAATGTTTAGGAAAAGTTTGAGTCGTTGCACGTGGAGCTGGTTTTGAATATTCACACAACGTCTGAAAAGTTGTGTGGTTTTAAGAAATTCTTCTTTTAAAAGGAGCCGTGTTGATATTTAGGTCCGACGTGCTTTCCAGCACACACACGCACGCACGCACGCACACACAATACACAAACGCACCGAGTCCAGAGAGTCTTTTATGGCTGAAGGGCTGTTCACTCTGTCAATAAGATCCAGATGTGAGCTCAGTGGGAGAGCAGATAAAAATAGTGCGCGAGAGGTGAGGGAGGCAGAGAGAGAAAGTCGAGGTCAGAAAGGAAGCAAGAGGGAAGTATGAGAGAGGAAGCTGTGATTGAGCCTCTTTTACTTTTTTCAGTTTTTTAATATTACCAAACTCTTTTCTCTCCCCTTCTCAAACCAAAAACACCAACTCCTCTGATGTCACCACATTCCTACGGTAACACACGGTTGCCATAGGCAACAAGAATACACATAGTGGTGACCAGCTTAAAAAATAAAAATAAAAAGTTGTCCACAATGTGTGCGCCGCAAAAAAAATAGCCCCCCCCCCCCCCCCAAACCCACTTCCTGCCCTGCCCTCTCAATGAACACAATTATGGCTCCTGCAAGAAGGACACAACACACAGAAGAAAAAGCTCCTTAAAAGGCAGAGTCGATTCACGCTGTGTTCACCTCGGCACACACACTTTTTAAAATGAAAGGCTAATACCGAATGTTTTTGAAAAATTTAAAAAATGTTTTTTTTTTTTTATCTTTTCAACTCTCCGTGAAGGAGTGCCGAGGCGAAGCCGTCCATAATCCTCCTGCCACATTTGCTTTATTAGAAAGCGGACAGTGACGGGCCACCGCGTAGATCACAGGGCGGGCTTGAAAAGGATAATAACAAGGTTTCCAACCCAGACGGATTTATGTTATTTGGGTTTCGTTACTCTGGATCATGACGGGACATTATTTCACTTCATTGGATAGCTTTACTGCAAAATAACTGCTCATTACGTGAGGATGTCAGACATGTAAAGGGTTTAGAGGGACTCGACAAACAAACAGTGGCTGAGAAGATAAATCAGAGCAGGATTTATTTTTTATTTTATTTTTTTTTTTGAAGCGAACCTTCACCCTGTGATTTCTACCATGACAAAACACTTGAAGGGTCGTAAAATTTGGTGGTGAGAACAGAATCAAGGGTAAAACCTGAATAATTGTATTACATGGGGATGAAATAGGAGTTCGGTCTCATTTTAAAAAGTTTTTTTTCACAACATCTAAGCCGAATAAACAGAAAATGACAAAAAACTTGAGGAGTTGCTATTATGTTTGGGTGTTATTAACCCAGTGTGAGCAGCATGTTCTGTACAGCAGCAGCAGCAGTGAGTGCTTTGTCTCTCCTGTCCACCTGCCTCTGTCGGTGTGTGCAGTGAATGCATAAAGCAGAGAGAAATGCCATGTTGAGTTCGGCTTTCTCCAGAAAACACATGATCCAATAGCATTACTACATTCAACAGCTCTTTAATGCCCCCACTCTCCATCTTTGTGCAAACAGGGGAAAATAACCTCCAGTTGCCTTTCAGAAAAAATAAATAAATGAAATATCCTATGAGCTGGAAAACTGAACAGTTCAATCATCAAGCTGGAAAGGGTTGATTCATGCAGAAATGACGGAGAATATGGTTTGATAAGGAAAACATTTCTTTTCAAAGGCGTGGAAATTCAAGGACAGACTGTGAGCCACTTTTAGGATCCTCCTATCACGAGCGTTTCAGTCGCTCGCCATTCACTTCACTCATTCAAACTTTCACTCAGAGCTGCAATATCAGAGCCGACAGGAAATAGAGCAATGAAATCAAAATGTCCGCGTAAAACCTGAAGGTTGTTGCTATTCCAGCGCTGGCTGTTCAGTTTGGGGTTTGGACCCGGAATTTTACTACGTTCATGTTTTTTACTCCCCTACATGGCCAAATTTCGGTTGTTTTCATAAGAACAGTCACAGAGAATTGAGCCTGGGTCCGACGTGCTTTTCGGGAAACTGTTCTTTCCACTGACGCTTAACGTGAATGGAATCCCTGTGCAAGACTGTGTGAACCTTAGATAATTTCTCTCCTCCCCTCACAATAACATTTCAGAACCGCAAAACTGAAATGCCAACTGGTGAATAAAATGTTTGAAGGGGGGGAAACGTTGAGGCCTGGTTGAAAATAAGAGGCCTATTGAGGAGCGAAGAAGGACGACATTGTTTCAGGAGAAACGGACCCGATTGCCCATAACCCCCTGGCTGTCACTGGGTGACGGGAGCATTGTGAACCCTTCAAATATACCTTGAAGGACGGAGGGCAGGCACACCGCAGTCCTCCAATCTGCAGATAAACGTGGTCATCATCATTAAGCTTCATCATCCCCGTGGCAATTATTCTTGTTGTATTTGGTATAAACTTTCTGCACAACTGGGCGAGTGCAAGAGAGAGCCAAGGGACAAAAGGTCAGCGCACGCACGCACGCACACACGCACGCACGCACGCACGCACACGCACGCACTACCTACACTACCTACATGCTTTCAACCACTGGACCAAAACTAAATATTCAACTGCATTACTAGACGAGTTCGACAGAGCAAATCGCTGAGAAAGGACTTTTGGGCTCAAACCAAACCAAAGTTTTGTGACAGAACTGAATCTTCGTCTTCGCCGTCATCAGTGGTCGATTGATTTGTTTTTTTGAATCTAACGCCAGACATGAATGGAGCATTTGACCAGATTGGTAATCACCCTCAGTGATCAGCCTCTCAAAGCAGCTGCTCTCAGATTCAGTGACGCCTCGACTGCAGTTGGCACGTCGTCATGTGAGCCCACATGACCGTATTGTTTTATATTATGTGCAGGGATATTTCTTCAAGCCAGGTGCAGAGATTTCCCGTAGTCTCCGCCGGTTGCCAGGCAACCACAGAGCGACAACAAAACTCTTGAAACTACCCGTATGACTGGAAACGCGTTTCGAGGAGCTGCACGGCGGACTTCATTGTCTTTAGATAAAACCAAGATGGCAGGTTGCTCTTCTTATTTTCAACAGCGAGCTGAATTTTGTCATGAATCAGCAAAACCGAGAAGTGGAATTAATCTAAAACGGCTGAAGATTAGCTTCAGTTGTTAAAAAGCGTGCACAGTCCTATTATTATTTTTTTTTTTTGAGGTGGGGGGGTTATTTATATTTTTCAATTCTAGATTTATTGTCTATTCCTCATCATCTTATTCTATTTCTGTTAACATACTGATCTATAATGATTAAAATATCAGTACCAATTTCAACCTTTTAGGGTTTGTTTTTTTTCTCCTCGTTTAATTTTCGTCATCAACATAAGTACAACTTTTTTGAATGTTTTTTCTTTTTAATTTTAGCCTCTCACTTACTGCTTTCTTCCCTGTCTGCTTTTAAAACATGCCTTATCACAAACCTTTTCTCTTTGGCCTTCCACACCATGTGAGCTGCTGACGTTTTAATTCTACACGGTTTTACTTTTCTTTTAATTGCCTTTTACTGACGTTTTTATCCATTTAATCTGTCTTAACTGTGTTTGTTTAATATGCACTGTCTGTATTTTATATGTATTTTATAACGCGTGAATTGTGCACCGTGCACTTACACACATCCTACTTATTTTCCTGCACTCTCGTTCATTTAAAGTGTTTTATAAATAAAGTTGCTTGCTTGCTTCTTATTCTTCTGCTGTGTAATAATCAGAGTCAATCATCAGTTATTTGTAATAACCTGTATGAAAAGTGCAAATTGGGTTGGTTAGTTGGTTGGACAACTTATCAGGTTTAATAAATTAGCCTTTTATCCTTAAAGATGGTTATGTCTAAACGTCGACCTCTACATCTCAAGCTGATGTGAGTAAAATAGCACAATCTCATTCAAAACCGGTCAACTCACGATTATGAGTGATCTATTAAGTCTTCCTGTGGTTTTCTCTTTATCTTGTTCAAACAAGAAGCAGCAGCATTAGACAGTGGAGACCTGATATATGTGGTATATATATGTGGTGTTGTGACTCACGGGGATTCAAAGGTGCCTTATCACTCAAAACAGAACTTTCCCAGTCACTGAAACACCAAACCAGTGCATATTTCATTCTATGAATGATATCCACCTCTCTTGTTTCTCCAGCTTTACTGCTCTATTCTTCTTCTTTCACATTCTCAACAAATATCCAAGAGGAAGACGTTATATGGACGGAAAAAAAAACGGTGCTTCCCTTTGGCCAACCGGCGGCAGTATTGTGAAATTTGAGGGAAGAAGTCTGAGAAACAGGAAGTCAAGCAAGTCATGGCTCAATTTAAAGTCTGCAACTTACAAAAGACAGTCTGGTCTGTCTTTTGAGGACAGGTCCTCTACAGGCCGGGGAGTCTGCAAAAGTGAAGTTAATGAAAAGGGAAGTGGTGCACCAGTTGCCTGGCAACTATGGCATCAGTCCCACATAATGTGGGGAAGAATTGAAAAATACACTTTTTAGTGACCGGCTTGTTCGAGGAGGTTGTTGGAAAACTTGGCCGTGCACCTCTAATACAACACATTCAGGTTTGTTTGTGATTTGATCTGTTTTCAATGCGAACACCTAACATTCGGATCACGTTTGTTCATGACTGAGTGTGAGGCTGAGAGCAGAGGGAGAGTTAGGGACGTTGCTAAAACCACGCAAACTGCTGCTTTCTATGCGAGGCTGATGAGGATAACACCAGTTCTGCATTGTGTTGGAAAAGGATGGCACACATCCACTTGACTTAGTCTTTCTATGATTGATGTCTCGTCTCGGAGCTGCCACACAGCAACCGCAGCAAACCTGGTTGACAGTCAGAGAATGACTCAAATCTCTGACAGAGGAGGTAATGTACAGATTAAGAATCTGGAACAGATATAGATAAACAGATTGGAATATTCAAGATTAGTGACATTGTTTCCTCCAATTCCACTTTAAATGGATAAAAGACATGAGAGGAGCGAGAGCCCCCTTCAACTTTTATAATAATATTGAGTTATTCACACACACACACACGCACACGCACGCACACACACACACACTACCCCCATGCTTCTGCTCTACATCTCTCCCTCTCTCAAAACACACACACACACACACAATGTTTTCTCGGCTGAGGTAAGGTCGACATATTTTCACGCTGACTCACAGCTTTGTGAAAACTCATCTTGGGACAAAATGTTTTGCTTAAGCACAAAGGCTGGCAGCAGCCAGAAACATCAAGCCTCTCAGCCCTCACCTCTGAGGAAACACAGGTCATCTGTAGGACTGTTTGGAATGTGAAAACGAAGATCAATTACACTGGAAGAGATCTACAATGGTCTCAGTGTCCATCAAGACGTGTATCATGTATATAGAACGTGTTACAAAAGTGATAAGTGAAGAAATAAAGCTTATAACAACTGTATGTTTGGAAAAAATCATGAAATGCGACCAGTGACTTTGTCACAAAGTTCCCACTGATTTTGCCTGCGAGGACACAATGATTTACATTTTTCTGTTAAAACATAACGGCTTTGAAAAGTGCTGCTCTTATCGTATTTCATCCAAATATTGCCACTAACTGACTCAGCATATTAATGCTGCATAACTGCCACTGAAAATTCACAATGTCCCACTTGTCAGAAGAAGAAACACGGAAGAAGCTTGAATTTCACATCTATATTCAAATCATGGGGGTTTACAGATCTACGTGTGAAATACATGAAAGATAAATGTTTTTAACCGATACTGGTGAAAACAATAGGATGTGGAATTTATTTCAATCACTGATGCAGTTTGGTCATGACATTTTACATGTTGTGAAAATGTACTTCATCTGAATAGATTGTTAAAAAGAGAGAAGGTGTGAACGACATTATGAAGACGTGAGCCTTTATGAAGCCTGGCGGTTCTTTTCCTTCTGTTTTCTGTCTCAGTTATCGTCGTGGTTATGAAGAACAGTTGTTAGTCTCGACTCACATGGTCACTGCACTTTTGTCAAACTACTAAAATATCAAAGTATGTTTGCTGAAGAATTCACTTTTGAGAAATCACCTAAGCTTGGTAAACTGTTATCTGTGTGTCTTGCGGGTGCCCGCTGATGAAATCCACATGATACGGGTGATGTCAGAGTGGTGAGGTAATACAATAACAATGGCTCAGGGCTAAACGTTACAAGACTCATATAACCTCTGAGTCAGCAGCTGACAACGCAATGTGTACACACACACACACACACACACACACACACACACACACACACACACACACACACACACACACACACACACACACACACACACACACACACACACACACACACACACACACACACACGCAGAGTTAACGTTAGTTCCAATTCGCCTTTTGTCTGCCTCCACTCAATAAATCATTGTAGGCTTCAGGAAATAACTTGAAGAAGATTATTTTATCTGACTCAGCTGAAAGCTGCGCCCACCACCTGCCTGCTGTGAGGGGTCTTTGGCCTTCGCTACTCCGGCGTCTCTTTTCCAAACATCCTCCTCCTCCTCTCCTTGCGCTTTGATCCGGGATCCCAGCAGCCACTCGGGAACGGCGCTCCGACTCTTCCAGCGCCTGCCGTTCCCATTGTCACGCGACTTCCTTAACTGGCAGCTAGAGCATGATCCGAACCGGCGGACTGATGCCATAGGATAGTCCGAGAGCGAGGTGAGAGGAAAATAATGTGGACATGAGATGCACCGAGACTATTTCTACTGTCATGTTTCTTCGGACTCCGCTGAGTCGACCCACGGCGAGCCCGAGGCCCGGATACTGTATACGTGTTTGCGTCTCCATCCGACCACGCTCCCAGCTATGCTGTGCTGCACATCGCACACAGATGACACATTGTGTGAGGGACAGAAGACGACAAGGCAAGGAGATCTATGATGCATTCTAAGTTTTGGGAGAAATATGCACATACAAGAAGACATGCTAATAAAAATAAATGCATAATAATTCAACTACAGGCTGTCCACTGTGTGTGGCACTATGTTACACAGCCTGATCATTGTTATTTCATAAACTATGTGTCACTGTGACTCAGTTCATCTGAATGCCGTCTTTTCTTCTTTTGCCATCTCATATCAATCCCCAGTTCACCATTCATCATACACTTTCTCAGTGTTTTACTCCAACAGCAAACAGAGTTGCTTCTTTTCCAAATAGGCTACAAAGACAGATACTCGAATCAAAGTCTTGCTTTAATACCGGAGCCAACCACTGAAATCACAGTGTACACCAACTCCGTATCCTCTCCAGGATGTGGAGAGGACTGTTAAATAATGTAATAAGAGGTGTTAAGTGTAGGCCTTCTGAAGATGCTGCGTTCACAACGGTAGGACAGACGTGAAATTACAGAGAGTATTAAAGTCTACTCAGGTGAGATCACATGTGAGACCCACCTTGAACAGGTAAAATCTAACTTGTTCCTCTTCAACTTCACTCCAGCATGTGGGACAAATGTAAACCCGTTCTCTCTGAACTTTATAGAGATATCGGCATTCACAAACAAGCGACACTCATGAGGTCACAGTGAGCGTCAATTGTAGACTTTGAGTCATCAAATTGTAAATGTAAAGTATATGTCAGAGGAAACTGGGATTAAAGACCTGCCTGGCAGGGAGCCTGACGCTTGATAATGTTAGAAGAACATGACAATAAGACATTTGGTCTGAGAAATCTATTCAGTTTTTTCTTCTTTGAATATAACAATTCACCAGAAAATTAAGAGGTACTAGATGACAATATGTTGGATGCCCACTACAATAGACTCAACAAACTGCCTTGTACATACGGTATACTTTTTGCACTATTTCACACTTCATACATTTAAAGATTCATACCACTACCTATAATCATCTCTTGTGTGCTTTAATTTCCAATATTATTATTCTTAACATTATTGTGCGCTTTAAATATTTATTCTTCTAATCTCATTATCAAAATTGTCATTTCGGTGTGGAACGAATGTTAAAAACATTTCACGACACATTAAACTGTACATAATTGTTTGTCTGTGACAAATAAAAGACTTGACTTGACACATGAACCTTGACCTTTGGCAAACAATTTCACGCCTGTTTCCTCCAATTTATACAAAAGTTGAGAGAGAGTCTTATTCATTTATTCTCCCGGGTACGGAAGGAGGACAGACGCTGTGGAAACACGTGGCAATAATTTAGATTTCTACGCCCCATCTCTGTACCTCATATACACACTTTAAGCTCTAAACACTGACAGGAAAAAAAACCTGACCGCTGCGCCGCTGTTCGAGAAAAAGACCCCCTTGTTTTCTGCATGTGTGCAATGAATTTTTGTGGCACGTCAGGAATTTTCGGGGGGTATTTTTACAGTAGCCTCTCTTTATTTTCTTTTTTTGGAGAAATCAATTAGCGGCAGCTGTAACACTGACCTCAGATGATTCTACTTAAGCACACGGCAGCCAGCACTGCAGCCCCGGGCATTAGGCGAATCACCGCCGATCCGAAAGCTGGAATTTGCAAGTTAAGACATCTTTGTGAGCACATGGAGTGCAGATGAAGGATGCTCCATAGGACAGGAAAGGCTGCCTGAGAAATAATCTCACAAGGAAATAACACAAAACAGTTCTAAACAGATGCACTTTGGAAACAAGGTGACATTGAAATCGGTGATTTATGCCACAAACACACTTTGGTATGAAAAAAAATAAATAAAAAATCTGCTTGGGCGCACAAAAAAAAGCTGAAATAGCAACTGTTAGAAAGTGCTGTTTCAGAGGAGACTTTCCTTGCATAAGCAAACTGCTCTGTAATTACACTGGGTGGATCCACACCAACCCAGAGAGAGAGAGAGAGAGAGAGAGAGAGGAAAGAGTCACAAAGACACAGTTAAAGAGGGGCCAACTGGGAACTCAGACAAAAAAAATCGAGCAAGAAGAAGACAAAGCCAACAGGCACTGTTCACAGGTCTGAACTGTGACTTTCTACTGGCAGGCCACATTTCATAGAGGAGAAAGAAAAAAAAAACACAAACTAGGGACTTTCCTTAAAAGGAAAAGTTAAAGATTTTCAAAGCATATTGCAACTGTCACCAACTGAGGGCAAGGAGATGAAGAGAACCGTTTTCCCACAGACGTTTTCCCTCCACTGTGAGAACCCAGATGGAGCCTCGTGGAGGGATATGTTTGCGGACACTACATGTCACTCCACTTTATGAGGTTTTTTTCTTTTCTTTTTACTGCTGACAAGCATTTTGGTTTTTTTAAGCTTTGTTATTGTTGGTAATCCAGGGCTCAAAATTAAAATCAAAGTCAACTGTGGCCTTGTTTAGGAACAGCACTAAATGTTACAGGACTTTTAAGGAAGAAAAAAAAATCTGAATATGTAGGAATAGTGAAGAGCTGGAATAAAGACAAGAAAAAGCTATCCTGGTTCCTCTACAAAAACAGAAATTAAGGTCTGAGTTGAATAGCTGTTTGCTACTGCATGCGGTCTAATTGCTAAGCCCCACTAACTAGGAATTGTCTAAAGAGTTGAATACGTGTTATTATGTAATGTGAAAACATTAAGTCAGTGTTTCCAACACTACTGTGCAATGACTGTGGCTCAGGCGATAGAACAGCACATTGCCACAATCTGAAGTTGCTGTTTCAGTCCCAGACTACACAGCTCGGTAAAAGGTGTCTGGCACAAGATTTTCTGAGGTTACATGGACAGTAAGTAATCAGATTAAATGCCCATCTGATTAAAATTGCACCATCTATTGGATCGGATTGATGATTTACGTCTGAAATGCGGATCGGAGGTGGTGTGAACCTGGCCATGGTCCAATCACAGTTCCTTCCTACTGTCAGAGCACGTATTGATGCACATCCACGCTTCATAATTCACCAGGTGATGTTTTACATATCTTGCTTTGAAAAACTGGTCCCTTCCTGCCTACAGTCAGAACTTGAACAATGTTTTTTGGGTGTTCCATTTTCTAAAGCAACGAGCTCCATTACTTCAGCGTTCAAATCAATACCGGCAGGTTTCCAGTGAAAGTTGGTTGTGGGTGTGAGGCGTGACTGACAGTTTCCAGCCCAAACACAAGATAAAACCTGCCAAACTCGATGAAAACCAGGCAGAATCTCAACCTCTGGAGAGATGACTGTTAAAATTATAAAATTATCTCCTGCTTGATAAAGAACACGGCACGAGCACCAAGAACTGCAGTAAATAACCAAAGAAAAGAGGAAACACAGACAGGTTCTCTACAAAAGAGTGCTAGAGTGATAAGAGTGATAAGAAAGATAAGTAGATGTGGCAGTTTGTTCAAATGTTTATAGTTCTACTAATAACAACAAGAATATTTTCTATAAACCTTCTTCAACGCAATCTTTTCCAACCCATCATGTTAGAAACAAGCCCAGTTGAGCAGAAACCCACCCGACCTGGCAACATTGGGTTCCGGGACCATGTGCGCAAATCACGGACAGCAATTAACACAGTGCAAAGCATTGTGGGAAGAATGGGATGAATTCTTGATGCACATAAACCCACACATCAATCTGAGCACTCAATTCAGGGCTTACGTAAACGCGACAGTCTGATCTCACAATTGGAAAGAATTCAACCAGACTGACCCCAAAACAAAGTGACCATCTAAACAGTAAACACGGCATCTGAATAACAAGTTGCTCCCATTGGAGAGTGAACACTTCCATCGCTTCATGTTTGATGTGCAAGTGCGTGTGTGGTGTTGTTTTTCAATATGGCTGGGAGCCTAAACCTATTTGGACACTAAACCATGTTGCATTGTCACCGCAAGGACAAAAAAGGTCACAATGAGGATAAACAAATCGCTTTAAGTAAAGATTAAGCAGAGGTTATATCAGCTGCAATGAATACAGATCAATGTTCATGAGGCATATAGAGCCATTATGGATGTATGAGAGGGAGAATGCGACCATTCAAAGTGCTTTGAGAAGACTGAACGGGGTCAAACGTGTTATCTGAGGTCCATTTAGCATCTTGATGAAGCGTTCAAAACTTCCATACACTGGATGGAGTTGTGCTGAAAAAACTGAGCGGCAGATGCTTTGCTTATTTTCTAAACTATTAGCACTTAAAGGAAGAGAATCAATATCACATTTAAAAGAACAAGCTAAAAATCAAAGTTATATTACTATCCACCTTTTAAATAATGACATACCAGTGATATTTCATCTAATACTGCGTTTCCCCACTCCTGGACCTGCAAGGATATTTGACTGCTGCGCCACTACTAAATGACATGAAAGGGTCATAAATAGGCTTCTGGAGAGTTTCAACTTGACTTTTTCATTTGAGTCAGCACTGCTGGAGCTAAAAGTAATCTAAACCATGCAAGAAAGTGACTTCCAGGAATGAACTTCGATTCACTGAGTACAATCCATGCAGACGTGCCGCCATATTCCTGGATCACGCCCAGTTTAGGTCATTATCCCTGTGCAGTAAGCCCATCTTTTAAGGTAATAGTAGCGAGGGACATTAAATTATCTACGAAAAATAACCTCTCTCCTAACCTCCACCCACATGAGTTAAGGTCAAATCATTGATGCCATCAGAAGTGTCAGTGTTGCCACCGGTATCAACAGTGCGGCCTTTTCATCGTCCGATTGATCCCACCCCTCCCTTCTCATCTGGTGACACCTTCAGACATCGACTCCAAACAAGCCAGACCCTCACCCTTTCATCCCTCCATCGTTTGTTAACCTGCCGCGGCACCCCTCACTTTATGTAACCTATTGAACCTCGGGTGACTTTTGCACATTAAAAAGGGGCCCCTGCAGCCACCCACATCCTCCATGTGTCTGCGTGGAACATGTCCTTTCACTTTTCTTTTATATCTGGTGTCAAAGACCAGCTCCTTCCTGTCCACTGACCTCACCGTCTCCGCTGACCTCGGGATGAAAAGGTTTGATGGTGTGCTCTATATTACAACCCTATTTTTGATTACTTAACAGACCAATGGTTTTTCTTTGCAGATGCTGCATTAAATCCTTGTAATATGTAAAAAATTTGTCCCAATGGGAACCAGTTCCTACAATATGAATAATTTGTGGAATGTTGGAATAAAAAAAAAAACAACAACCAAGTAATTAAAGTACAAGTAAAAAAAAAAAAGCATCTGTAAAATGTTTTAGATTGCATTTAAAACATTACTATGAGATTATATAATATCATTCAATGTTGTAGAAATAATCTCTATAACTAATAATATGTTATGACCCATGATACGTCACACAGTGTCTGGACATAGAGGTTTGCCCTTTTGACCGTGCAAAAGTCTGCTGTCTATCAAAAGGTTAGTTTGCTTACAACATTCAGTATTAGGTGGTTATCTACCAGTTACATAACTTCTTCAGCAAAGTCCAAATGTAGCCACAGCTCAATAAGTGAAACTGCATGATGTTCACTTCATTTCAGTGGGAGATTCTAAACAATTGTGGATTTTATATGGTTTCAGTATGTGATTTATTTTTTTTTCTTTTGAAAAAGAAGTTTGTTATCTGGATAACTGTTTCTTTATGGAGGGTTTCTAACATTAGCTGCAGTTACATGAACAAGAAGCAATTTAAACAGTGATCAGATAAAAACAAGTCATGTGAAAACTTCTTTTTAATTTTGATTAGACCGTATCAGACGATATGATTTCATCGCTCATTTGGAAAGAATTGAGCAAATTGATCATGAACGCACAGCTGTTGCTTCTCAGTTATTGGTCCTCTCTGGCTGAGTTGAATTGTTCATAAATATGCAATGAAATGCAAGTGCTTTTGCCACTTTTTCCAAGATAACTACAAATAGTTTCAATAAATTCGAGCTATTCATTCAAACCACATGGTTTTGATGGGGCCTAAGAAGCTCGTGTTACAAATCAGTGACATGCATGTAAATCTGTTACTTCATGGTCATGTTGCAGAAAATCCCATAAACCAATATTTTCTGGATATCATAAACAATGTAAGAGTTATGGGTATGTAAAGAAGACATGCTAGATCTTATCAGTGGGATAAATAAAGTCCAACTCTTGAACCCAAACAGCAGATGAGCTCACATCTACTGGTGCATTAATACCTGAAACCTTTTCCCATTCATCAGTTCTGGGGGGCAGAAAGGGGAGATCAGGAAAAAGGGTAAAGGATTTGATTCTTCGTAGGTGGCCTGATAAAACAAAGTCCCTCATAAATCTGCAGTTATAAACACTGTGCTTTTAGACCTAATCCATGTGGGGCAGAGCGCAAACCAATCTCCGGTCTCTCCGTTGCTCAATGCCACCTGTCACTTAAAGACATAAGGAGTGAGGTACTAAAGCCGCTGTCCCTTATACACTCTGATAAACTGTGTGCTCGGCGACTCAATGTCACGTTCGGGCTGCCAGTGCATGACACCCATGCATATGAGACTTGAAGTCTCTTATGCAACAAGTGGAGACGGGAAGATGAGCCACATTGCTGCTGCCGCCGACAGTGAAAACTATTTAAACTGTAAAAGAAAACACTCACACACTCCAGTTCAATTACATGGCGAAAGAAACAATGCGCCCACCTCATACGACCTCTTCAGCAACACTGCCCTGTTGTTTTCGGCAGTGTTTTACACTAATAACTGTCTGTTCCGATGGAGAGCTGCTCTGTTCCCTTACAGTTCACACAGACTGGGCGAACTAGGGCTTCCTATTAAACCCCTTTTAAATACTTTGCGACACGTGTACTGAAGTTGAGGTGATAGCAATATGTATAGGCACTTTTGCTCACAAATGTCTTATATGTCGGCTTTTACATCTAAATGAACTATTAACAATGCATGTTTTTTCCACAATTTATCCCAAACTAAACTATTTAATACAGCATGCACTTCAAATGTAATCAGATTTAGTTATATGAGCAAGAAAACGTAACAGTGACATTGACTTGACCCACATTTGATTGTGACCAGACAGAACTGAATATTAAATAAGAGATCAGATACAGACACTCTGCCATCCCAGAAACCCAGAAACCTCCTCTTCTCTGGTTTCTGGTGCGAGTGTCTCTTTCCCTTTGTCCCCTATTCTCCAGCTCTCCCTCCGTTATGGTTTCATTCTTCAGCTCACTCACTGTTCTACTTTTTTCTTATCCAGCAAGTTTCCTTTCAGCTCTTGTCTCTGTCCTCCCCCCTCTCTCTCTACCTGACATTTGGCTCAGCATCCTGCATTACAAGACAAAGGTTATGACTTCACTTTCCCGCAATGTTCCAGAGACACGTGATCCAACAACAATGAAAAAGCGAAGAAGAAAGTGTGTGTTGGGGAATTAGTTTTTAAATAACTGAAAAACGAATGAAGCGCTTCAGACATGCGTAGATCAGGTTATGATTGGAAACACATCTGGATAAGGAAACAACATTAAAGGTCACAAAGCAATAAAGGAAAATACTAATTGTAAAACAAATAAAAGGCGGAAAATATGGGCCATTCTGACGTCAGAAAGCTGCGCGGTGGGAGAGGCGAGTCTCACTCAATGCCTCCAGAAGAGAGGAAAAAGGCTCCTTCTCACACACACCATGCTGCTTCTTTAGTTTCAGAACTTCTTGACTGAGGCCATTAAGCTTGGCACATTTGTTATTACATTCAGTCCAAGTCACACAGCCAGTCACAATGCACCAGAGCTGCAGGGCATTGCTCTAAACAGCCTGTTGGCAAAGGTCTGAGCTCTGAGCGCCTCAACAAGGCAGTGATATATTCCAGGCTAACAATAAGCGCACACACACACACACACACACACACACACACACACACACACACACACACACACACACACACACACACACACACACACACACACACACACACACACACACACACACACACACACAGGAAAGAGAGAGGAAACCAGCTCCTAATACACGCGCGAGCACACACCGCACAATGGCATACGCACACGCCAGCCAGTAGTGCTGGATGTCATCAGTTACCACAACAACTTCCTATTTCCCGAAACCAATTTCCTGCACGGCGAGCTAACTGGGCGGCCACTGCTACTATGAGGACAGCAACTAGGATGGACGTTGGGAGAGGGACTGAAACAATACAACGGATAATGAGCACCAGAGTGAGAGAAGTGAATAATGTTACTGAGTAGCACTGCAGCTCTGTGAGACGATGCCAAAGTGGAGGAGCAAAGAGGCCAAACCAGCTAATTGGTTGTTTTTAGCCAATAAAAACAACTACGTTTGGATTACTGAAATATAAACACAGTGACATATTACAAGAAACCACAGGCACTGCAACAGATTTGTCACCGCAATGGAAAAAAAAATTAAAATAAACAGTTATGACGATGAAATCACAGCTCTGGATGTTGTGTCTGCAGCTTGATGCGACGACTTCAAACGGGATGGTAATCCCTGCATTGTTTCCACTTTCTACATGTTTCACATCCATGACCGTTTAAAACGGGAGTGTCACACACACACACACATACAGCACACAGGCCAAAACTGGCTTCTTTATGGCCCGCAGGATGACCTCGTAAATTTTTTTAAATAAGAATGAATAAAAGTAAATGCTGTTGCCGATACAATACACGATTCACTTTACAGCGCCAGCTCTCGTTTTATAACTTTATCATTGGCTTTACATTTTGGTACCCCTGTGGTCCCCACATTAGAAAATCTTTGGATCCACCCCTGGTCTCTCATTGCCAAAAATAGTTACACTCAGTATATTCTACAATCTCATACCATTGAAAGGGCTGTTTATTCCTTCAGTTGCGGTTGTAAGGAACATGCATTTAGGGGATGAGCAACAACGCTGAATATGTGAGTGTGTCCATGAAAAAAATCAGAGACCACTTCCAGAACGGTGGAGTGGAGAGAATAGAAGAGCCTGCCAGGAGTTCTGACTTTACCCGGTAGAATCAGCTCTGCTTCTCATCCCACAAATGCACTCTTCTTCCAAATGTGGCACCATTCGAAAGGGGAATCATCCGATTTCCACTAGTGTAAGATTTATTGCCACGGAGTATTGTGAGGACAACAAAAATCTGCCTAATGCAACCATCTTCAGCATGTGTGTAGTTAATAGCACTGCAGTACTTCAGTGGAGTCTTCAAATACCTGCCCTTTTCAAAAGTACATATCAACTTAAACGTTTATGCTATAAACTTTTCCCTGTATCAAACGAGACACTGTGGTGTTCGAACAGATTGTGGGAGCTTCCACATGGCCTCCCACAGACACACACAGACATAGATAGAAATATCTTGTCAAGGAGCTATTTTTATATTTTATGTACACCTCAGATGTATGTCGGTGCCTGTAACAGAAAACCAGTCTATCATAAAGTAAATATTCAGCAATGCTTTTTATACTGCAAGCTTATATAAAGCTGAGTTCATCCAGTGTGTGCCTTAAAACATGTTTAGTTACAACAACCACAATGTCCTGCACATTTATCAGCACACCGTTCCGGCCTTATCAGTTAACCTTTACATTACTATTATATAACAAGACAGAAAAAGCCAAAAGTTTATATACCACTGAGTCAATGTAGCATAACATCACACACTCATACGTACAGTCTGAGTTTGGATGGATTGTTTATCATATCCCCTCTCTATGGCACTGAGACAATTGATGTCGGATGAAACAAATAACCTTACCATTCGGTAAGGGCCCTTTGTCTGGGATTTGTTTAATCAAACTAATAACATCCTCTGATGTTTGTTTAACACTGCTCAGCCTTTAATGACCCCTGAATTGTAGCTTTACTCGCAAATGCACTCTGAAGCTAACCATACCCGTGACGATTCATAGCACTTCAAGAAAACACTTGTGCAGTGCGTTGTGTGTTGCTGTGGAAGCATAGGAGTGAGTAAACTGTATAGGGCAACATGATGGGATGCTTTCATACCAGTGGCGTGATGACTATGTTTCGACATGACAAGAAAAGACACACATGTCACCTATTTTCTCCCGTGAACAAAGAAACAATGACCCTCCACGTCCATCACACACAATTGGAAAATACGCTCAGCACTGGGTGTGGTGTTCATAATGTCATAGCTTCTTTTCTATAGTAGACAACAATGACATAGTGACACTCGAGAATATGTGAAGCACACCGCTGTTGCAGAAAGAGTGCATGCATGATTAAAGATGGTGAAAAAAAAATGAAAACAGAAGAAGCAGTAAAATTCTGAACTCACCACTCTGGGCTTGGTCCTCTGTTGAGTAGATGCAGTTTCATCTGTGGCCTTTTTTTGAGGTCCAGCTTCTGTAACTCCACTGGCACTGGTCACGCAAGGGGCTTCAGCAACTGACCCCGAACCCTGATGTCCATCCGAGGCTCCTGAGAGAGGACCCGGGGCCTCAGTCTCCCTATCCGTAGTGCTCAGTTGGAGAATATATTTCTGTGTCACATCTTCCAGCGATGGGGCCTCGTCTCCTGGAGGCTTACTTAACATCGGAGGTTCTGTCGTGGCTTGGACAGCGAGGCAGTCGGCCTCCTTCAGGGGTTGGAGATGTGGAGGTGGTGAGATGGGAATGAAGGTGGAGGGCTCACTGGAATGGCGGACGTGCTTGTGTATGGTTTGGAGTTTGGACTCCAGTGGTGAACAGGAAACAGGGGAGCTGAGCCCAGGATGATTGCTGTGGTCCTCCTGATCCTCCAAGCATGTTTCATGAGGCTCAAATGGGTCTTCATGAGGAAAGAAAGCCATTCTGTTTGGACGCCTTCTAGTGGGCCGACGAATCATTCTTGGAGACAGAACCCCAGCTAACTTGAGGTCAAAATTAAACTTCTGCACTTCTTCCTCCTCACCTTGGTCTATTTCGTCCTCCTTTTCTTCGTCTTTATAAACGTGAGGGGTTGACTCCGACTGGGTGCGAGCCATTTTCCCTTTAGTACTGCTGTTTGCATGATGATGCAGCTGTGCTGGGACATTGTTTTTTGGATTAGACTCTGGTTCCCACAATTCCTCTCTTTGCTCGTTCAGGATTGGCTCACTGCTGGAAGGAGGAATCTGGCCATGCTGATCCAGCTCACTTGTGGGTTGAGTGCTGCCTGTCTGAACTTTGAGCTGGGGGTCATTGTGGGACAGTAACGGTGCCTCGCCACGGCGACTCGGGTCACTGAATGACTTCTTCTTGGGAGCTTTGCCGTTGTGGTCATCTGCCATCAGTTTGTCCATTGCACCTGGCTCGGCCACAATGTTTCTTATCATTCCACTGTAGTCATGAACAATGTCATCACGAAGGCCACAGTCACTGCATACTGATAAGTCACTGGCTGCGCTTCCCTCGTATTCTGATAACGTGGCCATAGCAGAGGCCTCTGGAGGGCCTCCTCCTCCACCTTTGACAGACAGGGATCCTAACAGGTTACTGTCCACTGAAGAAAAATTGTTGTTGCCTTCTTCCGCAACAGGGCAGTGCCGCTGAGGCATGGGGTCACTCAGAGAGCGGTAAACTGTGGACTCCACATGTCCTACAGCTGCTATTGCTGACTCTGCATTACTTCCATTACTAGAATCAGAACCAGTGTTGCTGTTACCAGAAGGAGAAAACTTGCGCCTACGACGGATGGCACTCGGCGTTGCAGGGGTTTCCAGTCCTCCTCCCGGGGTGGCTGCTGATCCCTGTGATACTGTGTTGCTGGTGTGGATCTCCTCACTGGCAGCATTAACACCGACAGCAGTGCTCACCTCCGTGAAATTGCAGTCTCTCTCAGCCGTGCAAGTAGGACGAGGCAAAGAGCAAGGTGCATTGACTTCATTCAGAGAGTTTGCACAAGTCACACTGTTCTCTGTCAGCTTTACTCCCTCTTTCTTTAACCCTTCCCCTTCATGCAGAGCTGACTGCATCCATACAGTGACGGGCTGCCCGAGAACATCCCGAGCTGTTCTTGACCCTAAATTAACCCCTGCTGAGCCCAAGAATAACCTCTCTGTGAGGTCACTGGGACATGTCTCTGGCTCTGTCACAATCCCTTCGTCTGTTAAACTCGACTCGTGGCCCGAAAGTTCATCCACAGAGCGGTCGTAGAACATGCTTTCCTCCGAGTCCCCCTTCAGTAAGGCTTTCTCCAGCTCTCCACTCTGTCTGTGTGATTTCTCCCAGTAGTCTGTGCTCCTGTTGTTTAGTTTCTCCGACTGCATACTTTGTCCATCCCTCTCACTCCTCTCCCCCTGCCTGTTCTCTCTCTCCCTCTCATGTTTATCCCTGTCTTTTATGTTCTTAAGCTCAGCCGCTCGTTCTATTCTTGCTTCATCCTGAATGCTCCTTCCTGCTTTCTCCTTCTCATTCATTTTCTCTGCATGTAAACATTCACCCTGCGAATGATGAGTTCTCTTTTTGGCTAAATTGTTATCATCATCGTCGTCATCATCATCATCATCATCATCATCATCATCCCCCCTTGTACTCATCTGGCAGATGTCTTGTATGACCCGCCTAGCTTCCTGCACATACATATCCTGCAGTGGAGTGGGCATTACTTCATCATCATCATCATCATCATCAAATCCAAAATCACTTATCCTTTGTCCTCTTATGACCCTAAAATCACCCCCATCACTTTCCACCTCCCTATCTGATAATAGCACCCTACTGCCACTCCTCTCTGTATCCAAGTCAAGCTGTTGCTCAGAGGAGCTTCTCTTGGCAGTACCACTGGTCAAGTAGCACCTTGCAGTTTTTGTAGGCTTGTCTGAATAAGTGAAAGATTTTGCTCGCCGTAACGTGGCAGTCAGGTCCTTCAGTGATGGACGACGTCCAGCGGGCAAAAGTGACCCACTATGAGTCCCTGTGCCCATCCTGTACACCGATGAGCCCTCTACATCACCTCCTCTCTCCCCTCCACATTTTTTCCGCATTTTAAGCTCCGACAGGTCCGACTTCAGAAAGCTTAACAGTGTCATAGTTTCTGAGGCGATATCAGGGTTTGACATGGATATGGGGCTTTTATCCTGATCAGTTACTCCATCCCCACCTGTTGTTTTCCTTAATAGTACACTCTGATCCCCCCTCCCTTTTAAAGATATGCCACCTTCTCTGGGAAGTATACTGGGCAAGGGGGTTACTGTTGGCACTATCTTGGGGCGCACTCGTACAGGAGTACGAGAAAAGTTATCACAGTGGCCAAAACTTGGGGAACGGTACATGGTAAAATTTCCATGGTAGGTTTTACTTAACATGGATGACGACACACCTCTGCTAGTGCTACGTTCTGCTCCACCGACGTTATAGAAGACATTTTCTCCACGGGTAGTTCTGCCTGCCTGGTCCTCTTCTTTCAGTGTCTCGGTGCTTGAGTATCGACTGTTACCAAGCGACTCTCCAGGACAAGAGAGAAACGGGGGTATATTGACCTTTGACACCCGAGACACACTAGGAAGTGTTGTGGACGACACAGGTGAAGAGATGCGCTCCCAATGCTGCACTCTGGCTCTATGGCCACTGGGTTCTCTAGCCGAGTGGCTCCGAGCTACTGTTCTTCCCAACTCTCCTCCTGTGTTTTGTGGGAGGTGCCTCTCTAAGTGCTCCATTGTCAAAGCTGTATCACTGTCACTGTCTTCAGATTCGCCATCACGATCTTTGTAATCATCACGACCTGATGCTAGACTGGCCAAGCTGACTTTCTTCTTCTTTCTCAGCGAGCGGCGGCGTACTGCCTCACGACAGTGGGGGCTTAAAGAACCAGGACTGTCCTCCTCACTTCCCGAGGACCTGCCAATGCCTTTAGTGTTCCACCAGCCATTTTTATTGCGGGATAAATAGCTGCCTCCTCGCTCTGTGACAAGCCGCTCGCCTACTTTATTGGAGTTCGAACAAGAAGAGCCAGAGGGAACACTCCAACCACCTCCTCTTCTTCTCCTGGTGTGCTCCTCCTCTTCGTCTCCAGAGCTAAACCTCCAGCGAGATCTTAGGGAAGAAACAACTTTTTCTGGGGCGACAGCAGAGGAGGAGGTAATGGCTTTTTCTGGAGCTGGAGCAAGAGGGTGGGTGGAGGAGGAGGAGGGGGCTGGTGCTCCAGAAGAGCTATGTGAGGAATGTAAACTATCCCTGGGCAGCCCGACCCCCTGTCTATCCCTTCTCTCCCTCACCGTCGGCTGCCGAAGAGAGGAGGAGCAGGAGGAGGTGTCTGAACTCACTGGTCCGCTCCAAGACGAAGTAGCAGGAGGTTGAAGGTCAGGGTTAGGGTCAGATGTCAATCCCACGGAGCTGGGGATCTTAAGGGCCACCTCGGCCTCAGTGCTGGGACTACGAGATCTGTGTGGAGATGAGTTAATCCGATGGGAGTGACTACCCCCAGTGTGACTGCGACTGCTACTGCTGCTGCTTCGAAAAGTCCCGCTGCCAGACTGCTTGTTGTTGTGACCAGGTGTCTCTATGTCTGCCTCTTCATCGTTTGAGTACTGCTGGTGGTCAGCCTTTGAATTAAAGTCCATACCAAAACAAAGGCTCTCTTTAGCAGCCCGCCTTTCTCGGCTTTGTACTCCAGCTACGCATTTGTCATGCAAATACAGGCTGCTGGCTTCATTAGGTGACAGTTTATCACTTCTGTGGGGGAGAGGAGCAATTTCACTTGAGCTGAACTCTTGTGAATGACTTCTGCCAGCGGCTTTTAAACTCTCAGGGACTTCTGTTTTATGTTGGCTTTCTCTGTCATCAAAAAGTTGTCTGATTTTGGTGACACTGGGCCACTTGTCTGAGTGCAGGGGGATAAACTCAGAGTGGTGTGAGGAGAGAAAACTCCTGTGAGACTTACAGGGTGGAGGAACCTCTTTGCTACTAACATCCTCCTCTTCATCTGTAGTCAACGTCTTTTTCTGATCAGTCTGACGTGAATCTATCTGTGAATAATGTCTCTTACCAGCGTTGCTTCCGTCGGTGGTCAAATGCGTAAAAATCCGCTTCTTATAGTTTCTCTTCTCTGAGTCGGAGCCGGACAGAGAGTCAGTGCCAGAGAGAAACTTCAGCACTTTGTTGTCTGAAAGTGGGATGAAATATTCCCCGGCGCCGCTGCTCTCTTCGTGAAAAGACTTTCGGGAAGGAGAGGCGTCTGTCCTGGAGCTCCGGACACGGGGGAGAGTGCTACTTCCCCGCGTCAGCGCCGCGGCGTCTCCGGGGCAGCTGCTGAACTTCTCGGTGAGCTGGCGGATGGATGGAGAAATGGAGGAGTGCGGAGCGGAGCAGCCTCTCAGCTTTGGCTCTGCGGTTGGGAGGCTGGCGGTGGCGGAGATTTTGGAAACTTTTCTTGACGCGCTGACATTACGCGGCGGCTGCGCTCCGCTGGGCTCCGGATTAAGGGCGCCGCCGTCGCGCGCCTCCGGATCCGGATCCTCGGCTCTGTGCTGCGGGTCTTCGCTCCTGTCGGCGCCCCGGGACCCCAACGTTTTGAAAGAGACGCTGCGATACACCGCCTCACTCTTCTTTCTCTCTCTTTCTGCCATTGTTCATGTCTTTCTTTGTTACAACTCACACATCTCCCCCTCCACTGGCATTACGCATCCAAGTTGTGACCACTTCCCCCCCCCCCCCCCCCCCCCCTCACCTACGAAACAGAAACACAACGACCCCCTCTTTAATAAAACTTTTAAAAACTTTTACTTTCCAGTTAAGTGCAGTACTAACCTGCTCAATGAGCGCCACCCCCTCTTATCAAAACTTACATGTTGTCGATTCCTGAAACCGCATCCGTGCAAGAAGGAAGTTTTTTGGGGAGGGGGGGGTGAAACTTTCCAACTTCTTCAAAAACACAACTTTTCCATTGCAATCCTCTGATGTTTGTAAACTCCTGCAACATGTCCAGGTGAAGCACGCCTGCACGGGCACCAAAGCAGCTCTCCTGGTTTATTCCAAAACACTTAATGGATTCCTTGTTTTTGGCATGATTTGCTTTTCCGTGACTTATGTTGTTTTTTTTGCATGTTAATGCCTGAGACAGGGCAGAGGGGGGGTGGACGGGGCGGGACTAGGGGTATAGGGGCTGTCATAGCCCCCTTAGGGGATTGAGAGGAAAAGCCTTTTTTTTTTTTTTTTTTTTTCTTTTATGATAGGAGAAGAGAGATACTGAGGACTAAGCACATGTAATTATAGTCCTTTCCTTTGAGAAAAACTGTTTCAATGTCAAGAAAACATTAAAAAGCTTCATTTTGGATTTCCTGAATGGGTGCAGACATCCTTCATATGTTGGGAAGTAAAATTAATAGAAACAGAATAGAAGCGACAACACCACCACCAGGCCTTCTCTCGTTTGAACTTACTAACCAGTTTGACAAATACTTTGCAAAATGGGAGAAATACCTCTGCTGACATATTTGCATAACTGATCATTAAAAAAAAAAAAAAAAACTGCACACAACTCCTGGAATAATCTATAATATTCAAGTAAGGAATTCTACATTAAACTTGTGAAAAAGTTCTCCAGAAGTGTTTTGGTAATCAAACCTGAAACCTTTAACTCAGAAAGATTGATTGATTGATTGATTGATTGATTGATTGATTGATTGATTGATTGATTGATTGATTGATTGATTTAAACATATGTTAAAATCATCTAACCTAATAAAGTATCTAGAAATTTCATGAATCATAATCTAAAATCATTAATATTTCCAATTATCTTTAATGAAATTCTTGACAAATCAGATTTGGAGATGCGCCTGACAATACTTACTTAACACAGTTATGCTGTTTGGAGTTTTACACCAGAATTTTGTCATTTTTTTAATGTCAAAACATTTTTTTCTGAAACATAATTAAATGGCAGTGTCAATTATGTAACAATAAAAAAAAACTTAAACTGTGAATGACGCAAACCTGACTGAATGTGACAGTAAGCACACCATGTCGACCAAAGAATTCAACAAGAAGCAAGTGTCTTCAATTCAAGACTAAAAGAAACCCGCACCAAGCTTTTGGAAAATTGTTGGTAAACAAGAAACCTCATGTCGATTATAAAAGTCTACAACTGAAGGCATGTTGAGAAGATTTTTTTAAAATCTGTCCTTCGCTGAATAAAAAAGCTTTTGCAACATGACAACATGACATGACAGTCTTTATTTCACCCACACAACTCAGCTCCTTGGTAAAACTCTGCAACAAAAAGCTCAAGGAGGTTCAGAAATACAGGTTTCTTTCATTTTGCCAACTACAGAAACAACATTTTCACTATATTCGGTTAGTGCTACCAAAACATAAAAAAAACAAAAAACTGTTATATTATTGTTCCCTCTTTAAAGTGCTCATAATAAAACACTACATCCTATAGGTTGATTGGGAAGCTTTAAGGAATTTTCTTAAGTTGTAATTTTGAATATAATCACTATTTGACAGAATCCACTCTGGACAGATCAACAGTCCATCACAGACACTCTCAAATTAACCATCATCTGTGATTTAAAAACATCAAATGCAAGTTTGATTGTTTTTTTTGTTGTTGTAATTGAGGGATGAAATCAGTACCAAATAAAGAAGAAAAGAAAAAAAAAACCACACAGGCACAGGGAGAACATGCAAACTCTGCATGGATGTGGGAACTCAAATCAAAGATATAAACACAGACAAATCTGTCAATTGCACTAGTTTTATTTATGCAGATCTTTGTGAGAATGTGAGTGACATTTCCGCTCGTGCACAACTATTCTAATCCTGTTTTGTTTTTGTAGTATATGTAAATATGGTCACCTGATTTAAAAGGGTTAATCTTTTCAAACACATCTCTAGAACCCCTGTAATGTTTTCTTTATTCTGATGTTTGTGTAACTTCAAACATCCTTTTCATGGATTGTAAAAGAAATCCTCCGCTGCATCTTGAAATCCACAACATTTTGAGTTTTCCTTGAAGCGGAACCTCTGGGGGTTTGTTTCACATACAGGGACTCTTTCCATGAGGAAACACATGAGACTGGGAGCTGCACATCCAGCAGGAGCTCCTGCACACCGTCCCGTGAGCGTGCTGGTGAATTAGCGCGTCAGCATTCGGGGGGGGGGGGGGGGGGGGGGGGGGGGTGGTTCAGGGGGACAAAGATAAAGGTTTTCAATCATGCACAATAACCCCTCTGTGGTGCTTCCCATGTGGCTGTCTGGTTAACAGGTCCTTTTGTTCCACAGGGGGAATTCTGAGTTTTTAATCCCTCAACGCGGGAGATCCAAGGCTGACTGCAGCGCCCTCTGCAGGTTGACCTGTGAAGCGGCAGGCCAAAGGTGGGAGAAGGTGACTGGACTATAGTGGAACAAGCAGCTTTAATCATTTTTAAAATTGAGGCGAGTTGATTTACTTTCGTTTCATGGATGTAGGATTGTCAGTGAGCAGAGGTCTATTGTCTCCTTATCTCAGTATTCCTTCTATTTTCATATTGTTTCTGTTTCAAAGCACCAGAATGCAAAAATATTAAGCTGGTCTATTATGAGGGCTTTTCACCCCCACAGCAGTTGATCCAGGGCTGTAAAGCTCACATATAAACCACAAATATACACCAAATCGCATCTGATCTTTTCTTTTATGACGTTTGAACTGTTAGTCAGAAATCATAATTCACTTATTAACCTATAACAGCTACAAAATGTGCTTCAATCTGTAGATAAGTGTGTTAAAGTCCAGCATGTAGGAAAAGAGTGTATGGAAAGTTGCAATCGAAAATTCAGTTTAAAAAAAAAAAAGAAGAGAGAGACGACACAATATTTCTCATCAACAAATATATTTTGCCTCTATAAATATATTACATGTGCCAAAATGTTTGGTTGGTTTGCACGTTTTAATATTGGAGTTGTTGGTTTTACATCATGCCGACATCGAAGCATCATGACACAGAAATCATTAACAGAGAAATATTTACAAACATAAACATACTTTTTTCATTAATATGATGGCATCTATGTAGCAAAAATAAAACAATCTTCTATAGGAATCATCTTTTACACTAATTTAAAATAAAAATAAAGAATTCATCTAAATAATACTGACACAGATACGTTGGCACGTTGCACAGACCTCAGGAATTTCTTTTCATGCATTAAGACGTCACCAATGTACCAAACAGGCACGGGAGCAATAAGCCAGTGCAATAATTTCCAAACAGCATAATAGACTCTGTACAGACACGGACACGTTTAGTTGTTTCTAACTATTTCAAGCACACGACCTCAGTTTGTGGTCGAAAGGTTCCACGCGTCTAAAACGTCGTCACATTAAAGAGATGCACACAACCCCGTTATGGGAGCGCGATTCAAACGGGTACATGATGGTGAAATTAGCTGCTCCAGGGTTATTGCATGTCGCAGTTCGCTAAGGCAGGTTGTAAAATGTCGGGAATAACGTTCGTCTCGTCCTTTCGGGTCAGCGCGGAGGGAAGCTGCAGGCAGTTCCGTACCAGGTTTGCGCTGGAAGATTAAGCATCAAATTTTTCTTTTCCTCAATTCGGAGAAAAACACACGCAAATCTTCAAAACATTCACAAAACGACCTCAAGCAGTCAACAATACTAATCAACAGTTTTCTTTCTCAGGGCGAAAACATGTTCAAGAAAACAAATAAACCATTGCGTGAGCATTTATGTTCATTTCATGAACTTACAGAATCAGTAACTGGGTTACTTGTCAACACTAAAAAAACGCAATTAGGCAAAAAAAATTAATTCTACATTTATTCCATCACATCAACTACTAGTTTGCAGCATATCCAGTTAGTGCCATCGATTAGAAATACAAATAAAAACACATTTTAACACATTTATCTTTTATAGCGCTTTTTTCCAGGAGACCTAAAGACGCTTTACATTGCATTATTCATTGACTCTATACTCGATGGTGGTAAACTACATATGTAGCCACACCCTGAGCGACGGGGGGCTGCAAGTCTACGCCATCGGCCCCTCCGGCCGCCACCAACCGCCACCAACCACTCACCCTTACAGAAGGAAAAGCACTGCAGTGAGCAGACAGGTACAGTCAGATGCATACACCACCTAGTGGTAAAAAACAGCAATGACAATTCTTTCAGCTTGGACACATCAAAAAAAAAAAAAGTCATTCTTAAATAAGTAAATAAGTAAGACCTTCATATTAAAATGTAACACTCCCATTGATATAAAATCCACATGCAGTTTCGTTATTGTTCTCACTGCTTCTGCAAAGTCTTTACGACACAACAAACGTGCTTCATGCAGATTTTGCATGCGCTCATGAACGTCGCATTTCATTAAATGTACTTTACCCGCTCCGTCCTTCAGTCCTGAACAACTTCCACCTTACACGTCACAGTGTAGAACGAATAGGAAAACCACATCATTCACAAAAACCTGCGTCGTCCCGCAGGTCGACTTATCAAAAATAACAGAGAGTTTTGAGAAGCCAGTGCACGGTGGAGAAAGAGAGGAAACCAGTTGCATGTACTCCACAGTATGAAGGAAGATTAAAGGTTACAGTAAATCTCAGCCGCTGCAATGAAACACAGATGACAAAGACAAATACAAAAAAAGAAGCTTAAATGGGAAGAATCGAAATGCCCACAATCCCACAGTGAAGCACACAAACACATGATGCAAGTGGGAAGTAAGTGAATTCTTCACAGTGCATGAGCAGTCGGAAGCGGTTAGAATTGGTCTTTTCAGCTTCACGAGAAACAAGAACTGAAAACCGAGCAGGAGGAGCCTGTCGGCCGTGGCACTGTTGCTGGAGGAGTATGACACCACTTCTCTCAGCACCGCTTAGAGCACACCACGTCACATTCATTTGTAATTTCAGTGAGCTGAAAGCCAAAAGCTGACATCTCAAAATGTTTCAAATCAAATCACAGAAAGCGTTCACGCTACGAATCTTGGGATTCGTGTGACTGTGAAGGATTCGCTAGCGGCCGGATCCGATGTGTCGGAAAAGGAGACGCTTGTCGGCTAAACCCGTTGCATTTCGGGATCCTCCTTGATGTAACAGCGACTTTAAAGACCAGAAAACATTGAACGAGAAGACGGGGGCCGTAGTGACGCCCTCGGCGGCATCTCCGGCATTCACACGCCGGTGCCCTTGTCCCTCAGCGTGGTGACCCTGAGCACGAACCTCTTGGTGCTCCGGCGGTAGCGTGGCTGCGTGAAGTAAAACAAGATGGGGTCCAGGAAGCTGTTCATGCTGGCGAACGGCCGGGTGCTCTTGTAGACGATGGCGAACAAGTTCCTCGTCTCGCACGACACGTTGGGCAGCGTCCGCACCACCAGGTACATGGTCTTGGTGAGGTGGAACGGCAGGAAGCTGATGCAAAACACCGTCGCCACCATGACGATCATCCTCACCGCCTTGTCCCGCGTCTCTCTGGTCTCTCTGGTCCCTATGGTGAAGCCATCGTGCACCGGGGGGTGGCAGAGGATCTGGGCCATCCGACAGTAGCACACCATCACGCCCACGAAGGGCAACAGGAAGCCGAGGAAGGTCAGACTCATGCCGTACGGGTAGTAGGCCACCGAGAGCTTCGGCGTGCTCAAGTCGTAGCACACCGTGCGGTTGCGTTGGATCCCCGTGGCGGCAAAGTGGAAGGTGGGCGCGCACAGGACGGCGACCACCGCCCACACCCCGCCGCAGACGCACCACGCCAGCCTGCGGCCACTCTGCTTTTGCCATTTGGCCAGGGGGTGGCAGATGACCACGTAGCGCTGCATGCTGATGCAGGTGAGGAAGAGGATGCTGCCGTGCAGATTACTAACAGAGGAAAGAGGAAAAAAGAGTCAATCTTTTAAACCTCACCATGCCAGAGCCTTTTGTGGCCGTTTTCTTTCATCACATTTGCAGTCGACACACAAGTTCAAAACTTTAGTTTTCAGTTCAGTTTAATCAGAGGAAATTATTATTTATTTTTTTTTTGCCAAAAACTTTTTGCCTTAAAAATAAAGCGATTCTATTATACATCCATCAAATGTGATCGCTGCATGGCATCCCACGTCAATGGCCTTGACAAAGGAAAGAATTCTAGAAATGTCTGTCATAGAACAGAAACAGAGACGAAGTACGATACATCACAAACATGTCTACAATTTCTCTTTTAGTCGCTTTTAGTCCCTGGACCTTTTTTTTTTAATCTTTAACTCAATAAAAACAATGAATACTTCTTTTTTTTGTTTTTGTTTGGCACAACCAGTCATATTGTAATTGTGAGTAAATATACATCTGTGGCTGAGCTGGAGAGGACCGCGTCATCATCATAAGGCTGCTTACCAACATGTTAGTGTGAACCCAAATGTAAAACTGGACTTCTTGTGTTGACTCTGGTCCAAATACTGCACCAACTGGTGACGAGTATGTTTCCATGATTCGCAAGCATCACGACATGGGAAGCGCCAGGCTCACATGAACTTTTTCCAAGTTGAAATGGAGGGGTATACTGACAAAGAGAAGCCCCCGAGGCCCACCCCTACCAAACATATCAAAACCAATTTATTCATCGATAATGAAGCGAGGTAACCAAGACATGACAAAGCAAATTGGACGATAGATAATTGCTGATTTGAGACACGGGTCGACACCAACCGGTTAAGGTAAGATTAGGTTATGAACGCTATCAACACAGGAGGACAGTTAATGTATCTTGGACCAGGACTCCAGCTTTAACGTGGACATGTTGGACAAAGACGTTGAAGCCCCTGGAACCACACGCCCCCACCGCTTTCACGAGTTGCTGATGTGTCACGGCAGTCGGGCGAGCACCCACCTGTAGAACTGAAAGCGGACCAGTTTGCAGGCGAACTCCCCAAAGGGCCAGTAGTCGTGACTGCCATAGTTGTAGATGAGCAGAGGAAGTGACATCACATAGAGGAAGTCCGCGATGGCCAGGTTGAGCATGTAGATGCTGTTTTTGGACAGGCGGGGCCTCGTCGCCCATATCTTCAGTATGACCGCGGCGTTGAGGGGAAGTCCGAGCAGGAAGACGACAGAGTACACGACGGGGAGTAAAATTCTCTTGAAGTCCTCCTTGTAGGTGCATCGCTGGGTGCCGACGACACTGACGTTGCTGAAGGTGACGCCGTCTCCGGCGAACGGCCCAGGGAAGTCTGAGCTGGTGGCAAACAAGTCGGGGGCGATTAAAGTCTCCATAGAGAGGGGGGTAGAAGAATACGGCATCTTCGCATCCTGGAGGAGAAGAGGCAGAAAGAAAAGGACTTAACATGAGCACAAAGGAACGCCAAAGTTTTCTTCAGCCATCTTGCAATCACCATGAGATACACCCCAAAAAACAGCTCAATTGTAATGGATGTTACTGAGTACATGAACAGAAAAGCCTAATATACAAGTAAGTATTCTGATTTATTAATGATGAGACAAAACAGCAAAGTGCACTTATCTGCTACTTGTACAGTCAAATGCATTCCGGTGCTACACGTATATTCAAAAATTAATCCGTTTTGCCTTCGCCTGTCAGAGAGAATTTAATTTGACCATGTGTTCTGTTTGACAGCAGTCCAGGTCCACGCAAAATCTAAATACAGATGCAATATTTTGAAAAAAGCAACCAGTCCTCCCTGATTAGATCAAACTAAAATGTTCAGTGGCACTTTTGTTAAAGCAGAGCGGTCAGACTGGATCACATAATGTAAACTTACTAAGAAAGCAATTAAACATATTCAGCATACAAGTGACTGTGTCAGTATGTGTCCACCAGATGGCACTAGGGATCCCTTTTTCTGCTATAACTCAAGGTTGAACAACATGACCAATAAAGGATAAAGACATATTTCTAAAGATTTGATAAGAAGTTTTCCTCTGTTAACTGTTTTTATTTATTTATTTTTTTTTGCAATTCTTCTCCTTGCAAAACAGGGAAACGCTTTCTGAATGGCTCTTTAAGAGTATATATATTTTACTTCCAGAGGCAAATCCAAATCAACAAACAGCTAAAAACGATGGTACGAATGCACGGTATTGCAACATGGTCACCGTGACCACGAGATCCATATGAACAATGGCAATAAAAAGAGAGCCAGATGAGCTGAGATGGAGATATTTAATCCTCACAATGTGATTGAGGAGTAGCTTCAAGTTTGGAAATGAAAACCTCTGCAGACAGTCTGGACTCCCACTCACATCTCAAACAAACTGCATCTTGCTGCTGTACGCCAGGTTTAATCAAGAGTTCCTAATTATTGCCCCACCCCCACCCACCCCGACATCGATCATACCCGTTTCCCTCGTGGCAGCATGCTGTTGAGTAAGTGATTCTCTAAACACACCTCCCTCCCAGACTCAACAAGACTATATGACTCATGGCATTTCACAACCGCAGTAATACCCACTCGAGCCCCCGTGGTCCATTGTAAAAGTGTGTCAAAGAAAAATCCAGAACTGTGTGTTTTACTGACTCAACAATTAATAATTAAAAAAAAAGGTGTGTTTTTCAGTCAACTCCTAAGTGTGGGTGCGTTACACTACTTGTTGGAAGCGATTGTGACGCAAGAGTTTATAAATCCTAACTGAGTGATTGAGCGAGAGGACAAGGCGGAGGGAGCGGTGAGCCGGCGGGGCCATAAACAGCTCAATACACCGGGCCAAGAACCACACAGAGTCGCAGGCCATCCTGAAACATCCGCATTGGCCAAAATTGGTCAAAGTATTTTGGATGACTCATTTGCAGCCGAAATACAGATTCCTATCTGTGGCGGGGGTCACCGTTACCTAATGCGACCAAGTTGTTTTTACAGAATGACAGGGGAATGGGAAGGAGGCAGGTATTTTCAGTCACTGTCATTTCTTTGGTACCGAAAAGCATGAAGAGGAGGTGAAGGCTGGAAAAGTTAAACATTTTGTGAGCTAGGTTGAGTAAGTCAGGAGCCACATGAAGTAATATTTGATCTCACATTGGCAAATTACCTCTGAAATTCACCCTTTAGCTTCAGTGCAAAAGTTCAGTAAATCCTGAAAATATTTACTTTTAATGCACAAAGGCTTTTCTAAATAACGTGACATCAAACCTGCCAAGAGTTTCTCAGTTTTTCTGTTGCAAACGCGGATGTTTTTACAAACTTCCTCCTCTCAGTGCGGCTTTCATGCTCTTTCTCCTTTACGTTTGGCTTTATTTTCACACTGCAAGGCTGACTGACTCCACACTCCCCGTCACACCCCAGGTGATGAAAATCACCTTTTCAATTTTATAGACGATACATGTTCACCCCACAATGATGATATTTCACAATAAGTCCTGATCCACTTTCTATTGGCGCCAGTGTCTCTATTGTTTCCCGACAAACCAGATTTAAATAGGAAATATTCATTCGGGCAGATTTACAGGCCTTTCAGTCAAAATGAAGAACGCCAAGGAAGCCTGGCATCCCTCAGGTGTGAAACCAATTTTCTTGGTAAACATACGGCAGGATAACGTCATGGTACTCGTCCATATCTGCAAGCCGGTGTGTGCAATTTCTTTAAGCTCTCTATTTCCTATTACTACTGCCTGTGTTTTAGTGGGCTCATTATGGCTGATCTCCAGGGACTAAGTGTAATGAACCACTTTGTTTGTCTGACTTTGAGTAAAGCCACAATCGATAGTGTCCCTTTCCTCCCTGTCGACCTACAGCCAAGTTCCTCGTCTCCCGCTTGTGAAGTTTGCAAAAATCAAGTTTGTTCGCTCGGAAAATGCAGTTAAACTGTTAACGGGGACGAGCTGCGACATGAAACCCGACGTTTCACTTGAACGCATTTATAGATAAAAGAACAGGTCATTGTCGGTTCTGCTGTCAAATCTCTGAATACACAAATACAAATAAAAAGCGGACTTTCTAGACTCTGCAAGCCCAAGCAGGAGAATCATCAGTCTACGAAGCAAACGAGGAAGAAAAAAAGAGAAAACGTATCTGCCAAACGAAACACACAACTGGCAGTTGCATTGTTTTTCTGGGTTTTTGAATATAGGCCTTATCTTTGAGAGGAATTTGTTGCACCTACTAAATGAAATGATTGATGATGTTTTATTGCTGTCATAACTTCAATTAAACCAAGTTAGTCTGATGCAACAGATATGTAAGATAGTAATTTGATTAAAATGTGGGTTTTAAATGTGCAGGACAAAGTTTATCCATCTACAATAGGTTTCCTATCTATCTATCCATCCATCCATCCATCCATCCATCCATCCATCCATCCATCCATCCATCCATCCATCCATCCATCCATCCATCCATCCATCCATGACAGACATGATCAATATAGTCCAAACAAATGTTAAATCAGACTCGATGCCAGCTGTGGGTGGAATGAAGTCATTTCAGGAGTTTTTTTGTTCCCCTCAATCCAGACATTTACGGAAAACGCCAACATTTAAAACATTACTCACTGTCCTTGCAAAGGATTATCCGCACTTTTTTTCCTGTTATTATGCATTTGAAGGAATCATCCACTTTCTCTGTGACTCACACGCCGCCGTATTTTCGCATCAGAATCACTGGCATTGTGCGTACATGTCCTCACAAGCTTTCCCACGCATCACTTTTCAAGGTTGGGCTTTGCATTTGGATTCATGTTGTGCTTTAAATCAAAATAAAGCAGCATCTTATCTTAGCCTGCAACTAAAAATACATTATTATCAGCCTAGTTACACAAAATACTTGGAAAGAAAGTTGAGTAGTGGAAACCACAGGTTGTTTTTCTAATGTTAAGTGTCTGAATGAGAGAAGCTTAAAAATGTTGCCTGAAGAGAAATGAACTTTCTCCTAAAGATTTGCTTTAGTCTCTTCAATCTTCTTCTAAATCCGTCACAGTATTTATAACTAAAACTTTAATTACCATTGTTTATCATTATTGTCTTTTTTTTTTTTATCCTCACTTCTGTCTGTTTCCTTTGTCAGTATTCTGTGAAGCATCTTGAACAGATGCATATAAAAAATATTTACCTGTGAAATCTTCATATATTTAGTTTCGTGCACGTAAAGTGAAATATTTCAAGCCCTTTTTTGGTTAATTCTTTGAATATTTGGCTCAAATCTAAAATAAAACATCTCATATCAGAAGGTTTCAGATGATCAGGTGATAACTTTTCAATGATTCTGTAATTTTTTTGATTTGCAGTATCATCTAACACTCCTATTTCATCTCATGTTGTTTTCACGGCCACTTCTAACAGTGCGTAGAAATGCTCCGACACCTAACATTAAAAAAGATGTCCTGGAATATTCCCTGAGTCAAAAGGCTTGTTGGAGAATGCGGGCATCGATCCCGCTACCTCTCGCATGCTAAGCGAGCGCTCTACCATTTGAGCTAATTCCCCCTGCTGCCCACTCTGAGTCTGAAAACACCATACGATGCGTCTCGCAGAGGCTGACGTCTGCAGGAGGAACGTTACCGGAGGATGACAGGGACGAGCCCTCACTCTGCTGCCCTCAGTTTTATCTCTCCCTCACATGGTTTGACAGGAGAGACACGCTGCTGCATACTTGCCACGGCGACATCTGCCAAAAGGAGCAGAGCCGACTGCGGGACAGGATTATTTATAAACCATGATTGCGAGAATGTGTCTGCAACTCAGGGCAAATATGGGAGATTAACAACTTAACAGGGCTACAAATCAAACACCACACAGAAGCAGGGAGGGAGGGAGAGAGAGAGAGAGAGAGAGAGAGCGAACACGTCCTGGGTCAAAGGCTCTCTAAATAGTTACGTATGTGAGTCGGACACAGACGTATCTGCAGGGGGAGAGGAGAGGAAAAGATCCTGAGTATATTTTCAAACAAAGTACATTTGCATGAAATCATGGAAGATTTCATCATTGCGAGAAATTGGAACCCTCGTGGCAGTAACATGAACCGCACACACTGACATCTTGAAGCTGCTATATTTGCACCACAGAGACACATGATGAACAGTCGTATCCTGGGGACCCACAACTACTTTACACTTGTGCTACAGACTGAGCAACTCACCCTTTTGCCAACAATGGGTGAAGAACCAGGAAGTCCCTCACTTTGATGGTGTTGGATGTGACACAGTGGACGAAGACAATAAAACCGAGAGGACAGATATCAGCTACAGCAGGCAGCGGGGTCCCAGCTCAGCTGTGGAGAGGAGTACTGCATGTTTGAAAGTTTACCACCTTCTCCCACAGTGCTCCACCGCACTACAAACGGCCCTATCCAGGTTTGTTGAATCAGGTTATGATCTTAACATCCACAAACATGAAAATAGGTTCGTTATAAATTATGAACAATGTGAAAGGATCATTCAATTATTGTAATTTTTTTAAATTGTATGCAGAAATAAACGATTGGTAGTAAATGGTTGTATTGTATGTATAAACTACATGTGGTAATGAATGGATAAATAAATGTATAAAGGAAGTAAAAAAAAAAAGTGTAATAAAAAAATTGGAAAATATGTACATGAATACGTAAATAAATAAATATATAGCAGTGCAGAAATGGAAAAACCTCTTTATATATTTGTTATATTTATACGATCATTTAATTTCATCATATTCTTTGTCATTTGAATAATGAGTAATGAAAGAAACTCAAATGGTGTAGTGGTTTATCCTCTTAGCTCACAGTGAAAAAGGACCTGGTTTGCCTCCAGTTGTGGATCTTTTGTGGGGAATCTGCATGGATCCTCAATGCCTTTGTAATCCTGGAGTACTTTGTGTATACTCAATACTCGTAGGTGTGATCATGAGTGTGTCTGTCCCTCTGTGTTCACCCTGTAGTGACTGATGACCTGTTCATTGATGAAGACTTACGCTGCGTATTAATGATGGATGGATGGCTGCCTATCTGCACTCTATTATTACAGTGTCTTTAATGTGCTTTGGCTTTCAATGGTTTTCACACCTCACATCTGGAGCTCGGGAGGTTTGAGCGGCTGATTACAAACACAGTCAGTGACGAGGATGAACCTTGTAATTGGCACTGTACAAATAAAACAAACTGAAAAGTTAGTTTGCAACTAAAAAGCCAAATCCCCCCCCCTCCCGTGACGGCGGAAACAAAAACAGCTGCTCCCTTCAGTAGAGGCTACGCCGGATCACCTGCCTCCGTCTCCTCCTCCACTGTCACACCAACCACCTCCACCTTCACCACAGACAAAGCCAATAAAAGAGAACAAACACAGGGCTTATAGACATGAGGTAATCAGAAAAACGCCCTGAAACAGATGTCTTATGTGTATCTGCAGACATTCAGGGAGGTACATAGGGCATGAAATACATTACACTGGATGGAATGTATTGGAATTTTAAAAATCTAGATGTCCAAAAGATAGAAGTAGGTCAAGATAGAAGTCGGTCAAAACCCTGTAAAGCCTCGCAGCAAGTCATTCATTTGATAAACAATGCATGACAGGATTAACTGCAAGAAGTCAGTGTAATCTGACTTTTTTTTTTTTTTTTTTTTTTTTTTTTTAAAGTTTATCTGGCCAGTTGAAGCCCTGCTACTCAAGTAGGGTTGAACCTGGCCAGCGGATAATGGCATGTGAGGAATTATTGTGTTCACACAGACGCTTCTTATCACTGTAATCCACGCAGAGCCGGAGATGAGAGTTCATAAGAGTGAGCAGGGAACAATTCTACTCTAATTACTTTCACATCTGTGATGGTTATTGTCCACGACCACCGTCATCAATGATTCATGCTCTGTGCTCCATGCTCGCCGGTCCCTGTGCTTTCAATCCAATTCATTTGAAAATGACGAGATAAGAAAGTAAAGTTAAAAAAACAACAAAAAAACACATGACGGACATAGAGAAACACACACACGCAGTCATGAGGGAATACACGTCTAAATTAGACACCAACAAGGAAACAGATTCAAATATATAATATCAACACAAGGTCAACGACAGTTAAAACATGCAAACATCATCACAATAACATAAACATCCTCTCTGCGTTAATAATCAACAAACAACACTTCTTTTTTTCCCCCAACAAAGACAGATGCGGCTGTAATACTGAAGTGCACGCTCTGGCTCACACAGGCCTGCATCGTACAATTATATATAATTATACGTCATTACAGAAGCTGATTTGGTGCAGGGTGGGCTAATACAAGCCAATCGATCCAGAGGACAGGCACGGCGGTCGTTACGCAGAAAACATTTTAAACAGATCAGCTGCATTATGAATAGACTGATGGGGTGATGAAGGCGGCTGCTGCTCCGACATAAGCGCACTGCTTGCCACATGGTCCAGATGATATAAAAGTGAATGATACACATCCGCCATTGGTCTTGAGTCTGAGTAAACAAACGTGACCTCTCTTATCTCTCACAGACTGAGCAGGCAGGACACGTTTCAGCTATTCCCAATGTTTCTTAGTGTTTTGGGAAGAAGTACTCAAACATCCAATATACTAACAATCCTCTTATGACTTCAGTTATATTTAGCCTGCCTTTTGACTGCGTGCGTTACAAATGTGTTGACATGAGGGTGAGTCTTGTCTGTGATTGGACGGTCGTCGTGTGGACGTCTCAATGGTCCCAGTAACGTTTTTGTGTATTTGTAGATTTCAGATGACATGTTCACAAAGTATTTGGGTCATTTAGGACCAAACAGAGTTTGCATGAGCTACATATGTCTACATTTGAATTAGTTTACTTTAAAGATACTGTTCTGTGCTCGCGATCATTTAGCTGTGGTGCTACTTGCCCAAAATAAAGTGCTCACTGCACAGTCTGAGGTTCACTGTCCGGAGTCCAAAAGTTCCTCTTCAAGGCGACAAAGAACTTGTTTGGAGTCCAATTTTTAGGGATTAACTATAATTGCAGCCCAGTGCCCAGCAGATAAAAGGCATATTTCAATGGCACGGCAAATACTTTTTGATGCTTGTGACAAGGAACCAACGGAATCCGATTCTAAACTCCAAACCAAGCAGTGAGCGCTTCATTTTGGATAACAACACACCATAACTATTGTTATCTTTGGCAGCTGAAGCCCCGTTTATACAAACTTTTTTTGCGTTTTGGGAGGTTCGTTTAATCGACATTGATAGTCGGAGCCACAGAAAACGTGACTTTTTGAAAACGGCTCCGACCTTCATCTCTGTGTAAGCAGGGGGAAAATGCAACTTTTCTGAAATGCTGTTACTGCGCATGCACACCCTGGTGTGTGGTCTCATGACAAAAGCAAACAACAGCACCCACTAGTGGTCCAATGCAAAAAGCACATCGTTTTCAGTGTTTCTGCCATTTTCGTGTCGACAGACATGTTTTTTCAAACGTGAACGTGAAATTTTTCTTGAAGTAAAATGCAACAATTATGTGTTTCTCTACAATTATCAACAATATTATGAGGCCAACACTAACATCAGGTAAACGATAAGTTAGTAACAGTGTTTATTTACTGAACACGGAGTGCACAGACTCTAGCAGTGGTCCCAAACCATTTTTTTGCACCATGAACCGGTTTTAAGCAACATCATTTTCCAGCGGACCAGCAGGACGGCGTATGAAAAAGCCGTCATGTGGGCTTAACAATGTATTGTGTTGGAAGTGAAGCATCATTGCAGACTAATGGGAATATGAATGTACATTTTCAAAATAAAACTTTTTTAATCTCTTTTTTACGGTCGCAAACAAACAATCCACGGCCCGCTGGGTGGGGATCCTTTTCTAGAGTGTACAGTAATAATCTAGTGGTTCCTCCTTATAACAGCAATCAATTTGTGTTTACATCACAGGGTTATAGTGATTTTTTGTCAATAAATAAAAAAATGTATACTGTCGTTTGTGCTAAATTTGAATCATCAACTCAAGATAAAGTTTAAGATCGCTGATACATCATGAAGTGAAGTGACAAAAGCCTTGAGTGGTCTTAGAGACAGTCTGGAGATTATGGAAGAAGTGAAACCACAAAAAGTGGAGTCGTCAGTTCATCTTTAACTAAACTAGTGATGAGTTGTTCGGGAGGCAGCTTTCTTCTAACATCTGGTATCATTCGCTGCAGCAGGCAGGAGCAGGTAGGTGGCGCTACGGTCCTAAAGACTGCAGCCGCCAAAGAAAAGGCCTGAAGTTATAATCCACAATAAATGCAAAGCACTATGTCTCTGATTTCTTTTAGTTTTTCCAAGTTGTAAATATCATAAACAGTCAACGCTGCGGTTTTGAGAAGCATGCATGCCAAGTAAAGTGAGCAGTCACATTATAGGAATATAAAGGTCTATAAAAATCGGATATTGATCGTGGATAGAAAATCTCATCCTGACAAGAAGCGGAATCAAATGATCAAATGAAAGTAGGCAGGAGTGTCTTCAAAACATGATCCGACACTCAAGGCTGCAGGTGACAGTTCACAGCACTCCACAGGTAATACTTTGCCAACGCTTGTTGACATCAACAAGTTGATGCTTGCTGCATTAAGAATCTGAGGTGAGGATTTCGTCAGGCGTGTGAGGACGGATCGCGGGTCGAGTCTTTCTCTGTACGACTTCTTTCGTGCCGTTGCCTCACACCGGAGGTCGGACGAAAGCAACGCAGACACGGGATCAGGGGGCATCGGTCACTGAAACTAAAAATTGGATATGTGTAAGTTCCTTCTGGCATGATCACCTGACCCAACACACTCTGTTTCACTTCATTCAGTCAGCCAGACATTAAGCTCATGGTCACTGACTTTCAGGGTTGAAATTGGGGCAGTTGGGTTATTTTGCTTTGGATGTAACCCAATCACACATTTCTTACTCTTATCGTCACCTGGACCAGTGACGTGAGATTGAGCCCCCCCCCCCCCTTCAAATCAATGAACCGACTCTATCAAATTCATAACATTTGATTTGCACCGATAAAAAGGACAGGATCTGACGCTTTTTAGAATCCATGTCAGTCGCTTTTCTTTCGAAAGCACATACTTTTTTGCATGCTCATAACAGTGGGTGTGGCAGCCTTTCTCTGAGGAAGAGTAGGACGATTCCACGGTGGGGAAAAAAGGTGGAAAACTCTCGATCTGGAGCATGGTGCGCAACCATCAAACGACAACGTGAGAAGCATGCAAAGACGGCTTCCTAAAGTCTTTTAAGAGTCCTGACTTAAGCTAAATTCTGAGATTTGATCATTCACTCAGTGGTCTTAAGTCTTGAGATAATTGACAGCTGTTTATTTTAGGCGGAAGGAAGCAAAAGAAAAAGAAAAAATTGGCAGAGACACACGCCGGTTTACTTGGAAGTGCTTGCGTGCAGATCAACAATAGCATTGCAAGCGTCTAACCAATAAATAAAACTGCTTCAACCGCACAGATGAATGCCTCACACTGATCACGTCCTCCTTAATCCATTATGACTATATAAGAGATTTAAAAGCATCCACAACTTATGTTTCTCTCTTATGCCACCTGTTATTGTGTTTGTTGTTAGATGTAAAGTTGATGTTTAGCTCTGGCTGTTCCTTCTTCATCCACAGCTTTCACCAGGCGACCTGCTCATTAAAAGCTTAATGGGAAGGCGAGCAGCAAGTCAGTCTGTGCCCTCTGCTCCATGTTGTCACGGGTTTGTGGTCCGGAGAAGGTTAATATGCAGGAGAGTCAGTGCAGCAGTAACAGTCCTCCAGAGTCAGACAAAAGCTTATCTGTACGTTGATTTCACTGAACAGTGCCTGGAATTTGTAATGTCCAATAACAATAAATCACTAGAGTCGTCTCTGAGAGTCATCCGTCAGTCGTACCGGACAGAAAATTCTGATTTATCTTCAAAGATTCACTTTTAATTGGTCGTTTGGCTGGTGTGTTCAGGACTGCTGCCAGTCGGCTCTTGGTTATTTACTCACTGAGATAATGCCGCGCGTTTAACTCTGCCTTGTAAACAACTCTGCCTCTACCCAACAATCTCCTCCACAGAGCCAGCTCCTCATTCATCTGCTTCCAGTCAGACAGACAAAAACACCTCCAGAGGTCTGACCACTGCCTGGCAGAAAGGAATCTTCTCTGAAAACACGGTATCCATGCCAGAGTCCTGCGGGGGCCGTGCCCGGTCCTCACACATGACAGCCCGTTCAAAGGACCTCTGGCCATTACAGCCTGGATGTGACAACTTGTTTTTACTGCACAATATCAACGTGGCCGCAACAATTCCAGACAAAACAACTATTTCTAAATGGTGGGATGTGATCCTGCTGGGAAAACTGGAGATTACCAATCAATGTGATTCGCTTTACGAGAAGTCGTTTTTTTCCCGAGCGAAGACGACAGTGTATACCAAGAATATTTTGTCTCATGCAGTGGTTTTTAGAATATTAGTGCCAGAGAGCTTCAGAGAGATATGAAAGTACAAAAACCTGGAAATATACATGTTCTCATTTTGATTTAAAAAAAAATTATAATAGTAAAATGAAGCAAGTCATATAGATATTTTTCAATTGCTTACTTTATTTATTCTATTCAAAGCAAATTTCAAACCAATTTGAGGGGAATTCTTATGGATTCAAATTTTCAAAATGAGAAATTAAGCTTCAGTGCAAAACCAAACCTGTTACAGTGATACCAGTTGCACACAATATGTGAAGACTCACAGATATTTCAAGGTAAAAATCATCAAAGTAGCAGGAGGAATGTTGTGCTTTTTTTTTTATTATTGGGGGGTTCAAAAAGATTTTGACAATAATATCTTGAATTGTGATAAACATCAGGACGTTTTTGGAACAAATCTAAATATTTGAAGATGTCCCTTTAACTTTGAGGAATTATCCACAAATCATTCAAGATACTGTACTCTCTACTGCTATTCATACAAAGAGCCTATAAAGGTGGAAAATATAAATAGTGTATCTCAAATATAAGCATATCAAACTATGTTGCTTTACAACTACCAACACGAAGAACAATGTTTTGATACAGATGTAAAAACAGATGGCATCATGGCATACAGTTATCATACAGCTGTTGTATTAATCAAAATAGTTTGACTTACTTGACAGTTTCTCAACAGGAAAAATACCAAGACACAGGATCCCTGGTTGTGTGTTCAAAATCTCTCCTTCAATGTGCATCTAAAAGCTCATGAATGGCTTTGTCCTAAAAAGGACAGTGTTTACATGTTTATTAAACCTTATGGTCATATAAATCTGCCCACCAGTTTTATTGAGCATAGCGGCATTTTCCCAGGCTCATCTTATGGCTACTCAATAGTTTATTTTTCTCTGTCCTTTACTGATCACTGATACTGCTTTGCACCTGATCCGTGCATCGTGCTGCCCTGCAGGATGTAAACAGTAATAAGCAAATAGCTGGGGGCTACAGATATTGTTTTGCAATAAAATTTTTCGACATTTGGAGCAAACACGATTGCAATGTTTATGAGGAACTTGACTGAAAGCACTTGGGAGAAAACCGGAAAGGAATACAACAAATCAGATGCTATCGCACGAGGATTAGTCCAATAACATGTTTTTTTCCAGTCATTCAAGTGTTTGTTTTGTACAATCGTTTTATTCATTAACGTGGATGTATAAAATGTTGAACCAAATATTAATATATATATATATATATATATTTTATTTTATATTTTATTGTATTATTTATTTTTAAAGCCCTTTAGAGTAAGTTCACTAACCTGTTTGCTGTGTTTTTATTCCGTATAGTATTTATTTACAACCCTGCTTGTAGGAATCTGATGCACGGCAATGAGCGGAGTAGATCAAATGAAATATAAGAGCAACTTACCCCGAGAGAGACGACGAACAAACTGTGGCAATATGTCAACAAGTAGGCGGCAGAGCCATGGAAGAGGAGCCGTCCTTCCTCCTCTTCTCTCCCGAAACAACCTGCGGCAGGACCAACTCTTAACTCTCTCACAGCTTATAAAGCGGGCGCTGCGTGTCTGTCCCGCACCTTGCTCCTGTGGAGGCTCACACACACACACACACACACACACACACACACACACACACACACACACACACACAACACACACACACACACACACACAGCGGAGGAACACGCAGCGTGCTCCGCGAGCTTCACGCACGTGCAACGAGAGTCGAGCCGCTTACCGGAACACAAAGGGTGCGCGAGACATGTCCGCGCGCTTTCGTTTCATTTTAACTTCGCCAACAGCCTCTGGGTTAAAACAGTCATGGAAACTCGTGTAGAGTGCTCTGTATGGACGGAACTTAGAAGTGTAGTCAGCTTAATCACTGTTCGAAATCAAAGCGCGTTGAACGTGAGGCTGCAGGTAACCATGGGAACTGCAACGTTTCACGTGAAAACGCGTCTTGGCTTCATTTTTCCTTCAAGGAAAGTTTCGTGTTTACACTGCAACCTTTTGAAAGTGTTGCTGTTATTTTTGTTTGTAATGCTACCACACACACACATGCACAGATACGCTGTAAACATTAACAATGGCAGTACACGAACACTTGTACAGGCAGACAACAAAGTTGGATTGCTATTACGGGTGACTCTCAACTGTAACTACCACGTAAATATTCTACCACGAGGCTGCAGTGGCTTGGTTGGTAGAGTGGGTCGTCTGCAGGTTCGATTCCCCTGTCTGTTTACATGTCACAGTGTCCTTGAGCAAGACGCTGAACCCCAGGATGCTCCCAGCGGGTGAACTGAGCACCTTGCATGGCAGCCGCTTCCATTGATGTGTGAATGTGTGGCTGAATGGGTGGATGTTACAAAGTGTTTAGTGAAAACAATTCACCAAGTCCCAGGAGAATATGGACTGGGAGTCATGCCGCTCTGAGGGCCGCCATTGTTGTTATTGGCGATCTACTAACACACGTGCAGAAGATCCATTTGCTATGGCATTCGTGCACATGCACTGGAGCAGCGTTTCAGAAAAGTTGCACTTTCCCCCGTTTACATGGAGATGGAGACAGAGGATTTTTGAAAAATTCCACCCCGGTAGCCCTTTTTCAAAATCTTGCATTTACAGTGGCTACGAGCACGGTTGCCGCGTGAACAGACACCTCAAACCCAACACAAGTTTTCCATTACCACTCCAAAGTGTTGAGCCTAAATGGTTTAAAATAGTGGTAATTTATTGTTCCATGCTCACACATTAACTGCACCTGTCTCCATCTCTATCGATTTCAAAATACTGCTGTTTACATGCAAAAGCTTCCTGATACAAAAATGACAAGACAACGCAGATTTCAGTCGATCGTTATCATGTGAACCGGGCCGGAGTACCCGCGGTTTAATGTCTTCCAAAGAGACTCTCCTCTCACTGATCAGGGTGATAAATGCGACCCTGCGATTAGATAGTTCAGGAGTTGTTCAACGTCCTGCTGCCTTTCACTGCAGGTGATTGATGTTGAGTCTCGAAGACAAACGCTCTGAAAGGGAAAATGGTGCGATGAGTCAGACATGAAAAGACTGGTTCACTTTTGCTACCAAGTGCTTGTTTACCGAAATAACTAAAATAGCTAAACTTGCAACAGTGAAACTGCAAGATGTGGCCGGAAACCCGTGAAAAAGTGGCTAAAGGGTGAAATAAAACAGCCAAAAATCAAATGTTTGAAACGACTAAAATGATTAAATCATTACAACTTCCATATCATGCCTTCCATGCCTGTTTTTCACAGTTTAATTGCATGAATTCAACATTGGCAACGTCTTTGGTAAATAATCTAAAAGTTTTCTCGTCATCCGTTTATTGTTTCATGTTTTGCAGCTCCAGATGATGTTTATTTGCTGGGACGTAAAAACAGCTCTTTAAATCACCAAATTTATAGACTTGGTGGTTTAAAACTTTAAACAGTCAATGAATTATGAAAGTATGTTTGAGTTGACTGTGACATTATTTTATAAATATGCCCCCCCCCCCCCCCCCCCCCCAAAAAAAATGCTTTGAGAAATAAACCTTTAATGACACTGTCATGGAGCGGTGTTCTTGCTTCTGGGAAGTGGATTAGAGGGAAGTTGGGAAGTTTCTTTTTCCAGCAGTCGCCTCGGTGTATTTTCGAAAAAAAATCCTGCACATAAAGGTATTACGTATATCGCTTTTCTCAAGTTGTCCAAAATTAGACCTGTGGTGGTATGGACTGTCTGACTCAATATCTATATTACAATCACAAGCTATTGTTTACGTGCCTTGTTGCTAATGTTGCTTTAAATGGCCCACAGCACACGCTTACTAGAAAACACCTCCTAACTATTGTTGCTGAAGGAGGACTAATGGTTGTTTTCTGGATCTCAGCCCTGGAATTAGTCGACTGATGTCCAAAGAAAACCACCGGGCTTTGTTTTTTTTTCTCTGCACATGGGAAGATGTCACACACGCTGGCTTTTGTTTGCCACGTTGTGGCGACTGAGTCACGTCTTCAGCAGGGAGGTCATATCTACTTTCTCACTTTGTTGTGCCGATAAATCCACTGAATCATTTACTCTCAATCCGTCCGTCATACTGTAATCAGTTGTTATTAACACGTTATCCTCCTGTCCTTTTTTGTTGTTGTTGTTGTGTTAGTTGTTTTTTTTGTTTTTCCAAGTTTGAAGACTTTACCAACCTTGTTGAACCTTCTGTTATCTGATTGTATCTGTTTTTATTCTCCTCACTTGTAGCGTTGTGAGAGAAAAAGAAAGTACATTACGAATAAACCCTTTTGTAATATTACTGTGTGTGTGTGTGTGTGTGTGTGTGTGCGTGTGCGTGTGCGTGTGCGTGTGCGTGCGTGCGTGCGTGCGTGCGTGCGTGCGTGCGTGCGTGCGTGCGTGCGTGTGTGTGTGTGTGTGTGTGTGCATCTACTAATCGCTTCTCAGGAAATTCATCTTATCTCATTGTCAAACTGGTTGGACACAGCTGAACTTAATTTCATGGAACTGTTTATTTGCACCCGGCTGAATCTGCAGAGCTTCATTCCGAGAGTCCGGCCATGAGAATGGTCTAATAGTCTATGATGGAGGATGAGAGGTGCCTCAGGCAGTATTATTGTGGCGGGAAGTGGAACCGTTGCTCGTCTTCTCCACTGTCCTCTGCAGGGACGTCAGGTCAGCTTCACTGCGGGCCCCCGGCTGATCAGTATTCTCTCCACACTCCCCCTGCAGAAGGTGGTGAGGTTAGGAGCGGCAGCCATGTTGCGTCTCCGTCCGGTTCAGAAAGTGCACACGTTCCTGTGCTCGCTTTACAGGAGCTGCGATGTGATTGGACCAATCCAAAAGTGTGTGTGTTATCTGGAACCAGAGTAACTGGATGGTGCTGATTCTCCTCTGCTATTTTCGTAGATGAGGGATGTTTGTCTTGAAGTCGATGATGGTTTCCTTTGAACTGGCTGCGGTCGGGCGTCAACCAGATGTTTCCCCTCCTCTCTACATGCCATGGCTTTGTTTATCACAGATCAGGCTCACTGCCGTCCCGCCACCTGCACATTTTCACACTCTGGTCTGGCAGAGCTGCTTTTCAAGGGGTTTGCATGGTCCAACACCTTAGTTAACCCTAACCCTTAGTATATCGCTGACCCCCCTTCACCCTGATGGCCCCAAACAGAGCGCTCAGGTCTGCCCAACTAAAGCTACTTGTCGTCTGACAAACTGAGAGCAAAGCCCGAGGCCACTGCGCTTTTCAAGCTCTCGCACCGAAGCTGTGGAATCGCTTCCTCTTCAGCTGAGATCAGTCGACTCCTGCAATATATACGATATATAATATGTTTTCACTGCTCTGTGTTGTTCCTGAACTTATTTCTGTTTTTATCTGCATTTATTGCTGCGAAGCACCTCGTGATCTTTCTCTGGGAAAGGTGCTGTATAAATAAATGACTTAAATAGGTTCTGACTTACTTACTTAGTGAAACAGATGACCAGAAGTCGCTTCGGAGGGCCGCATCAGCAGGAAACACCTGGACGTCAAGGTTATTTACTTATTAATTAATTTATTTATTTATTGAATATCGGGCTGAAATGAAATCAGTGGTGGACCAACTATCCACATCAGTTCTCCAGAATGGAATTCATTGTACATGTGGAAGGACAAATTGAAATGAGAAAATAAGCAATTCTTGCAAAGCCCCAAGTGGAGTGGTTCCGTTGGTTGCAGACGAGAGACTCGGCACATATTTCAAATGAAAAACATCTAACGCTGCACAAACATCATGTAACGTCTCCCCCCGGATGTGGCGTCGAGTGCCTTTTCTTCCTCCCGTGGATTAAACTCATATTTCCTTCACCAAGCACTTGTTTTTTTGTTTTTTTTATTTCTCTGTGAACGTGCCTTGAAGCGACTGTGTTGTATTTGGGACCGTACAAAAGGAAAATGGATTGATTTGAATGTTTGTCTCTTCTCATTTACTCTCCTGCTACAATGAATGAGCCGTGCTGACGGTTTCCTTTTTTTTTTGGTCATTCTGCATTGCACAAACAAGTGAGCTACAATCAAAAACCGAGCTTCGGAATGTCCGTACGATCGCCCACTTCTCCTTTTTCCCTCCTGCCTCTGATGAAAATGAAAAGTATGAAATAAAAGTGGAGTCACTTAGTTGATTAAACCCCTGCAGTGGTCATCAACATCACGCCGACAGTTGACCAACATCCAGCAGATCTATTTTTTTTTCCCCTCTGAATGGGCTCGTTCGTCATGTTGAAATCGAGGAGTGTGCAGACAGAGAAGCGGAGCTTGTTTCCTTTTCGGGGGCACGACGCTCAAAGCTTAGTCAGCAGATTTCGTAAGGACTGCTCAGGGTTGTGAGAGTCCGTCTCCTCCAAACTTCATACACCCTTCCTCACATCTGTTTCTCTGTACAAAGCACCGTGTTCGTATTTGGCGCTGGATAAAATAGAGTTGAATTGCTCTGCAGCGTGATTCTTCTTCAGTGTCTTCAGTGTCGATTTGTACTTTCTCTTCACTGCATTTTAGAATTACAGCATAGGTCGGTACATAACACAAACCCAACATGTGCAAGGCATTCAACTGGAGGTTTGTTTTATTTCGACTGGATTTTTTTTTTGGCACAAACCAAGATGACCTTAAGGTTCACGTGTACCACGTGAGCTGAAGCTACGTTTACTTTGATTTTATGAACTTTTAATGGTTGTGACTGAAAGTTTTCACACTTACCGAAATGTGCCTCCGGTAAGAAAAGAGAATACGTAACCTTTCCACAAGCTTGGATCGGGTTATTCCAGATGCATCCATCTATGTCAGACCTGTTTCATTACATAAATAATGAGCCACTCTTTGCTGTCACGGGCTGTCATGATTTATCTGGCGTCTGCTGAAAGACAAACACATTTCATTTACGGTGAAAGTACAAATTCAAGAAAACCATACAGCCTGAGTGTCAAATTCACCAATTCAAGGTGTGTAAAACTTTGGGTGGAATGGGGACTAGAATGATTGAGCCACGTGACGGTTTAACCTGAAACAAAACTATTTACACCGATTTTCACTTTTTCAGGAGTGTTTCATCATGATTTTTACATTGCTGAAAAAAAAGTAAATCAGGACCTGAGCAGAAGGCAATGTGGGTCAACGTTTTACTCAAGAAATGATGTTTCGGTGAGAAGAAACTGATGTTTTTAGCTTTAAAAAATGATTTAAAAGCTTATATTTTTTTTATTTTCTGCTTGACGTTTCAGTACAAGGGAGTATATCCTGAAAAAGTTCACATTTAATTAAGTTAATTCTGATTCCCACATGAGAATAAAGTTTACTTTAAGGTGCTTTTTAATACATTCAAAAGCATGGCTCTTCTGTGTAGATAGAAAATTAATTTATGTAACAAAATTACATCTCTCTAACACAGATTCACATCGGCTTCTCAGAGCTTACTCAGCAGTAATGATATACTAGTAATTTAATAATGATAATAATAATAGTAATAATGTTTCCTTTAGTCCTTCCAAGAACATTGAAAAAGAATTCCCTTTTTGGATGTATGAACTGTTTGGAACATCTCTCCTGTGTGTTTGGTGAGGGGCCTTGTGCATTAAAGAGGTGTGTGTTGGTGTGTGTCAGTGTTTCTCAAGGCAGTCAGATGTCTGGTGGTTCAGGAGGAAGTGAAACAGACGACTGCTCTTCTGTTTTTTTCGGAAGCCGCAAAGGAAATGATTGCTCCTCTTTTGTCCATTTCTTAACAATAGTGATTTAAAAACGTCCTCGGAAAGGCTCTGAAAATGATGTGTTCTTACGTGAAACTGAATCTAATTGGTACGTCTGCTTGGTGTTTCACCACTTCTATCGTGTCTTCATTCCTACATGTAGTGAGTTTTTAGAGTTCTTACAAGGTGCTGTGTGTGTGTACGATTTCCACAATAAGTGGCAATGTTGAAAATGCATTTGCTTTACAAGTATGATGGTAACTACAGTTGAACATGTGAACGAGAAGCAGAGGTCAAAGTGATACTATTCCCATCAAACAAAAGTAAAATTCAAAATACTTAAAATTCAGATTCGTATTTTTTAAATTTCTTTTTGTATCCCGACTTAAAAAAATTTTCTCTTCCATTTTCATGTGTACACATATTTTGATGAAAATTGCTCTATAGTCAAACCTTACTGGCGTTACGATTGTTTATTGCTTCACAGTTGTACTCAGTCCTGTACCGGATGTGGAAACACGCTTAAAGAATCTTTCACATAAGTTGAGTGAGATTTTAAAGCTGCAAAGGGTGAAATCGGATTTTTCCATGCATTTCAAAGAGTGTCTTACAAAGGGTTAAAACAGGATTTCCAATTTTAAATGAGAAGATGCTCCTGCAGCCGTTTGACCTGCTCCACATAAAAACCAACGTCAGTTTTAAATTCCACTTGTTTCCAATAGCAATGTTCAGGTTGATGCCCCCCCCCCCCAAAAAAAATATCCATACTACTGATATCACAGCAGTCCAGTTTTTAAATTGGATTATCATCTTAAAATAGCGTAGTTACTATTTTCAATTAAACGTGCTGATTCCAGTAAAGTCAGATGCTTTCCATGTGTGAGACGCTAATAGGGCTGGATAAAGATCCCACGCACATTTGAGCTCACGTCCTGTGTGAGATGTGATCAGATGGAGGCAGACAGTCAAGACTGGAGCCAGCAGAACATTCTTGATATGGTTATAAAGTTGGGGTTATTGTTCCAGGTTATTGTGTAATTATAGTAATTACATTGGGTAGCATTTGGATAGCCGAGAAAAATGCCAATGTCAATGTTCTTGATTAGTCCAGTAGGCTTTCGGTGTTTTCATGTACTCGCTTTCATTTGAACAATATATGAAAACAAAAACAAGACAACTAGACAACTTTCCTTTTATAGGAAAATTTTAATAGTTATTCAATGTTCTACATTTTACAGTAAATATACAATTACAAACTTGGCTTAGTTATAGTACTAAGATCACTAACTGATCTTTTAAAAAAAAAAAAAAAAAAAAAAAAAAAAAAAAAAAACCCTCAACAACAACAAAAGATAAAACATTAAAAAAAAAAAGAAAAAAAAAAAAGATTTTTTAAAACAGATTTACACTTCATATCACAAGCCTGACGCGGGTCCTTCACTCTGGACCAAATAGCTAACATACAGTTCATTTCTCTCAACGCTGAACAGACGTTGGGCTTCAGTTTCGAACACAACCTTACGGTAACAGATATACCATAGCATGTGCAAACTGGGTACCAAACTAAAACTTCCAAAGATGGGGGTTGTTCCTAATACTCGATCCGGGATGGAATACAAGTACAAGTTGTTTCTTTTCTTGTTTCTTTTTTTTTTTTCTTGGAAGACAAGGAATTTTTTTTTTTTTCCACTTTTTGCATCACATTTAGTGTCAAATTAAACGAGGAGATATCTCTTGACGAAGACGAACTGAAATGAAAAGGAAGCTGCGGCAGAACATCAAAGACATTTAAGAGCCTACTATTCACCGTGATAGTAGTGTTTTAATTTATACTCGTAAAAAAACTAAGACTTAGCAACAGCAAGGCGGGGGAAAAAAAAAGAAAGACTGGGGAATGAAGGGAGGAGAAGAGGTGCTGTGTATGTAAAGGCTCAAGATTAAATACAAACAAAAAGAAAAACAGGCGCTTCCTATTGTCATGTAACGATGCTTTCAAGGTCTGAAAATGTTACAGAAGACAGGATGAAGGATGACGAGTGGGAATAAAGATGATTATATATATATATATATATATATATATATATATATATATATATAAAACGGAACTAAGACAACTTTGCAAATCATCCACCTCCCCTCTCCCAGAACACTTCGGCGTTCGACAGGCCATCATCACTTAAGTGCAAATTGAAATAAATGCGAAGCAAGGAATGGAGAGAATTATGGAAACAGGTCCGTCATCGTGTGAAATAAACCCGGCGTGATCAGCTTGTTCTTGCCTCTTTAAACGGTATCTCCAGTTTAAATACAGAGTTAAAGAGCATTGGTCCACAGCCAAGGAAAAAAAACTAACAAAACACCCCAAGAAGGTTTTTTGTTTTTTTTTCCTCTTCCTGAAAACCCCCACAATTTGCAAAAATAAAGAGTCAGTGCGAAACAGGCAACACCAAATTAAAATAGGTACATTTACAGTACTGTGCAAAAAGCCTTTTAGGCGTGTGTGGGGTAGAAGTGGCACTTATCCATCATGTAATACCCTCAGGGGGGCTCTAAATGTAAACCACAATCCTGCTGAGAGCTACTGTCAGTCTAAAGATGAACGGTGTAGATTTCCTCCAAACTCTCTGAAATAAAGGAGGGAAAAAAAAAACAGTTTGGAAGGCAAAGCCTGCACTGTATATTATTTATTGATTTAAAAACATTCCTGCTTTGCAGCATTTGTTTAGGAATTGTCTCGAAGTTGGGCACAGTACTGTAAAGGAGCCTTGATAGGGGACTTCCACACCGAGTCAGTGGCGACATCTAGTGTTCAAAAAGGCTCAGTGGAGGAAAAAAAAAGAAGTTTGGAAGCCAATTTGAAAGACCATCATTTACTTCCACGCTGTTTAAGATGGGGGTGGTGAGGTTTGCAAAGGTAAACAAAATTAAAATAAAAATGGGGCTGGGGGGATAAGATAAGGTAAACAGGAGAAATAAGTGGCACAAATATGACCAGCAATCATTTTGCATCCCCACATGAGTGAAAACTGAAGTGGATGCAAAATGGCTCCTGGAGGGGGGGGTAGGGGGCACAGAGTGAAGAGGGGGTCAGCACGGAGGTTACAGTAAGATAAAAGTCAGACAGGCAATATGCATTAACAACGTGAGAAACAGGACAGCAACAGGAAGTAACACAGATTCACAGGAAGCGAGACAGAACAAGGACTCAGAATTCACCAGTTATTAAAAAGGAGAGAGGGGAAGTCATTATTACCAAAACGACAATCGGAGAAATATGGCACAGAGCAAAGGGCGAGGAGGCCGAGGGTACTGTATTTTACTTCGCTTTCTTTCGCAGCTGGAGGACAGAAACGGGACAGGAGACGTGGCACCCGGCAGCATCTCAGCCGCCAAACGTCAGCTTCCGTCCGGCGTCCCTCCTCTTTCCCTCAATGTCTGCAGACTCAGGTGACGCTTATTATTTTTTTTAAATTTGGTGGCAAGAACTTCCACAAGTCCAAAGCTTTATTTACAGACCTTGTGTTCACTTCTTCTCCCCCCTCCCCTCGGTGACAGATATGTAGAGGACAAAGATGCAGAAGAGGTTCGAAATAAAACTAATTAAAAGCACAAACAGTAGCTGCCACACTGATGCAACCATGCTTAGCTAGAAATACATTTTACTGTACCACTTGCTGTATAAATATACTGCATGTTATTTATTTGTATTTTTCTTTTTTTTTTTTCCAACTTAGAAATCCAATGCTATAGTGAAATACACCTGAATATTATGCATACCCATAATGCTCAATCGACCAGAGGGAAAGAAAAACAACAACAACAAAAAAAAAAAAAAAAAAAAAAAAAAAAGGAAAATAAATTGAATTTGAGAAATACTGACAAAAGTAGTGGTTGGTTAAATAAATCCTAATGTAGAGTAACATCACTGCTGTCGCAAGAAAATCCGGTCTGCGTTTGTTTTCCCAACTGGCTTCATCAAAATGTACACGCATTTAGTCACTTGTGCTCCAAAAAAAGATCCACTTCATGTCGCTAAAATACGAGCGATTTTAAAAAGAGGCGGCGGTTTTCCTCCGACAGCAGCAGGTATCGTAATATTTTCATGAAGGATTAACCTACTAGTGTACAAACATCAGGACTAAGAATACCTCAAACACTCCACCTTATTGTTTTATTTAAGATATAAATTGCTCCGTCCTCCGTCTGGCACTACAAAGCCTAGGTACCTGTTACTTAGCATTAAATTATAGCAGTATAGTCAAGTTTTTTTTCTTTTTTCTTTACTTTTTTTTTTTATCTTACGTTGTGCAATATTTCCTCACAATGTTACTCAATACCCAAACATTTGATATGTTCTACTTGTCTTAGCAGTAACTGTAATAATTATTGAATGGAGGCTGCATACGGAGCCTCGGATCCATATTTAGATTACAATACTCCTTTAAAAAAAAAAAAAAGGAAAAGAAAAAAAGGAAAAGAAAAAGGAAAAAAATAATCCAAAATGTTGATAAAATAATTACGGTTAAACATTGGAGGCAGTCCCTCTTATTTTTATTGCAATATTAAACCACTACATCCACATACCCGCTCAGTAAATGCTTTTTTTTTTTGTTCGTTTGTTTGTTTTTCTTTTGTTACACCAATCTGTACTCTACAGATCACATCGACGCAATTCGAGTCTTATTTTATTTGTAAATCCTGGAAAATGCCACAGGCCTCACCTGAATCCCACCACTCCCGAGTGCTCCTGCTCCCGCCATGCCGCCCCCACCCCCCGCCCCCCCCCGGGCGCTTCTTATCCGCTGCGGACCAGTCAAAGGATTTTCTGTCGTAGTCTGATTACAGTGTGGCTTTGCATGTGCACACTTACATACGCTTTTGTTTGAATGTCCCCCAAAAAAGCTCGGCACATCAAGGTAATTATACGGACTACAACAATTTGCAAATATCAAAAGGTTGATGTTTCATTGCCAATAGAACACAAAGGATGTTTTAAATGGACATTTTAGTGGGGGAAAAAAAATCAGCCGATTTCGAGTTTGTTGGCAGGACGCAACCCAAAAAACGTCGGGATGAAGTCAGCAAAAAGAATTGGCACGGATCAAAAACGGCAGGTCAGAACCACGGCCGGGTGTAAACGCCTTGTAGGGAAAAGCAACGCCTCTGAGAAACATTCCATTTCATCAGCGGGGCAGGTCAGAGGCCACCGTCTTTATAGGATGGGGTTCGATTATCGCCCACGGCAACGGGCCTCCCCCGAAACAGCTTAACTCAACCGATTAGACAAAAGAAAAGGGGGCTACATGATTGGAAACATGGACCTGTGCCAGCTTTACAGGAGCGCCGTCTCTGCTACCAAATTCAAAATAAGCCGGTAGTTTTCATGAAATGACAAAATGTCTTTTACTGGGAATAAAATATGGCGTCATGAGATTTGCGAATCATCGTATTCCAGTTTTCTTTACATTTAAAACAGTCACACTTCTTTTTGAAACGGTGTTTGCACATTTAGGACAAAACGCGATCCTATCAGGTCATGTGCAACGTATTCAGAGAAATTCGATTTTTTATGTTTTTTTGACTGGTCCACCACTAGATGAAAACTAAAAAACGTTTCATATCCGTTATTAGTCCTCACCCGGGAATGGAAAAGAGGAAGAGGAGCTGATAGCATCTCGGTGACACAAAGTCAATGTACAACACACGCAGTGCAAGAAGAGCGGTGTGTTTGTGCCGCGAATCTCCGGTGAGACGTCACAAACTCAAATGTCTTGTGCCGTGAAGTGAACCGACTGAATGTCATCATCTTCTCCTCCTCCCCCTCCCCCCCTCCTCCTCTGCTTGCTGCTCTCCTCTCCTCGTGCCAACACAATCCCTTTTAACTCCTCCTCTGCTGGCTGTGTCTGCCATGCACACCCTCACTAATCCATGCACGTGTGTGTTCGTATTCTGTGTGTTGGTCAGTTAACAACCTAACTGGAGGAGGTACTGTGCAGTAAGTGCCACTAAGTGATTCTGTTGTTTCCCATCACATCACAGGAGCCCCTGTGTGTGTGTGTGTGCGTGTGTGTGTGTGTGTGTGTGTGTGTGTGTGTGTGTGTGTGTATATGTATGTGTGTGTGTGTCTGTGTGTGTGAGAAAGTGTGCATGAACATCCAATATTTTTTTTTTTTTTTTTTTTAAAGTTTCTCGATGTATTGACTTATGCTCACCACATTAAAAAAAAAAGAAAAATAATAATAAAAAAAAAAGTTTAACAATCCCAAAATGTTCTCTAGCTAGGTTTAGATTTCGATAAGTGTCACAACACACTAGCCTGCATAGTATGTAGCGTGTGTGTGTGTGTGTATAATGCTAGTCTGGACAAGGTGGGACACGGAACACGACGGGGTGACGATGGGCGAGCGCTCGCGGCGCTCAGACGGAGACACGAGGACGACAAACAGGACATTTACCAGACGGAAAGCTACGCGCTGGAAGACGACCGAGATCAAACTGAAAATGAAGCTATTTGCATTTTAAAAAATGAGGAAGGAAGAACCAAGAATAGAAAAAAAAAAAAAGAAAAGAAATAGAGTTGAATGTCCTAATAATAGAAAAAAAAAAAGAATCGACTTAAAGAAAAACAAAAATCCTAATCATGTTAAAAACCCTGTGCTGATATCTAGTCGTTAGAAAATTTGGCAGCATAAGTCAATAAAGTCCTTGTAGAGACTGATGGAGATGATGATGAAGAAGAATAAGTGCCCAATAGTTTCCAGCCAACTGAGCAGCAGCAGGCGGGACCACACACACACGCTCACACACACACACACACACCAGCACAACACAGAAACAGGATCGACCAACACCCGTGATTGGTCAAGAGTCCTTCTGGAGTTCCAATGACAGACACAGCAAAAGAAAATGGAAAAAAAAAAAAAAAAAGAAGAAGAAAATAATAATAAAATAAACATACAAAATAAAAGTAATGACTGGTTGGCAAATGAACAGAGAGAGAGAAAAAAAAAGAAAGCAGCTTTTTTTTGTTGTTGTAAAAACGTAAGAGAATGTCGCATAATAACAATAACAATAATAGTAAAGTGGCTGTTGCACTTTTCTTTTTGTTCTTGCAGACAGGTGCCGGGTTCCCGCGGTTACCGACGGGAGCCCGTGTAAAGATTTGAGCAGTTGCATACGACGGTGGACTCCAGATCTGGTGGGAAAAGAGGAGCAGAGGCACACATTGGTGATTTATTTAAGACCGCTGCAGCCTTCCGGGTTGGGGGGTTGGGGGGGTATGCGAGGCGGTGCAGTTTGTTCAAGTCGGGAGGACAAAAAGAGGAATGAAAAGGAGCGGGGAGGAGGAGGAGGAGGAGGAAAAACAGATGGGCCAGAGGAGAGAAGAGTTGGGAGCAGACACTCACATGATGGGTGGGCTCTACCAGTGGGGCGGTACGTAGCTGTACCCAGGTGTCCCTTGGGGCCTGTAGGTTGGCACAGTAACCGGGTGTGCTCCGATTTGGGCGTGCTGGGGTGTTGTCAGCAGAGTCCCTGAACGGAACCAACACCACAACAAATGTAAGACAAACGTATACCAGACTATGAACATCCATCATATCAGGGTGGCTCAGTTTAATTCAAACAGAGACACCCTCCAGGGGATATTCCACATCATTCCTCAATTCATTTACCAGTGAAATTAGAAAATAAAGGCTGTGTTATTGAGCAAAGTGCAAACAAATGAAGTATTTGTTTATAAGAAACTTAAAGCTGACTTATTGGGTGGTATGCTTGAAAACTCACTAGTTTTATGTGCTTTTGCTCTGGAGCCCCCCCCCCCCCCCCTTTTTTTTATGATAGCTCCTTGTACTTTCAAGGTAAAAGCATCAATCAGGTGAAGTGACGGGAACTTCACCAGAGCAAAGGGACAAAACCAGCCGGCAGCAGCAGGAACCATCTCTACGTAGCACAACTTTATTTAATCAGACAATTCAAAAGCAACAGAAGGAAGCCCAGGGTTCAGGGCTAAAGGGTGGCATGGTGAAAAAAAGGCAAGGGTCAAAACCAAACTAAAAAATTCCAGACGAAATTTTGTGTGACACTAACATCGTCTCCATTTTGTGTTTTTCACCAAAATGCCATCCACCTCCTTTCTTTTTGCGACTTTTGCGTAACGGTTTGCTGAATCGCTAACAAAAGCCATAGCACGCCATTCCTGAATTTTCTGCACGTTTGATGTGATTTCGGTGTACGTGCTACCTACTACTTGCGTGCCAAAAATCTGGTTCAAGAAAAATGTTATTAAACTGATGCCTCGGATGGTGATCTTTGCACCTCACCTCTTAAAGCGACAGGCACATGGAAGAGAAAAGCAAAATATACTGAATGTGAAGCGCTGCCATGCAGAAGAGCAAATAGATTAGTATAATGGTGAGAAACTTTCTCATGGATTAATTATGCGCTAAAGGCATTTACACAGTAGTTTGAGGCAATAACTATAAAATACAACATAAAACTTTTACTGTAAAATGTGTTCAGATGATTCAAAACACTAATTACAGTTAGGAGGGAATAATCGACATGACTTGGACCGAGCTGGCGGCTCCTACCTGCACTCATGGCCATGGTTGTTCCGGCCACCATCCCCATGGCAGCCATACCGTTGTTGCGGGGAGCGGGGACGGGGACTGGGGCCGGGTAGAGGGCTGTGGAGGGGATGCTGTTGGGCTGCACCACGGTGGTGTGATGGATCACATGTGGCTGAGCCGCGTACACAGGCTGGGTATAATACGCTCCCTGTCCAGACAAATCAAAGGGAAAAGGTCTTGGTGAGCCACGGAATGGTTACTTTAGACGTAGACACACTTCATGATGTAAAGCAGCGAGCACATCAACTCACGACCTGCATGTATGGAGAAGAATACATTCTTTTCAGACCTTGGATCCTGCTTCAGTTAAACTGCTTCATATAATCACACAGTTAAATGACGTGAATGTATAGATGTATGTGCTCCAGTGATGACGTTAAGCCGATCTGACCACGCTCGCTGGCGCCCTCACCTGTGCGTATAGGTTCTGCTGAGGGTAGGCACTGCGGATGGGGTACATGGCTGTCGGGTACGGGGTGGGAGTGGGGGTGTAGGGGGGAGGCGCTCCATTTGACTGAGTGGGTGGTACTTTGTACGGAGTTCCTGCAGGAGTATATCCTGCGAGGGAGAGAGAGAGAGAAACGAAAAGAGGAAATGCATCAGAAGAGCTCAAGTTGGCTGAAAATACAACAGCGTGCACTTTTGAGAAAGGATGGAGGACTTGTGAGCAAACAGTTGCAGCGCCGGGCCTCAGCATTCTTTGGGGGAGGGGGGGTTTCATGCTGCTTATGGCTGTTTTCACTTTTCAGTTCATGTGGGACATATTAAGCTCCTTCACTGCTAAATATTCTTCCAACACTTAGTCACTCATTGCCATTTGGTGCTGGGCTGGTCGAGTTTCTCCTGCTGCTGCTGCTTCTTGTCGTGATGTTGATGAGAGTGAACTCAAACTTTGTTTTGGCAAACGAGAAGAGTAACCCAGAGGGATTTAAGACGGAACACGCTGGGGAGCTGCGGTAAGATGCACAGTAAGGTGAAGACGATCTGTGGCTTTGTCACTACCTGCAACTCCTTTTCACACACAATTGACTCAGATCTGCAGCCACTGACTGGCTGTTTTAAAACTATCGCTTTCATTCTCGCTGCAGACAGGATTCGGCATCCCAGTTTTTTCTGGAGTGTTTATTAAATCTGAAGAATTCAAAGATAACCAGAAAGTGGAGAATTAGAGCTTTGTGTCGTAACGTCAGCCTACAGCGACTCAGCAGTGTGACCAAACACACAGACTGACCAGCAGGTCACACATTTGTAATATGACTGTATGCGGTCATAAAAATATTAAATTGATGCAGCAGCTCTAACATAATTAGCCAAAAAGGATTGAAAATGTGCATTTTTGTATTTGTAAGGTGAACAAGGTTTGCTAAGAAATGTTGGGAATTATTCAGTAGGTGAGAGAAAATTACTGTTTAGTCACCCTCTTCACTGATGACAGATATGTACCATACACTGTTAAACCTTCTTGGCCAAGCTATCATGGAATATATCAGGAGCAATATAGCAGGATTACTCACTCACTGCAGACTTTTGACAATTCTGCAACCATGAAAAATAAATCCAAAAGCTTAAGCGATTATTACTCCTAGCTTTCGTATATGGAAAGAACCATTAATTAATATTCATCCATAAGAATGACAGAAATGCCAGTATGGTATCAGATGGGCTTGAGTGTGGAGCAAACGGAATAAAACAGTCATAGAATTTAGAATTCATTTCAGGTTTGTCATTTGCATTTCCAAAATAATCCAGCAGATGGGGACCAGGGCCAACTTAAAAAAAGAAAAAAGAAAAAACCTGAAACCAACAGACAAGCATCATTTAGCCAGTTGAGCCATGAACCATGACTTCAGCATCTTGATGCTTCATACCAGAGAGGATACACTTTCCGTAGCGTCACTACATATTCAATCTGTTGTGGATTAGCGAAGCTGCAGAACCACAGCAGCATTTAAACATTTCCATCTCTGGCTGACGTTACGTCACTGGTAGTAAAGAGCACGGTCGGGGACAGCGGGTGCATCTGGTTCATCCCTCCGCATTCGTGTGTGTGTGCGCGTGTGCTCTGCTCTCCAGGGTGCAGTTCCCCCGATCGGCCGCCTGGAGGAGCCTGAAGGTCAAACATGCTACTAGCTAGTCGCTGCTGTGAGCTTATGAAAGCGCTTTTCTCACACAAGGACAAGGGAACAAAGAGATGCTGGAGCTGCTCTGTGTCTAAACGTCTGTGTGTGTGTCTGTACACACACACACACACACACACACACACACACACACACACACACACACACACACACACACACACACACACACACACACACACACACACACACACACACACACACACACACACACACACACACACACACACACACACACACACACACACACACACACACACACACACACACACACACACACACACACACACACACACACACACACACACACACACACACACACACACACACACCATTAAAGGACAATGCTGTGTGACAATTGCACAAAAGCCCTGCTGACAAAGGAAAAAAAAAAAGATAGTCTAATGAAAGGTCTTAAGAAATAATGACTAAGACAGATTTCTAATCAGACCACATCATTTCTATCTGGGCTCAAAAATATAAACATTTAATTTCACCATACATTAAGCAGCACTGCGTGCACAGAAAGACATTTCAAGACAGCAGCAGCAGCACTCCGTGATAATGAGGTTCAGGTTTCGGCTGGAACAAAGCCGACTGAGCTTTGCCAAAGCACACCTGATATTTTGTTAGACCTCCAAAAGATAAAAAAAAAAAAAAAACCTAGTCGGGGTGGAGACGGGAGACGGAAGCTTCAAAAGCAGCACAGAGGAACTCTCCAACCCCCCTTCGGTCTTTGGAACGCACTTAAAATTCAAGAAAGGGAAAACAATTAAAATAGGATTCTGCCTCTGCGCTCAAGATAATTCAATCCCAACACTTTGCAAAGAAAAGTCCTTATTCATGCCTTTTCGATAGCAGTTCTTTTCAATTTGATGTTTACAGGATTTGATATTTGGTTGCTAATGAAACACACATACTAAGACTTTTTAAAAACGGTCTTTGAAGTCATTGAAATTGTACATCTTCAAAATCCCAATTAAATAAAAGCCTCTTGTTTAGAGGACAAAACAGTAGTTGGTTTCTTCGTTCCCCTACGCCTCTGCCTCTTTCATCTCCAGTCAGCTCTATTCTTCTGATGGCTTATGTTCTTTGTTTTAGTTTGTCTTTTGTGCACTTGAAATTATTTCAATTGCTTACTACACCTAGTAATAGGGATCGTCTTCCTTCACACCTTAATGCACTACACAGCATTTGTTTTTTTTAATGTACAAATATTTACAAGTACTTAAAGCTGAAAGTGTACTTGCTAGTAATATATTCATTATATGAGTGTATGTGTACACACTATATAGTCCAGCAGAATAGCAGGGAAGTTACAGAAGGTGACAGCAGAAACGTATGAAATGAACTTTATTTTTTTACCTTTAGGTATCAATGTACAACACATTTAGAAATGGAAAAGGCTCAATCATTTCTACTTCATTCTAACACATACTGTGTATTTAGCCGTTTCCTCGACCGGGGGTCACCACAGCAACTAGAGACTCAGATTCAAAATGTGTTTTCAGCAAGAAGGGGATTTGGCATAAAAACATATAGACATAATCCCTGACTGAGCATGAGGATGGGGAAGGAAAAGGAGATTTTAGCAACTTTGAAGGCGGCTTGATTGTCGATGCCAAAAAGAACATTTCACAAACTTCTGATCTGGGATTTTCACGAACTGCCACCTCTATTGTTTCTAAAGAACGTCTCCATAAACAGGAAATATCCAGCAAGTGACAAAAAATGTCACTTAATGCCATCTCTGATACGCTGTGCCTTGATGGACTGATGGGGCTTCAGCCCTGGGTCTCATTCTCATCAGCTGAGAAGAGGAAACTACACTTTCATACAGGAGGCTACACTTCAGGAGTGTGTGATTTTCCATCAATATGAACCAAAATCTGAGGAACGTTTGCAGTACATTGTTGAATCGATGCCACCAAGAATGATGGCAAAATATATATGAATACAGTCTGATGATGCAACAATAATTACATTTCTAGATGTGGGATTCTAGTAATAACACTAATAATACAGGTCTTCATAACAATAGTTTTGATGAGTGTTATATAAATAGATTTGGTCATTATCATTGTTGTCATTATTAACAATATATTGAAATATCAAGATGTTCATATCCTTTGTGTCATGTGCATTGCAAATATCCAGTGTGCGACAGTAAAAAAAAAAGAAGTTTGAACCCAAACTGTGATCACCGAATGTTTCCTATTGTGTCCTCATATAACCGTACACAACTACAACAAGACAATATAGGACTGTTTACCCAGTATTCACTACCTTTTTCTATATAGACATATCATATCTGGGTAGCAGCGAGACAACTGTAGGCCCATCTGCTGCTGGGACCAGACACTGAACCCCAGCAGAGCTGCTATCTGCTGCGATACAGCAGCTGTTCACTGGCGAGCGGCCCACTCCTTTACTATTAGTCTACGCTCCCCACTTAATACAGATCGCATTTAGATTACTTGGGTCCGTGAGGAGCGCTGAACAACCCTCTGACTGTGCGTGTCAGATTGGAATATGTCTACAGTTTTAATCTGCAACAAAATTGTAAAGGTGCATGAGTCAGACAATTATATAAACATGCAGGAAAACAGTATTTGCCCTACGTTAAGTACTCATAACAAACCCATAAATCCAGAGCGTCACTGTGCAGCCACACAGAGGAGCAGTAATGGATCCACTTGACGTGGAATTAAAATTTCATCAGCGTGTAATTTATTCAACACATTAAGCGTTAGACCAGCCTTAACCTAAACAATGACTAACTTTCATTTCGCACCAACACATTACTCAAAGGCGTTTTCACTGTGTGCAACCCAGTGATTACTCATCAGCAAGATTAACACATTTCTCAAATGTATTCAAGGGAAATTGGAGGCACAGATACTGTGCTGTTTCAGCTTGTTTGGGTTACAGACTGTTTTTCGGTTTCAAAAACACTGCATGCACTGCAGATTGTTTTAATCATTGTTTTCGCTTGATGGCACCGTTTACAAGCAGAAAGCAGAAACCGTGGGCTTTGGCCTCACATTCGAAAAATGGTAATAATTTATTGCCAAGCGCTCAAACGGTGACAAACAATCCATCAAATATTTGGTTGAAAAGGTGGCCCTTTACTTTTGACCCAGAGGATTTTATTGCAATAACAGAATTTTTTTGATAAGCCAATTTAACACAGGAATTTCATATTTTTTTACTTATTTGAATACATGTTTCAAATGTTACTCCGTTTCGAGCTTCACTTGTGAGCACTAAACTTTGATACGAGCCAGACCAGGCGTTTACCTCGAAACAGGTTACCACATAAGAACACGATAAAAGAAAATTCACTTTTCAAGAGAACCACATTATGGGACACCTACATTTTCTTTAATGGATGTACTTTATGAATGACGTCGTCTTCATACTACAACTGTCCACAATCTATTAGAATTGGTTATCTTAGAACACAAAGCAAATTGTTGGGAGTTTAACAGAAGCGTGGTACTAATTTGTTTATAAAACCATCTCCATATAATACACATCTTCTGTGTGGGAATTCAAAGCACTCCTCATAGAAACAGACATATTTTTGATTTGATTACATCCCGTTTTCTTCTTGGACTTAATGACGGAGCGTCTCACTAATTAACGAGAAGAATTTATCTGAACTGACAAGCGACCGTCTCCGCATGTTGTTAAACAGAAACAAAGTCGTGAGACGGGCGGCGCTCACCTGGTGGATACCCAGGACTGCCTGTTTGATAGAGGTTGGGTGTGTAAGTGGGAGCCGTGGCGGGATAACCTCCTGGATAGCCTGCAAGAAGACACGGATGAAAGAGAGAATATTAGAAACCACAGCCTTAACAAGCAGACAGATAAGCCCCCGCAAACCCACGCACGCACGCACGTTTTTGGTGAGAAGCGCGATGTGCACAGATGGCGCTCATTAAAAAAATGTCTGCACCAATAACACAGTCGGCTGAATGCGTCTTACATACACCAATTTGGCAGACGGGACACACCTGCCAATATGGTGTGGGAGGAGATAAATCGAGAAACATTAGCAATGCGTGCAGGCACGTGCGAGGGGGAGCACACGACACTCGTGCGTCATACATTAGCCAACAAGGCTGATTTGACCCGAGAAAAAGCTTTCACCCAAAAAAAGGGGGGAGGGGGAGGGGGAGGGGGGGTGCAGACTTGCTAGATTGAAATGAGAGGAGAGAAAAAGCAGCAGAGACTGTGAGCGAGCTTAAGTGCTGCTCACTTCTCACAGTTTGCTATTATTGGCAGGCGGTCTCACAGAAGATCTGTTCTGCAGCCTTGCGCCTTTGCTATATCCAGATTTGGCTGCTGTAGGTGGAGCTGCAGTCGGATGTAACAGGTTCAATAGAAAGCTGCATCGGACTTCCAAAATGGTGATGCCTTATTATTCGTCTCAGCAGCCCGCGACTCGGCCTAATGCGTTCTCTGGCTTCATGCTACAGCACACAATTCCTCTCATATTCAACAAGCCCTCTCATCTCTAAAGCCGTGTTCCTTTCCTTCAGATTTATGATGGAGTCGGACACAAAAAAAATGGGAACAAGAGGATGTCACCTTGAGTTCTGGGAGTTGGCAAAGAATTTGACCTTGAACAAACAGAGCCTTTGTTTTTGTTTTTTTGTCCTTTAGCATTTTAAGCATTCTTCAGTTGATTAAAAAAAATTATTATTTTCATTGTCACAACCCTTTTAGACCTGAGAATGACACAGTGAAATCTTTTACATGGAGTCTGACAGAACAAGACAAACCTAAAGAGGTGCTATTTATTCTATTTATCAACCCATCTATTTCATTACACAGACAACACAATACTATCCAAGATGTTGCTAAATCCCTGTAAAGTCTATGGGGAAATGTATTTTTACGCTTCAGAGGAGGTCAAGTTGGGACTAATATTCCAGTTAATTTGTGGTAGTACTTTTCTGAAATCATTTCATAATTAGACTCAACTTTATTTGTCTAGCTCTTTTTAAAACAACCACAGCTGAAACAAAGAAAAATATGCGAAATAGAAAAATACAATAAAACGACTAAAATGGCTACAATAAATACAGGAGCAGTCTCAAGCTGGGTTAAAAACCAAGGGATGAAAATGGGTTTTAAGATTAGTTTTGAAAATGGACAGTGAAGGGGCTTGTCTGATGTACAGTGGTAGCTTGTTCTATAACTTCGGGGCAGTAACTGAAAAGGCTCTGTCGTCGCCGAGCTTCTGTTTGGTCCTCGGCACCTCCAGGAACAGCTGATCTGCTGACCCGAGGCACCGAGCAGGAGTGTAGCAGTGAAGCAACTCGGAGAGGTAAGGCGGATTAGACAATTTAAAGATTTAAAAACAAATAAAAGCCTTTTTAAATGAATTCGACAGTGGACGAGCAGCCAGTGTAGGGAATCCAGGGCGGGAGTTAGGTGTTTCCTCTCACGTGTTGCAGTTAGTAGTCGAGCTGCAGCGTTCTGAACCAACTGGAGACGTACGAGGGAAGACCGGCTGACACGACTACGAGTGAACCGCTGAGATTTAGAAAATTTTGAAGGTCTATGCCTTTTGTGTCCGTGCTTGGCTGTAATCTTTTCAAATCAGAGGTCAGAGTGGACGTCAGCAGCATTTCTTAAAGTCAATCTGTGGGGGCTCACAGGTTAAACTCAGAACTCCATCTCGCAAGCAGATTCCGGGTACAACCTCACTGCATGCAAAAATCAAATTTATAGAGTTTATCTGACCAAAAACTGCAGTTTCTTCTGTATAATAGCCCTCCTTATGGACAGAAAGTCGATGACATAACTTACCATCACACTGACATAGTCCTTTTGCTTAGGTTACCTAGTAACACAGCTTGCATCTTGAATGTACCATTTTGATATAATTCATTGGATCTCAGCTACAATCTCAACTTCACAATAGGTTGCGACTGAAAGCAGTAATTGGAAAAACTATATTAGTTAACCTATATTTAGTTCCCCTTTTCAACATAAACAATGTATCAAGAGTTGAAAAGGGAAAAATTTTATCATTTCATCGACACAATGAGCGGAACTACTGAGCTGATTTTGAATTGAATAGCAGCAACACTTTGCATTGTTCTTATTTTAAATGAATGTGCGTGCGCAATGTGCTCACCTGTGAAGGCCATGTTCTTGGGGTTTCCATAAGGGGTGCCTGGCTGAACAGGGCTGTAGACTGGATTCATAGCTGAAGATAACCTGTTCTTACTGAGTGAGAGAGAGAGAGAGAGAGAGAGAGAGAGCAAGAGGAACAGAGGACATGGAAAGAGGGGAGAGGGTTAAGATGACAAAAATGGAAGGGAAAGAAACATAAGCCGTGTCACTTGGAAGGAAAATTGGCACGATTATCGAGCACAACAACACACACATTAATCCCAAACTGAGATTCTTAAGACGACTTCAGGCGGAGGGATTTTGCCAGCGTGCAGCAAAAATCAAGCCCAGTGAATCCTCGCCCTGAAGTAGGCTCAACATAAGCATGTACTTACAGACACAAGACTCTTTGAATGAAATAAAAAAACACTGGCAACGGAAAAAAAAAAATTCGATCCATTCAACAAAATCATTTTACATTTCCTGTGTGGCAAAAAGGGCAGCTAACCAAATTAACCGGGTTTACAAGTACTGCACCAACACAGGCCGGGGCAAGCTCTCCTGGTCAGGGTTTCCAAAAGGAGGAGGAGGAGGAGAAGTGGTCAGATAACAAAACAAGGGTTTACACTACATGTCCCATAATGCGGCCGGCCTGAAGTGTGCACTGTCATGACTTCCACTTACCTGCTCGTTGAAAATGTGGGCCTGTTGGAACTGCATGTGTATGTGTTGGTTGGTGGGTGAGTGTGTGTGCATGCGTGCCCCGTACCTCTTGTGCGTGTCTGGTTGATACATGAAACTGAATTTGTCTGTGGGATGCCCGCTCGCCATTCTTGCTGTATGCAAATGAGGAAGGAGTGGAAGTGGATATGCAAATCTGAAATTAAAACAGCGAGAGGTCATGATTACAATGAACACAAGAATAAAAAAAAAAAAAAAAAAAAAGGGGAAATAAATAAATTGAGAGAGAGAAATAAAACTGCAAAAAAAGCAAGCACCAGTGCAACAGCAAATGGTTAGTGACAGCAGCAGGGGAGACAGTGATTTAGACTGTGTTGTGGTGAATGTTTGTGGAAACTGTGGAATCTTTTGCCACCTGTGAATGCATTTAATAACTGTGTTACACACCATATAGTGACTGTACGGACTCAAAATAGTATAAATATGACGGAAAATGAACTGTGTGTTGTTTTGTGTGGTTCTTAGATGAAGTTTCCTCCAAGACCTGGCTTTTCTGTGTGGTCGATAAAAGGGTTTACAAAGTGACCCCGAAAAACTTCAATCACATTAGGAAAAGGCAGCCCCGCAACCCAATTTTGTTTCCTGCTGCGTAACACCCCGTAAAGCCAACAAAGCCTCTGATTCTCCAATCTGTGCGACATAATATGTGAATGCTCAAGAGGACGTGGAGTATGAGCATGAATTTGTGTATACATATGTGACGTGCTGTGCAAGAACAACCAGTACAAGCAGCAAAGCACAACATCAATACAGCCAATGAAAAAGCACAACACACCCACGGTGAGCGGGCAAGTGACAGAGCAACACAACAGGACGGAGGACGAAATATAGCACAGAATTCTTGCACCAAGCCATGAGTAGTAAGCATGATCCAGCACACACACCGAGCCAGAACCACAAGCGTGTTGCACAAACACAGAGCGGAACGAAAGAGAAGATGTGTGTGTGTGTATGTGTGTGTGTGTGTGTGAGAGTCGCGTGCTTTTTTTATGTGTGCCTTGTGTAAACCTTTATTACTGCTTCCCTGTGACATGGGACTGAACATGTAATGGCAGTGATGACGACAAGTCTGTCTGGTATTGAAGCCGCCCACATCACTGGACTGCGACAACAGAATCCAAAAAGGGCTCCTTAAAAAACATTTCAAGAGGTTTGCTATTTTCTTGCGTGTGTTCCACGGACTGGCGAATGCGTCACTTAGATTTTGGTCACGTAAAAATTTGTGACACTTTACTTTGGGCAAAATAGTCTGGGTAGTCGTGGATTTCACAAACCTTTCTGCAAAAGAAAAGATAACGTGATAAATGAGGCATCAGCATGGCAGGCTGGTCTTAAAGGTGGCTGGAGTCCTCACCTAGCAAAGTCTGCACTTGTTTTTCTTTTTTAAATGAGACGATTTCTGAAGTCGGGAGAAACTTGAATTTATATAATCAGGCTTTCTCAGTGAAAATGACCAATTTTATAAGACAAATGTCAAGATTGCCTATGAACACCAGGGACATTTTGACACTTATTACTCTGGGAGAGTTTTACACATTTGTGTAAAACAGTGAAAACACTCACTGATAGGCATATTTCCCTGTATTTTTATGAGTTGTCGCATCCCAGTGAGGCAAGGGGGCTTAAATGTACCTTTGTTGTGTGCTGTGTCCAAGAGTGACATCAAATATTACACACCAATAACTCAAAAACACCACACTCTCTCTAGAAACCCATTGTGAGCAAGGCCGTTGACCCCAAACAGCTCCCTGGACACGGCAGCAGCCGATTGCACCTACTATGTGTTGTTCAGGTGAACAGAATGGATTCAATACAGGGAAATAATCTCAAGAATATATCATAAGAATCTACCACCCATAAACAGACTTGTCCAGTGCCGCCCCATGTGTCAAGGTAAATGGGTAAATGGAATCCATTTAAAACACTCATTTCCAAATCTGAGGTAAAACCACCCCGAAGCTTGTGTTTCACAGCCACTTAAACATTAAAAAAAAAAGTTTGATTACAGTTCTGGTTCCATAATTCCTGGGCGCGCACTACACGGCGGCGATGCCAAACGGCACCGAGTGACACTTTGAACCAAGCAGCGAGGCATTTCGAAGCCCCGTCCAGGAGCGGCGACGTCAAAACGCCTCAAGATGCCGACAAATGAGCGAAAGCACAAACATGTGGGTGGAGTTGCTTTTGAGTTGATTTTGTTTCAAATATCTAAAACCTAAGTGAGAAAGGAAAGCTTCGCTTCATTACACAAATTCATTTCTCCCAGCTGAAGAGTGTATCCAGGGAATTGATTAAGCTACCGCTGGATGCTGTTCAGAATACAATCCTCCTTAATCTGCTGCATTGTCTGTGCTTTAATTTGTTCCTGTAGTACGGCTCAGCCTCCCCGACTTTCATTACTCTGCTGTTCCTTTTTGTATTATTCATCATTAGCTTTCTGCTCCTGTGTTAATCTGCGTCTCAGTGACATGAGATCTGACACTTTGATGGCTACAGAGTGCACACGACTTCATTGTAGCCGAATTGAAAAATAATAATAAAAGAAACGCGTCTTAAGATTTGTCGAGAAGCCTTTTGAACGGATCCATGATCCAAGTTTTCAACTCGACTTGAAATGAAAACTTCACGTACCAGCCTCTTGATTTCACTACAGTACAAGTTTCAATGATCCATCCTCGTGATCTACTGTAATCTGTTATGGCTGCTTCACACTGTGATTTTAACAATCTTTTAAATTCCCAGGTAGCCAAACTCTACGACATGGATCGAACGTAGAACCACCGATTTAGAGCCAAGACAAAAACTATCGCCACGATCCTCTCACGTTTGTCATCTTTCATCGCAGTGTATAGCGAGCATTAGAGGAACCGATACCACCAAGATTCTTAGTCAACCTCAAACAGAAGTTACAAGAACCCATGAGCAGAGCTCCACACACGAGCAATCTGGTAGTTGACATGTACTTGTGAGTTAACGTGCAGCGTTAGGGAACAAAGCCCATTAACACATGGACAGGTGGCTAAACTGACACTGAGGTCTTATTCTACACACACGCACACACACACAGGGCCTGAGCAGAGGGGAGAGAGACGGGTGTGTTTGTCTGCTTCAGTGTGTGTGTGTGTGTGTGTGTGTGTGTGTGTGTGTGTGTGTGTGTGTGTGTGTGTGTGTGTGTGTGTGTGTGTGTGTGTGTGTGCACGAGTGCAGAAAAAGGTGATGAAAAGTGAACGTGTGAGAGGAACAAGAAGAGGCACCACATTGTGTTTAATGATTGTGTATGTGAGGAACGGAGGACAGCCCAGAAGCCGTCCAACCATAACTGCTTTTGTTTTCAGGAGGTGGTGATGAGGAGGTGCCTCCTCCTTCAAGGCCAGAAGCCCTCCTGTTTGACATCTGTCATTGAAACAGCCTGAGCCTTGTGCAAGAGGGGTTTGTCACACAGAGACGAGGAGATCGACCATTTATAAAGCCTTATCTTTTCTATGTTCCAGACGAACCCGAGGCTCTGTGTCATACTTCAAAGAGAAAAAATATATTTAAAAAAACAAACCTATATCGGCACTATTGGGTAGCTTAAAAATAAAAGTACAAACGCACACACTTTGCTCACAGGCAAATAATTATACTAATGTCTCACTTTGCAATAAACACAAATTGTGAAACAGTTCAAATAGCTGTTAACGTTCACAACATTCAAAAAAAATCAGCAGACCACCTTTTTGACTAAACAAATTGAATAGTCTATCTAGAAATATCCTGCAAATTGTGTGAGAGAGAAAAAAAGTAAAATGTGTAGACTGAAGCTAACGGTTGTTCAATGAAGCTCTTCGGAAAAGGGGAACTGATAATCAGACGAGTTGTTGATTAAAGTTTCTGTCAATCAACCGATCAATGAATTGACAGCTCATTACAGCTCCAGAGTCCTCAATTGGTCAATAGACATCTAGACTAATGAAAATGCCAATCACAAGCTCCTGGAGCGCATGTCTCCAGATCATGTATTTTATCTAAACATGCTGTTTAAAACCAGTGAATGATTAAAGTAATGAACAACGACCGGTTTGGTTGGTTAAGGCTAAAACAGAAACATAGATGTCAACGAATACTAGGGAAAAGTTCATTTTGTTCATAATTTCATACCCAGAAATTTCAACTTGAATGAGAGACCCAGTATCTTAAATTAAACTACATTTCATAACGTCAACATTTTTCCTGTTTTTAAAACAGATTCGATTATCCCCATAATCAAACATTGTTCAAATTTTAAATATTCAACGACCCATTTGTCGTTTTTAATTATTTTTAATGATCCAACTGTATGCCAATATAAGAGTCTGCAAGCAGGTTTAAAGAGTAAAGATATTACGCACACATGCGAATATATGCAGTAAATGTGTCAAACTGAGGTCTTCTCGAGAACGCAGAGTAACTGACAGGCTTCAGAAAGCTCTCGCTGTGAAGGAGGGAGGAACGCCATGTCGATGCAGTGCTGCCTGTGGCCGCAGAGGACTGACTGTTAACAACAGCTGTCTGAATGGAGATGCACACTTTTTTATTAGCAGCCCCCCCGCCACACACACACAAGCTGATTTATGTGCCTCCTCTCCCCTCTACTCATTACAAACACACCTGACTCTGAAGACGGCACAGCTCACTGCAGTGTAGCATCCCCTCCATCAATCAGAGACGCGCTGCTTACGGCGCACTCCGACAGCGATGATGAAACCGCACGTGCGATTTGAAGCGTTTTCATTGATCTCTTGACAGCTAATACACTTTCCTGGAGGTTGTGACAATCAAACCAATGGCCGTGTTTTTCCACATCGAGCTTCATAACTATTTTTCTGTTTCGGTTAGATGTGTGTGTGGCTTTGTGATGATGAAAAACATTATCAGAAAATTGGATTTGTACTGAAAAACAGACTCAAACTTGTAAAGTACTTCCTGTGAATGTTTTATGACAGCGAGACTGTACAAACACTAAAAAATACAGCTCTGCGTCAGTATCTTTCTCCCTTGTGATGAAACATTTTATCGCGACTTGTAAATGATGGTTAGAGTTGCAGCTCACAACTAGATTTGTTTCAAATATTTGTTTTAACTGACAACTGATACAAATTCATGCATCCCATTGAAGTCTGCACTATGTTGCATTTAAACCCATTTGTATGTGTATTCACTTGCTAAATGCATGTACTGTATATTACCTGCATGTTACTTTTAACACATTTAAATATATTAGAATATAATGAAATGTTTATTTTTTTGGCAATAACAAAGCAAGGCTAAAAAGACAAGTGTTTACAGCAGTGGAATATAGTTTAAAGCATTCTCTGTAGCAGCAATACCCATGAATTTAAAAAAAACAGCAATATTCATGACAATTATGAAGAATAAAAGATTTTCAAAATTTCAGTTTGAGTGTAATAAATCAAAAATACATGGCAGTTGCAGTATTTTAATTTGATAATGGGGAAAAGATTTTTTGAAAGCATTCTATTTTTTGAGACGTGGCTCTATAAACTAACTAAAGTTGCAGTACCTACATCAAAGTGCATGAAGAATATGTGAGCACTCACTATTTGAAACAGCTCACACACACAGATTTATTAACTACTGACTGACATTATTAAGGAGGCCTTTCTGCTCCATGGCTTAACCAGAGTTATTTCAAGGGACTTTGTTACAAGATTACACTCCATTAGCGGGACTTCATTTGGGCTGAACTCACCAGCGATAGCCTTGAGGCATAAACATCGCAGGGGCTGCATGCTCGCAAAACTGGTTCTCGCATGTGTCCATTTTAGGCGTCTTTCAGGCCTTCAGATTGCGCTCTGGTGTTTAATTTGTGCGTGTCAATATAAAATATGAGCATGCATCAAAACAATAATGATGGTTTCACTCTATAAAGGGAGGCGCTTGAAGCCTAGGGGGACTGGAAGAGGTAATAATGAGGGAAGGATTGGGACACACACACACACACACACACACACACACACACACACACACACACACACACACACACACACACACACACACACACACACACACACACACACACACACACACACACACACACACACACACACACACACACACACACACACACACACACACACACACACACACACACACACACACACACACACACACACACACACACACACACACACACACACACACACACACACACACACACACACACACAAAGAGAGAGAACATGTACAATACAACACAACCCCCACACTGACTCTATCCTCCCACATAATACCTCGCCAGGCATCTACTCTTTAAGCAACAAATCAAAACCAGTGGGCGTTATCACACTTCAGCATGGGAGAGAATACAACCGAACGGCTTCCTTTTTTTGGAGGTCTTAGTCCTACAGAGGGAAAGCGATTCACTCGGGTCGTATAAAGAGGAAACCGAAAGAGAAATCCTTTGACTAAATGCTGCGATGAGACACGCGTTTAATACACGTTAAAGAAGGAGGCTTTGTTGCTTATCTATAGCATATTAGTTTGATATGGGTTAACCATACCGTAAAGCTACTGCATTTTGAAATGATAAGTGATAAGAAAAATAGAGCACAAAATCACAATCACATTTCCATTATTCAAATTTGAAAAACAGCATCAGAAATCGACAGTCTAAATAAATATAGTTTCACAAGGAATTTCTTAGTCTGAAACCGAATAGCTTTAAGGTCCTTGTACGGCTTCAATAAGTGTTCTTCTCGTTAGTTCCCGTTTCTGACGATTTATAATACTTGACTTGTCCAAAGGGGTCACAGAAAGTCAGCACAATGTAATCCAATCACTCCCTGAATTTTGAATGAGCAAATTTAAGTGGAAGTTGATCTTGTCGAGTCATTGTGGCTATGAGTTGAGTTGTGTGATGTTCTCCGACCGGGTGGGATCCCAGTGTCTCCGGGTAAATCATGTCAATATGGCCTGAGTGGGGCAAGCACTGCCAGCGTGCAGCCTGCACACAACCTTTACCGAGAGAAAAAACACAGACAAATGTTGCTTTTAAGAGAAACTAAAAATGTTTTATGACTGGAGTCTACTCTTGTACAGCCGTGAGAAGGGGGGGCTGACTAATGGTCAGCTGCAATGGAAGATGTTTAATTGTTTGGCCAACAAATGACATGCATCCCTATGATGAGCAAGACAAAAACTATGTTAAATCTTAAACACTTATGATTTGTAACTTCAAATACATTTTGAGGAATAAGCAACAGAAATATCCATTTTAATATGGGCGTTGCATGCAAGTTCAACTCTGGATAAAGTCCACGTCACGAAAGCCTGGAAGTCATCTCTTTAGAGAAATCTCTCCCCTCTCGACAGAGAACCAATGTTTGGAGCTGATCACAAAAGCAGGTTTCATTTTACCCTAACTACCAGATCACATCCAACAGTCCAGGGCACACACCATCCCTCTGAGCTGTAAGCCTATCACCATGAGAAGTGATATCCATAATCAAGCTCAAAACTGCAGCACTGAGAGGTGCTGTGATGGAATCCCTGATGAAATCCCTCTTGCCCTCCTCACAATCAGACCTGCCCTACAGCTACGAGCTGCAAACAGCTCTGGGCTATTTTAGATCTAGGACAGCACTATACACTTTGGGACAGCATCCCCCCCTTTTTTCCTCCTCCTCCTCGTCTATTCTCCTTTCCAAAATCATATCATCAGTCACACACCTCCTGGGCCTACATCCCTGGATTATGTGCAGACGCTGTGGCCTTCCGCTGAAAACGGAAATCATTTCCACATGCTAAGCTCCTGTTCCGTTTAAATAAATACAATCCAACATGGTACGTTGATGGAAATTTCTACCCCTGCTATGGACCTTAGTTACAATCATACATAGAGAGGAGCTGCACTTTCTCAGTTATGTTTTGGTTTTACATTATATCGCTACTTCATTTTAATTAAGCAAAATACTAATCTTACGGCTCACGAACAGCTGTTTAAGACTGATGTCCTGTATACAAAAATACAGAAATTGACCCACCCTTCAATTTTTAGGTGAATAGCAAAAATACAGCTTTTATTTTTAATAAAATAATGGTTTACTGGACCATTTATGTTGGAAGAAGTTACAAGGCTATAAGCAATACAGTGAGTGACCAGGAGTCTTTATTTCAAGGTGTTTATTACGAGCTTATAACTTTGTTAAAAGGGAGCATAGAGGAATATGACTTAATGATTCCTCACTGCATATAGCAGACTACAGAAATGTTGAAGAAAAATGACAAATTGAAATATATATGTACATAAAGCCTTCCTTAAATGTGGGATAACAAAGGTTTAAAGACTGTAAAAGCCAACCAAGGATATTCTAAGGATAATAATACAACACTGTGAAAGAAAGATGTTTTCAACAGCAGCTTAAGTTAGTGAAGAAATTCCACCATTCATCCAACACGAAAACATGTACAAAACATATTAACTTTGGTGTTTATCGGACTCACGTCTAAGAGCATTTGGTCACCACCAGCTGCATGTTACTGTGCACAATTATTGCTGCCGGTACAGTTTTCAGCCAGCAGAATAAATGATGCATCAAAAGGCTTTTTAGTAGACATACCTTTGTCCTCGAAGAAAATTCAAGTTCATGTTATTACCTTCACCAAACGAAAGTTGGAGTGAAGGTCATGTCTTTATCCGTGTTTATTTATATGTATGCATGTATGTTACCAACTTCTCGTTGAAATCTTCAAGGATGATCTGTCAACATTCAAGGACCAATAGATTACATTTTGGAATCGACCGGCTCCTGGAGAGGTAAGATATTTCCTCCGTTGTGGACACACTGGAGCTCCGCTGTGAGCCGTCAGTCGGGGCTGCAGCAAGGAAGCTGCCGTTAGCCATCAGCTAACACACCGCTCACTCCGCTCTGGCGATTGCAGCTAATATCTTGGTTCAGCAAGTATCCAGAAAAGCCAGTGTGAGCATATTGACTCGGGTAATTCTTTATCGGTGTGCCCCCTGCTCAGTAATCCGCGGGTATGTTGCTATCTGACAAGCGAGTTAGCATCGATATGAGCTAAGGGCTAACATGCTAGTGATGCTAACTGGGTCACGCAAAAAAATGTAGTGTCGGCAAAGGTAGAGGTACGCAGGTTCAAATCCCAATGCTGACAGGTTACAACCTCTGTGGCTCCCTGAGCAAGCCTGTACTGCGGCAGCCCACTACTCCGAGAATGTGTAGTTAAGGTTATCTATGAATAGGATAGGTTCAAAGCAGAGAAATAAATTCCCCGAGGGCATCAAAACAGTAGGTTTTCCTCGTCTTAAGGCTCAAACAATAACACCACAGATTGTGTCCTTGTTTTCTGGACGAGGCCACCACTGCTCTTTTTCCTTTAAGCTACATGGCTGGTGAGACCTATTAATTTAACTTGTCATCACATAATCACAACATCAGATTAAGAAAAAACAACAACAACACAAATACAGTTTGTCTGTCATAATGGGCACAGTAATACTGGTCAAGGCTGAATGCAAGCATCAGACTCATAGGTGCAGGACATGACTGAAAAGGCAAGAATTCTCATATAATCCCAAATTGAAGGTTGAATTTTAATAGCATTTCAACACTGTTAACATTACTTTGTAAATATTTAAACAAACCAGCCAGACTGAGCACACACGCACACACACTTTATGAGCTAGGACTTGGCAGTCAAACCCTAGACAAACAATCAATACCTCCAGGCAATATTAACAGCAGATAGACCGACATTATTGCCTGAGGTGGAACTCTGCAAATACAGAGAGAGAGAAAGAGAAGAGAGAGGAGAGAGAGAGACACTATTATACTGTAGTTAAAATAGCAACCAGTAATATTTTACCGTTTCTCTGAACACAATTGCCGTTATCAACAAGCAGGAGCTTTTAAAAGTGCTGCTCAATGCCAGTCACTCTCCTGTTGTCTCACATGTTTCAGGCCGGATAAACACACACACACACACAACAGGGATCAAGCCTATGGTTTTCCTTCATATTCTAGCACTACGGGTCCTCTGAACCTTCTACAATTGCCTTAAATATTGTTTAGGAATACATTTTTAAGAAATTAAATACATGTGATAACACAAATAACAGATGCCTATCTTATGTCATGAAAGCTGCAATCGGTAAAGAAATCCAAATCTGTTTGAATGAGATCTATCCTTTTAAAAAGTAATTTTTTTATTTCAGCTCTGTATCTGCTGAATGTTTGCAGCCAAAAGCCATATCAAATTCATGATCCAACAGTAGCAAACAACTTGATTGCACATTGTTTTATGCACAAAAACAAGAGCTTGAATCAAACAGTCATTAAAAACATTCAGCTATAATTAGTTCCATTGTTTACATAGTTTATTTTCCCCTCGATTGCCAGAAAAACAACAGTCGCGAGTGCACCTGGTTAGACGAGAGGATGGGGCTCCACTCTGAGTGTACAGACTCAAAACCAAGACACTGTGTTCCAGTCGCACATTTATAGACCAAAGAGAGAGGTGGATTGTTTGTGTTCCAGAAAACAGTAGGTGTGTGTTGACGGATATCAAGGTGCAACTTGTAACCTGAACTTAAAGCCTTTAAAATATATATTTTTCTTTTGTGTGTGTGCTGAGTGAACTCACATTATAGACCGTCATCCAACCATAACTGGAGCTCCACACTGGGTGGTGTTGCCAAAGTGCTTAAAAGCCACCAGGATTTTTTTTGAAAAGGCAGCAAACCTGTATTTTTGTTAAAAACGAGTCCAGTCTCATCCAACAGCTGCACCTGTATTTATTCGAGCCTCACTGATAAAAAAGAGAATACCTGCCAGGATCAGACATCACCCTTTAAAAGCATCACAAATTACAGGCCACAAAATGGTCATTACTTTGAACCCACACTGTGCTAAAATCAATTCAACACAAACATTAACATCAACACTATTACCTTTCAATGGCCGCCTTTACTGCATAGATGTTGCGGGAGGCTGTGTTTGTTTTAGTTTAATATCCCAGATATACCAACAATAAGCGTGTATTTGTTGAACTACATCACCAGTACTGCGCCACAGCTCCAAAAAATTCAATCATTTGTGACTGTAGGCATTACGAATAAAATGTCAGCCAGCGGCACTGATCCATGCGGCTGTCCGTTTGTACGTCTGCGCTCAGTTTAGGATACCCAACATAAATGACAGCTGAATGCATCCCGACATGGCCTCCAGGGATCACTTCAACCTTTCATCCTGCTGCTTTATTCCTTGTGACATCTCTCACCTGCTGCGGTGTACAAGCAGCCATGCATGCAGGCACGCCGAGATCAGAGATCAATCACCATGCAACCATGTTTAAAGACTGAGCTCCCTGGAAATCTTCTCTGACTGCAAGTTGAGACTTGCTCAGCAAACAATGTGCTAATTATCCAACGAGCTAGTAGCTAAAGCAGTTCAGACCAAAGAGGGCTACATAGAGCTAACAGAATCCACTATTTAAACACCTAATATTTACTTGAATTGCCAGACATCAGATGTACACATGTAAAAATACTGTTGATTTTGGTAGTCAGCCAGTAGTAAATGCCAGGCTTCCTTACTTAAACTGTGAAGACGATGGGTTATTTTAGACCACATCATCAATAAATTAAGATTTGTCATGTAGATGAATATATGTTTTATTGGACGACTGTCATATAGAAACTTAAAAAAATAAATTAAAAAATCCCATTTTCTATTTGGGAAGCTCCAAGTTAGATGACTAGATGCTTTTAGAGTTGTTAATATGTCACAATTTCTAAAGTCACACAACAGTTTGATGAAACATTGCAATTCACATGTAAATAGTGGCAATAGTGCTTTGAAAATTTTTTTTTTTTTTTTAAGATTACCAAACCTGTCTTGCTGCAAAAGTGACTCACGAGACTTGTAGACAGAGCAGTGGACAAAGTGACTCCTGTAAAATTACACTTACAACTGCTCTGCACAACAATGAGACTAATCACTAGTTGTAACACGCTGCCTAATCTCTCTCGTCATATGTAGACTAGACTTCAGAACACAATCTCTACCGGATCTTTTTGAAGGGGTTAGCGCTCTTTAAAAATGCCATTCTGCTATAACACACCTGATAACGAAGTGATTAATTGCTTCAAGCATTTCCAATTATCCAGCTGACCAAGTGGCCACTGGGCATGTGAACAATCATGATACAGCAACTCGTATGTATCCACACTGAACTATTCACTAGGTACCGTGCAACTGAAAGTGTAACCTGTATTTTACCACACCGTCTGATCCAGACAATTACCGATGGGACTTTGTTCAAAGCTTTAGCGAGATTTAAAATTCAAGAGCATGAGCTGCAGTGGAAACGCTTTGGCAGTGCACCAGTTGTTGTCAGCTAAATCATGCTAGCAGGGTTAGCCTTGACAGCTGGCGAGACGTGTTGCTTTTATTAAACATGTATGACGCGATGACACACAGCGCCACACTTGATTTGGTCTTTGTGCAGCCAGAAGATCTCTGCTCACAAGGCACGGGTCAATCGGCTTGAGCGCTCACAATTATTGCATTTATGATGCCGTCAGTCATTTTGTCAATGACGATGTGAATAAAGCCCCCCTTTCCCCCCCCTCCCTCCAAACAAGAAGGCTGTGTAGAGAGGAAAGAACAAGTAGTGTCGCTTTCTGTATTTCGAAAGCTAAACGAGGCTTATATGGTAGTTTGTTAATGAATAAGTTCTTGATGGGAAATCCTATTTTATTCATACGCGAGTAAACAGTGCCTTTTTTTCTTTTTCCTCCACGACCAAAACATTCCATTTTCTTTTAGTTCTGATTGCCATAACAACACTCCAATGGACCCCTGAACACTGCGTTACGTACATCAATATGTACCTGATGTAACAAACGCATCCACTTAGCGCTGATTAAAATGAAAACGGCTGCAGCATGACGAACATAAGCATCTTGAGAAACGGAGAAGGTCTCTCACAGCAATGCATATGATGACACTGATCAAAACACATATGGCAACAAAAAAAGAGAAAAGAAAAAAACCTTTAATAATCAACTTGAATGCCGACGTAGGTAAAGAACGGCTCCTCCAGTTTGGACCCGAGAGGAAGTTTGCTAAATGTCACTGCGAACCGACGCAGCGTTTGTTGGCTATTTTCAACAATGAAGTGCGTCATTTCCTCAAATCCCTCAGCAGCATTGCACTCCAACTAAAGTAGAAGTTCCTCGGGAAAAAAGCCTACAGCATTCAATCTGTAATGTAATGCCCATGGGTGGTGTTGTTATTCATAATTTCTTGCAGATTCCTTGAAGCAACTAACTTCGCAATATTGAATGGAAGATTTCACCTGCTGCAAAAACAATGAATTAGCTGAGAGTTCGTCAACAGATGCAATGACTTATGCTTGATAAATATTTATTATTTATTCATCTAATACTTATGGTCATGACTTGTTCTGAATGAGTTTCAGTTAGCAGCGCTGCTCCAGATGAGTTTTTAATACATCTGAAGCTTTTTGAACTGAGGTTGAAGACAGATTTAAGTTTTTTAACTGCAATCCTTCAAACTGATCGCCTTAACGTGCCACACCCCCAAATGAGACCAGAATTACTAACTCAAACACTGCCTATGGGGAAAGCATTGTTTTTTTGTTTAAATCTATTCTTTTAAGTTTGGCAATCTTTAGGGTTTCCCATACGGTTATAAGGGAAAGACGTTTGTCACAGGATATATATTCAATTATACACCTTTAAAGAGCAGTTACAGGGATTTCTTGAATGTTTTTGAGAAATTATCAAATAATTTATTCGAGTACTATGCTTGCTTGAGCTTGTTTGTTAAATTAAAGACATCAGCGGTTACATACGTACACAACATCATCGGCCAGGTGCCACTCAGCCAGTCAATCCAAGGACACGTGTGCATCTGTCCATATTCACACAGAAATGATCATGAAGGTGAGGGTGAAGGTCTTAGCACTTTCAAATTCTCAAATACAAAGTGCACTGGAAATAAAATGCATTATTGCTACATGCGCCTGGAGATCTGGAATCCCTCGACTGCGAGCGCCTCGCTCACTGTCCTCTGATGAGCAAATCATTAAGTGTCACAAACCACGAGGGAATAAAGTGCTGAAAGGACAGGAGTCTTGTAGAGCCACCGACTGTCGTAACATTAAGTGACTGCAGCTTTCAATAGGCCGACGCTTTTATGGTGGCATTGTACGGCCCACCATTCAAACACACCAGTGTGCGCTCAGCACATGCCAAAACCCTGCATGTTACCCCCGCCTTCCTCTCGCACGGCACACAGGGGTCACCTTAGACTGGTGATGAAAAGTAAATGAGCAAATACGTCAAACAGTTTGATTAATACACAGCCGAGTTCATCATCTGTGTTTTTGCTGTTCTGATAGCTCTAGTTCTTACGCTCTTAAAAAAAACCCAAAAAAACCCAGTAGATTTACTCTGATCGCTGTGAGTGCACTCTGGTCTCATATCTGACGGGCGCTTTCAAGGAGGACCATTGTCCTTGTGTTTAATACACGTTCATATGATGGATGCAGTTCTGCCTGACTCCTCTTGATTTCACTTAAACAGATTGTACATGGCTGTTAAAGAAAAACACTGCTTTACCCATTTATCAGGTTGCATTAATAGCCATTTTTACCATGGCAGTTTCATAAATGTCACATCTATATGAAATTATGCCTTTTGTGAGTAGACTCATCAGAATATATAAACTGTGCAAAGTTTATTCACGTCTAGATGGGAACAGTAGTATTGCAGAAAGCCCTCCAGACAGATAAGGCCTCTTGAATTAAATGGAATTAGTAGTCAGTGACTAAAGAAAGTAATCCCTGCCAAAAAGAGATGACGGCAGAGAGGATTCATTTCACTGATAACTCCAGTCATATGGGTGAACATTTTCAGCATTTTTGCACTCAGCAAAGCTTCATATTTTACTGCCAGTCAGACTCTAACCCCCCCAAACCACCATTATGTTCTGATTACATCTCCGATCACTCAATCATATCTCACAAATATCAGTGCAGTGCAAAACATCGGGGCATTCAACTCAGTTTAATTCAGAGGCTACATACGGCCCTGACGTCATCTTGAATGGGAATGAACAGTGAAATGATAGAAAATGCAAGAAATATCACAACTGCAATGGGATTTATTACTATGCACTGTGCATATCCATATATTTGGCCAATCAGGTGATGCCCCGGCTACTCCCGATTGTATTGAAAACAGATCGCATTTCAACATCACTTCACAAATGGCGGCTAAAAGCCAGAAGAACACAACAAATCAAGAGAAGGGCCAAAAACAAAACAAACTGGCCTGCTTCTGAAACATTCTTTGTGAAGCCGCAGACATACATGTGATCAAACAAAAAGAAAAGGAAATGAAAACAATGGTTACAAATGGGTCCAAGAGAAAAAGCACTTGTATTTGCAAGTATATATCCCAAAATGCAATTAACATCATCGATTCAGATGTTTATTCATCGCAAGTCATATCGTAATTCTTCCCATCATGCGTTCAATCAATATCTTGCGGCCCTGATGACAGCTCAACATTCCTTTGTTTTTAGTGCAAAGCAGCACTAGTACGCTTTCACAAGACAACTGGGTAAATTCCAGCACACCATTTTTACCAATGTACCCTGATGCAAAATATACCCATAGATAGCCAATTAACAAGGAATATTAATGAGGAAAGAGAAAATTATGTGTCGACTTGTATTAACAGACTTGTTAATGTCAAATAATAGCAATTCCCAGGTTCAGAACCACAGATGGGTCTTTTAAAATGTAACCATTAACACAAAGCTAGAAATGTAAACTTTGAAGTGTAAAGATTAACTTTATGCAGATGAACCCTCAGAGAAACGACATCTTTGTTCAAAACCCAGCCTGTCATAGAATTACAGTGTGCCAACATATACTTGCACAGAAACACATTTTGAATATCTTGGTACTAGAAAAGGTTATCATAAATATAACCAAGAAGCTATGACAGAGTTGCACAACATATTGCAAATGTCAAATATAAACACTGTTAATAAAACATATTGCAGCAAACTGAACCTTAGTTGACTTTGCATTTCAACATATTTGGCCAATCAGACCGAGCCATGCTCACTAGATAATTGTAATCCATAATTTCAACATCACATCATATCTGGTGGCAGCAGAACAGAAGTCAGGAGTAGAAAGGGAGAAAAAAAAACAACGAAAAGCAACAAAGTTAAACTACTCTGCTTTGGAACAAAGCTGCTGCAGGGAACTGAACACATGTGATCACATATCCCAGGAGAAAAAAAGACAACCACGTTGTGTTCTGGTTAAAACTGCCTCCAAGTGCACTACCAGGATCATACATCGTCACGGAAATCACGATGCAATACTAAACATTATGGTATTTTTAATATTTATGCAGCCCTGGCAACGTGTCCACCTAAACATCCAGAGATTTAAAAAAGATAATAAAGTAAAAGAACGCCATAAATGCACAGTTGTTTATTATGAGAGGATAAGCAGTTTCTTTTACAAGATCACTATGATTTTTTTATTTTTTTTTTTGAAGATCTCCACGTTTTCTTATTTTATCCGGACAAATCGAACAGCTTCTCACATGCGGCATAAACACTCGTCCAAAGTCGGTCGGAAACGACCCCAAAACACACTTTCCCCCCCTCCTATCACGAGGGCTTTAAATTCCCCATGTATTTCCCCACCACATCGGTGTTTAATAATAATGTACTTTCTATCGCCCGGAGTGTGGCATGCACTGGCAGCGAGGTCCGCTGCATACCACAGACAGCGAGCAAACGCCAAAACAGCAATGGTTGGACAAAAATGGTCACACTCAAACAAGCTTAAGACACCATTTTGAAAATCCAGCCGATTTCAAGATAACAACTCCGAGATGCCATCTTGCCAATTATTGGCAGATTAGCTCCCCCGGTTGTAGCACGGAGATTTCAGCCATTCCGACGCAGGAATCCGTCACATAATCGGAACGTTAGCTTAGCTTCTTTCCCCGCCGTAGCATCCCCGCATCCCTCCGCACGCGCTGCCCACATCGCTAATTAGCGAGCTAGCATCGGTTTTTTTTTTCTTCTTTTTTTTTTTTAACATTTAAGCGACAATGGAGAACCCTGAGGTGGAGGTGGGGGGAGGTGGGTCTCACGGGAGGGGGGGACAACAACAACTGCAACTTTAACTGCTTAACCTCCGTCGACTTAAGTTGCTAAAAAAAAAAGAGACATCGACGCTTTCACTTAAAACTGCCAGCTTCCCAGCGCCGCTGTGAGCTTAGCCGTTTAGCTTAGCCCCCGCTAGTTCCCCCCGCTGCAGCCTCGGCGGAGGACAATTGAAGGGATACGGAGGAAGAAAAACACAAATAAAACCCACAAAAAACACCCCCCCAACAACCAGCAAGTCGACACATGGACACTCCTGTCCTCCAGAAACAACACTTACCGAAATCACTCGGTCGATGAACGAGAAGGATTTGTTTTGTTTTTTTCTTTCTTCCTTTCTTTGCCCCTGTACGCTCTCGCTTATCCCGTGTGTGTGTGTGCGCGCTCTCGTCGGTGCGGACTGGCTCGGCTACAGCGGCAGCGTTGCGTCGGGCCAGTGGCGTTGGGAAGACAGCTTTCACCCAGAGAGAGAGAGAGAGAGAGAGAGAGAGAGACGGCCACCGTGTGGGGGATGGGGATGCACTGCCGGGTAGGAGGGAGGGAGGGAGGGAGAAGGGGATGCAGGGATGCAAGGAGAGAGGGAGGGAAGGAAGGAGGGGGCGATAACCGACCCAGCGATAACATGACGTGGAGGCGCTCCAATAATAAAAAGGATATCAATTGATTTCACACGGAGCCGAATAGAGAGGCATCGGGATGGAGGAATGTGTCTCTTTGTTCTTCTTCATCCAGTATGTTAGAGAACGCGTTTAAACATCGTTTTAATAATAATAATAATAATAATAATAATAATAATAATAATAATTAGTTTACTTATTTTATTTTGCAATACATATAGACACTTTGCGCATGAGCTCAAAGAAAGACATCCGATAACTTAATTATTTGCTCACTCAGCTCTTTGTTTTCCCTCATACTTATTCAATCTTAAAATATGTTTTTCTTTCACTTTTCCATTTGTATTTTTCTGTTTAATTTAATAAAAAAAATGGAGTGTTGTGGCGCATGTTTGCAGAAGCCGTTATATGTCTTTGTCACGGGTGTTTTCAGGCAGGGAAGTGTGTCATTTGGTCAGCAGCAGCTCGGTGGCGGTGAAGCAGTACTGCACAGCAGGAAGACAAGTTCATGTTCAGTAGTTCACAGTCAATGCTGTGGCCTCATGCATCATCAGCAGTGCTCGTTTGTACTAAATGAACTAGCGCCATCCAGTGGTGACAAGTCACACTGCATCAAACCCTGGTGAAGCGTGTCAAACCCATTTTAGTTTAAGGGCCACATACATATATTTCAATTTCATCCTGAGTGGGCCTGGCCAGTGAAATAGTGCCATAATAACCTTGCTATTGTGGTGCAGAGTATACGTGATTAGAATGGCTATATGTATACAAAACTAAACAGTTGCGATGGAAAATGACTACATTGAACATAAAGCCAATTTTAGTGATACCTTCTGGTGCAAAATACAATGAACTATCCACAATAAACCCCTTCCCATAGCTGTTGTATGATGCATGTTGCCAGTTTTCGCCCACAGGCCTTATGTTTCAAACCTCTGACTTAAGGATTTTTTCAATATAAATTTGCTCAAATCCAACATAAGGTGTTTTATTTTTAACATGTAAAAGATAAACAAATACTGTTTTGGAATTGCTGCAAGGGAAGCAGGAAGCAACATCCATCAATTTTTTTTTATAGCTTAATACAATAATCATTTCACCAAAACGCATTCGACCTAATATACAGGTGCATCTCAACACTAGAATACAATGTAAAAGTTAAAGTTTCCCATATTTTTCTTTAACACTGCAAAATTAAACATTTTGTTAAGTCCTCATACTTGATTAACTAAAGCCCATAATCATCACAATAAAAAGTGGTACTAGTAACATACAACCCATTGTACCAATAACCCAACCCATTTCACAAGAAAGAAATTGAATGATATAAATGCTGAAAAAATATGGATAAAATATTTTTATATGATATGCATGTATTTCTTTTTATTATGATAAACCTAGTATCCTGAACCATCTCATAATACACATGTAGATATTTTTTGAATATCGAAACAATATATATATTGTTTTCAGAATATATCCTGTTATTTGTATCATTTGTATTTTGAGTTTTTACCATTTTGACATTTAAGTGATTGACAAATTTTATAGTATTATTCTTTGATTGTTTATTTAAAAAAAAATAAGAACAAATTGGTGGTGTTATGTAATTGAATCATTTTACATTAAGTGATCAAACACATAGCAAAAAAAAAGGCCTAATCACATCGAGGGACCTCCGGCCATCTCATTAAAGGACTACATATCCCAGCAGGCATTGCGGCTCCTTCATCCGTCAACAACAATAAAAAAGTAAATACGCACGATAGAATTAAAAAAACATTGCAAAATGACAGATTGTGTACTACTGTATAGTAATAATTCAATATATATTGCAAAAACTCTAAGGTTTTCAATAAAATATATATTTTTTTAAATCGAAACACAGCACACCAGTTTGACTCCTCGCGTGATTTCTCTATTCCGGAAGTTAGAGCGGCATGAGCTGTCCGAGGTGCTGACAGTGTGAGGAGGGGTTCTTTTGCTTCACTCCACGTAACTATGTATCGCTAAGGTATTCCGTGTGTAACATGTGTACATTTCTTTTTAGCATCAATGTGTTGTGTGACGTTACGTTTAATGTGCCCGCAATGCACTGCATAAAGTTGTGAGGAGGATACTGAATGTGCTGTGACATCCCTCAGAGAGTCGGCTGATCATCGTCTACTGAAGTCTAAGTGAGTTTAGCCTTACATTTTATTTCTCTTTTTCACGCTCCTTTTTGATATGTGATTCTTTCCAATACATCTCCATCAGTATCAGACATATTCAATTACTCCATTGCAAGTGACCCTTTTTTTTTTTTTTTGGTACTGTCAGGTTTTGCCAGGATGGATAAATATCAAGAGTCGACCTCTGTCTTGACTAATGGCCATCCCAGGAGCAAACCTTGCACTGCCCCACCATGCAATGGGGTCCCAGAGCGTCGGACGCTGCTGCGGGTGTCTGAGTCCCATGGACTGCAGCTCCTGAGCCTGCTCAGGTCATTCAGGGAGCGAGGCTTGCTGTTTGACTTCATAATTAAAGTCCAGGAACGGAGCTTCCCTTGTCATCGCTGTGTTCTCGCAGCATGTAGTGATTTTTTCAGGTCTCTCTCTCTCTCTCTCTGTCTCTCTCTCTTTGTCTGTCATAATTTTTTTTGACATATTTGTGTCATGTTGTGTGTGTTTAGGGCCATGTTTGAGGTGGACATGCGTGAACGTGATGATGGTTCAGTTACACTGGGTAACCAGTGTCCGGTCACGGTCAGCTCTTTCCTGGACTTTGCCTACTCAGGAGAGGCACTCATCACTGATGGCAACGTAGACATGTTGTTTCAGCTCTCATCCTTTCTACAGGTACATCTGTAGGCATGATATGTCTCCCCATGTCTGCCTCCACTCCTCTCTTAGCCTGAAAATATAACATTTCGATATGACAATTCAGCACAGTAGAAAGTAAGTATTGTCAAATACCAATACGAAGACATTTTCTGAAGAGATCTGGAGTGTGCCAATTCAGCTGCTGCTGTTTGATATGCATTGCTAAATTTGGTAGACACCGGAATTGCCCCCATGGAGCCTTCTCAACGGAAAGATATTGCACTATAAAATAGGTTTAGCCGATCACCTGCAGAGTGTGATTGCTAAGGTGATTCCCACAACTCATCAGAGGGGCTCATTTAATATCTAGCACCTCTCTGCCGTGTTTCAATCAAACCAGAGGTAAGTGGAGACACCAGTGTGGGTGTACATGGATTAAATTCACTGGGAACAACAGAGTTAACACAGTGTCAAGATTACAGTCAGTGATTAACATTGCAGCTACTTTATAAGATTTTTATGTCTGCTAAATATATACCTATAGAATAATACCATCTTCTCAACTGAATTATTTATCCATCCTAAAGGTTTTCCCTGTTGTTGTTTTATTCTCAGGTGCCTGTGTTGTCCAAAGCGTGCAGTGACTTCTTGATAGGAACCATGGATCTGTGTAACTGTCTGTCCCTTTACTCCCTGGCGGAGGCGTACGGCTCAGCCTCTCTCCTTCGAAGTGCCAAAGAGTTTGTGGTTGAGAACTTTTCTGACCTTTCACAAACGCAGGACTTCATGGATATGCAGGTGACGCCTAAAATCCCCCCGAGTTTTACCTGCGCGCTCTGGAAACCAAGAAATCCAGTGTGTCAAAAAAAAAACCTTTGTAGTCTTGCTTATTTTCTTGTTCCAATTACTTCCGATTGCAACATATTGCTGAAACTTTGCCGTTTCATAATGTGGTTTGTGTCTCGTGGGACTAGATTTTTCAAAAGGTATCTTGTGTCTCATGGACTTGGTAAAAAAAAAAAAAAATCTATGTAAATTCATTTGTTGAGCTGACGCAGCTATTTCAACCTCTTCATCTGAGCAGTCGCTCGTTCCAGTGAGAGAAAACATGACACCTCTTTTCTCATCTATCAAACGTACACCCCAGATTAAAAAAAAAGTCATTAAATTCCAGACGGCTCTAACAAAAGGCTTCTGGCATTTCATTTCTAGTTTGGCATTCCGCTTCAGAAGAGAACAAACTCTATTCTCTTTTCAGTCGCTTTTCATTATTTCCTTTGCACCCTCAGTTGAATGTCTTGGAGTCTTGCCTGAGGTCAGACGCCCTCAAGGTGCCCAGCGAGGAAACGGTTGTGACGTCGCTTCTCAGATGGATCCGCTTCAATCTCCCCGAAAGACAAAAACTCTTAACAGGATTGTTGTCCTTAACCCGACTTCACCATCTGCCCGCAGCAATACTAAAGGTATAGACCCGCTGTGTGCATCGGAGTCATGATTTGAAGCTGCTTGTGGTGTCTTCATAGACTGAACCTTTCTGTGTGATCTCCAGACTCTTCGTGATTCGGAAGCGCTCCTCTGTGATGACGAGTCCTGTGTGGCCCTGATCTCAGAAGCACAGGGCAGACAGACTCACTACGATGGGCTGCTGAGCGACGCCAGGCACGCCACCACACAGAGCTACATCTACATCCACAAGACGGAGGAGAATGGAGAGATCCGCCACACCTTCTGCTACTGTCTGGAAACCGACCAGTGGAAAGAGCTGGGGACAACACAGAGAGGGCAGATGACCGCCATGCCGGACCCTCCGGGGTCTTTTCTCACCAGCTATGCAGAGAAGGTACACTTTGGAAATCCATTCTGCTGGATCTTTTCCAACATCCTTGGTTGATTTTTTTTTTGTTCATAAAAGTGCTGTGTAATGTTTGTGAAAAATGTGTCAAATTGAACAAAACATATATTCAGGGAATCAAACAGGTTAGACTCTGGTACCTGCAATCTCTATTTAAGTACATTAACAAACAGTTTGTTTGTTCTCACGTCCCAGTCTACCATTGCTGGGATCCTCATGAGAAGGTCTAGGAAATACGCATTTTTTACCTCCACATTTTATTTCATTACTTTTTAGAGAGTAAAGACTATTCAGTACAAAACAGATAAAATGCAAAACTCCATGAATTTCAGTGGGGTTTTGTGTGTGTGTGTGTGTGTGTGTGTGTGTGTGTGTGTGTGTGTGTGTGTGTGTGTGTGTGTGTGTGTGTGTGTGTATACTTTTGATTTGCTGTTTTAAATTCATGTTATACAGGTCCTCTAACATCCAACAGGGGGTGCTGCAGCACCCTCAGCATCCCTGCTTCCCACAGACTCGATAAAAAGCCAAAATAGTGACGAGACTGGTCACACTCATTATCCAGTATACTGAAGAGAAGCTGGCTCACATGGCAAATCCCAACTGCTTTGTTCAATATTACACATTAGTGGACGTGTTGATCACATATCAGGCTCAGATCTAAGTAGTTTAACGAATTACCTCATTAATATAAAGCTTAAAACACATCATTTCCTTCAGATATAAAGATCATGGAATAAATGGCCCCAATTGCTTGTCATAGAAACTTGGAGAACTTGCACATTGTTTTAGTTTCTTTCTGTCTCTATGATCGCAGGCAATTTGATGATTCTAAGATGAGTGCTTTGAGGCAGGGGCAACAAAATGTTGCTGGACTCCTCGATCTTCCTGTTCCTCACCATAATTCCTGTACGGTGCCGGTGGACATCTAACTGCAATGCTAACAGTCACTACCTTTTCCACTGTCGACTCAGATGTTTGTCACAGGCGGCTGTCGCGGGAACTGTTGTCGGGCAATACGTCTCCATGTGGGCGAACCATTTCACGAGGCCACTGATGAAGTTTGGTGCTTCTGCCCCGTGACTTTATCCTGCACGCCAGCTCCGGCCATGCTGAAGCCCAGAACCATGCACACTGCTGTGACCTGCCTGGACAGGGTGTATGTCATCGGGGGACGAACCAAAGGTTCCAGAGGCGGATCCCCCAGTCTGTTGGGGGTGAAAACATTTCCTATTTAAAATTAAAAAAAAAAAAAAGGATTTTGGTTATTGTTGGCTGCTGTAAAACCCTATTGTCAATTGTGCTTTAGGTGGAGTATTATAACCCTCTGACCCAGACCTGGTGCTCTGTCGACTCACTTCCCACGGCCATCTTCTACCCTGAGGCCAGTGCTTGTGGCAGTGTCATCTACACGCTGGGGTCAGTGGTTGAAATCACCGATTCCTTTAACCCGTCACTGGATTGCTTCTTTCGTTATGACGCCCAACTGGACCAGTGGAGCCGCCTGGTGGCTGAGTTTGGCCAGTTCTTCCATGCTACTCTTGTCAAGGCTGTGTCGATTAATAGTACACTGCACCTCTGTGATCTTTCCACATATAAGGTGAGAATTAAATGGGCACCATTGAATGAATCAATTACGAAATTACAGTTGTTGAGTATTAAATGATCAGTGTTTTTTTTTAAAAAAGAAACATTGTTTATGACGAGAGTTCTCTCTTTTTCCATTCAGGTCTACAGTTTTTGTCCCGAGACCTGTGTATGGAAGGGGGAAGGCTCGTTTGAATGCGCTGGCTTCAATGCCGGTGCTGTGGGTACGAGGAACAGGATCTACATACTGGGCGGAGACTATTCACCCGACGAGATCACTGATGAAGTTCAGGTACGAGTGAGACTTGACTGCTGACTAAGCTGATCTTCTGAATCACTAGTTCATGACCTAGAAGTGGCTGAGTTGTGCCACTTTAAGATTAGAAACGTTATAGAATTTTGCACCTCGGGTTTGAATGTTGAGAAATTATAAGTCAGCACATTGTAATTTTTGAATTCAATATATTATTCTCAACATTTAGAGATAAATGTTGTCTTTAGTGATTCCAATTGGTACTCACTATTTCAAATAACCTTTTTAATTCTATATTCAACATCAGAATATTAGAAAATTTCATTAAAGTTAAAGGATTTTAAAATGATCAATACTTTTCAGTTAATATTTTGTCATGTTAGTGGACAAATAATTGACCAAAAATATAATTTTGTGATAATCAATTTATTTGATATGCACCTGCACAATGTATTGTAAATACAATTTGTTTTTATAAGAACATTTGAACATACCTCCTCATTGTTGCTCTTTATGGGACCCAAATGTAAAATCACAAGAGCCCAGCTGAGGTTTTCTGATGATGAAATGTTGATGAGATTGATAAGAAACACACCACAACATCTGCAATGCTTAAATACTGCACCTGCCAGTGTCAAATATCTCTATTACCACTACTGCTACAATGATATGATACTACTACTATACTACTGGTAATAGATTTCTTGCCTATAACAATCAATTCTCTTTAGTTTTTGCCCTTGTATAACCCTTATTATTGAGGTTTGATTTTTTTTCTTTTATTGTTTTCCTGTTAACTGTGCAGGTGTACTACAGTGGGAGGAGTCAATGGGAGGAAGTTGCACCCATGCCCAGGGCACTCACTGAGTTTCACTGTCAGCTCATCAGCTTCAACAGATACAGAGATCCATGGAGTGACACAACATGATGCACAGCACACACACCTACACGCCTGCATGTATACGGTGACATGTGAGCGGATTTAAAACTTGCATGCATGAGTGTCATGTTGAGTGTCTACCAGCTTTCCAACGCTTTCACGTGATGTAAAATGACAATCAGAGTCTTTAACTAACACCACAGCTTCACCCATAGAATAGATCATCACCCCTGAAGAGTATTTGAGCCATATATTAATATTTTTTCAAACAGAGTGACATTAATCCTGTAAATTTAACTATTTAATTTGTTGTGTTGCTGTAATGATGACCCCTCCCATGGAGGACTCTTACTGAGCTGTTTTAGAGATCCTAGTTTAGTCCCTGAATATTCTTTCCTTGTTCGATAGTTTTCAGATCAACTCCATTCACAATATTCACATTGTGTGTAAGTCAGTCAGCACTCCTACGGCTAAGATATAAACATGTATAGTTCACCATGCAATGCTTTCAGAATTGTCTTTACAAGAACTTCAGAAAATTGTATGGATCTTATTTGGAAATGCAGTCTTGCAAGGCAAACAGATGATAAGGATTTTCTGTCAGCAGCCCCAAAAGCCCACAATAGGAATATAATGTAGTGATTTGAAAGCTATTTGAACTGCAATTTGTCTTTAGTTTCTTGTCGTGTAAAAATACATTTATTGTTTAGTAATATTTTCCAATTATCATCCATAACCTTTTTGTGAAAATTAATGTTCTCACAGTCCTAAGAGCTGCTACGTTGCCGTTAATATGGAGCGTAAGTGCTCACTTCAAGCAGTATATATTTTTAATATTGTGACACTACCGTGTGTTTTTCATATGTCATGTTTCTTCTCATACGCTCACGTCTATGGATTGTAAAGAAGTGCTGTCAATAGAAAAAAAAAAAACCTTCTTAAAGGTGCAAAATGTAATATTTTGGTTTGATTTGAATCAATATAGCTTCTAAACAGTGAGCCGAAGGAGCAAATCGATTATCACGAATTGTCATCACAATTTTATGGTGTGCTGCTGGTATACCTACAGAAGTCAGAGTTTTCCAACTTGCCTCAGTTTTGTCTCGCAGTACATGTTTGTGCCACAAGATTTTGCAATGAGTCGCTCAAACAGACAGCAGGAGGAATATTTAACAACAATGTCTGAAAATGCAGTGGATATAATAAGCAGGTGTATATAATTTACACCACAAAGAAGAGATACAGAATGAAGCCGACGTCACAACCTAAAGTACAACCAAGGCATGATTTGAATATTGCTTGTTGCCTCTTTAACGAATACAATAACTTCATGGTTACCATGGAGAGAAAAGATGGACTTTGCTATCGTGAACGCGCAACAAGTTGGTGTTATGAAACATTAAAATGAATCCAACAAACAAAAGACTGTTTAATGGCAAGAAGTGAACATACACGCGATGCTTCTGAAGTAGGCATTTTGTTTCGTGAGTAAATGCACATTGATTACAATGTCAAACTGGAAACAAGCACAAGATAGCATCATTCAATGTATCAAAAGTCACCTGAATAACAAGGTGATATGGACTGGTGGACATGCTACTGTTTGTGATGACATTGCAGTGTTTCCTAGAGCAGCTGGTTTTAGTTTTTTAAGGCTCAAATCCATTTTCTTTACTCTTATTCACAATAAAAGAAAAAAATGTAGAATACAAAAGCAGATTATAGACTAGTTAGTCATTGACTTTGGCTTGAGCCACCACACAAAGATTTGGCCTTATGCATGCTAAAAGAACTGCATCAGACCAGTGACCTTGCAGAATGAAAAACAGATGTAAACACTGTGTCTGGACCAAACTCAATCAGCAGCAACGTCTTACGGCAACCATGCCGGCTCCCCTGCACACACATCCCCCCCCCCAATCATCTCTTTCAGCTCATCTCTTCTCTCGCTCCATGCTTTAGTCCTGGTAAGTTTTCACCAGCAGCCACATGAGGAGCACCGTGATGAGGACGATCATGAAGTTGAGGAAGAGCTCCTGCACCGAGCGGTCCATGATTATACCTTGGGTGGAGAAGGCGGAGCAGAATGTTGAGGAGCGAAGGGAGCTGCTGCAGGAGGAGGTTGGCGAGAAGGAGACGAGTAGAAAGGTTGCTGATGTAATATGCGTGATTTGATCTTTGAACGCAGATCCACGACCTGGGAGGGAAGAAATGGAGATGGAATAAAGCATTATTTGTGATGCAATTACAGAAATTAGTAAAGCTTATGAGTGATTTTCAGTGTATTATGTAATTTCTAATAGTGCCCTGAAAACACAAATCCACAAGACAAATCATGCATAACTGAAACCCCACCTAAACTGATATAAAGTATCAACTCCATTGAAAGAAATATCAAAAATAATAGAGTAACACATCTATTATATTATTATGACAAACGAGGGGGGGAAAGTACAATTAAACACAGTGAAAGAGAGTATCCAGTCAATAGAAAAGTCAAGATGTTCTAAAAGAGCTTACAGACATGCTACGATGAAAGAGTTTATTTAAAAGGCTGAGAAAAAGTGTGACAAAGACATTGGACCTTTCTCAGGAAAAAAAACTCATCTGGAAGTTGGATAAGTAAAAGTAAGCAAGTATGTACGTGTGTGTGTGTGTGTGGTCAGAGAGAGAGAGAGAGAGAGAGGGGAATGTTATGTGTTGTGATCTGTGTTTGCTACAACAGGTTCAAGGGATCAGAACGATGGTTTACCACGTCTGTTCACAGTGACCTATCAGTCAGCAGAGCAATGAGGCCACAATATCCCCTGACATTCACATGCCAAAGCTCTCAAAGCTCCCTGCATTATTATACAGAAGTACACATATGACAAGTTTACACATTGCTGAGCATAAAAGCATGAAAAGGTCACAGTTTCACACTTTTACACCGCTAATCCAGTTTAACCCACTTCCATATTTTATTCTTGAGTCTTGATGTTTGGCTTGAGAACCTGGAAAAGATGCAAAATTGCTTCTGAGTTAGTGACTTCCTTTTTCTTTCTTTTCTTCTTTTTTTTTTTCACTTACCTTGTTGCCTTTGGCTTTGATTTGGAAACGAAACCAGAGGTTTCTCTTTTGCTCTAATCTTCACCTTGAACAACCTCTTCTTCTTGGAAGCTTCTGACTTGTTCTTCTTAGGGGCATCTGTTGTCCAGTTTTCTGCTGTCAGGGGGCGGGGTGCCCTGGCCTTCTCCTAAAGTAGCCATCCTCAGCGGACCGCCCATGGCTCACATACACACAGCCTGATGTCACACGTCGACCAAACGGCCAATCAAGTGTGTGTTTTTCCATAATCTGGTCCAATGAACTGTTTACCATGACCATACAGGGGGTCTCCACACACACACACACACACACACACACACACACACACACACACACACACACACACACACACACACACACACACACACACACACACACACACACACACACACACACACACACACACACACACAGGAGGGACTATTTATAAAGCATTATTGCAGATACTCTGTGGATTACAGTTGCTCCAAACACAATACTTGTATCATCTGATGAATATAGGAAAGTGTAACAGTATCATGCAGTATCTGGGGAGGAACTAGGTGCAGAGACGAGGATGAAGAACAGAGCAGACATGCCAAAATGTAATATACAAAAGATGTTGTTCATTCCAATAACTTTCCTGTCACTTATTAGTGTATGCGGTCCAGAGGTCCAGTGAAGGACATAAAATGAGGGGCATTTTTTTCAAGTAATTGAAACTGTGGTAACACAAGGAGATCCGTAGCTGAACAGCAGATGATAGCCATGCCAATGATCAGCCAGCTGAGGGTTACTAGTGTGAAAACCATACTGTGAGGGTAAATTCATGAAAATATGCATACTGAGGGCTGCAGAACTTGTGCAACCGGTGAAGCCTTCAGGCATTTTCCAGCATTCCACAAAAGAAAAAACACCACTGCGGATCAGAATTTATAATGCCCTGCTTTTTAAAAGAAATTCTGGGTCGTTCCTGACACGTGTTTGAAAGAAAGTACATTAAATGTGAACATTCTCAGAATATGTTTAAACTTCTTTGAGTTCAAACTAAGAGAAACATTTTGAGATATCATTAATGGTTCTTTGTGTTATCTGTTGACATGTCTGTCGCAGCTGACTTGGAAACAGGTTGTGTGTGTGGCTCTTGAACTAAAATGAGTTTGACATCCCTGATTTATTCATGAGCAGAGCTGCAATCTTTTGAACTCAACTTGGAATGAGAACGTTCTTGTGCGTATTTGTTATTCATACATACACAAATTTTATTTATTACTATTCAGATAACAGGCAACAGATGAGGACTCCATCTAAACTGTGTGCAGCTAAGAGGAGATATCATGGTCAATGTCAAGAGGCAGAATAACTTTCTCTTCAATAAAACCTACTGCTTTTGAATAAATGTCTTAAACAAAAGTAATAAAGAAAATGTAACAAGGATGAATTGAAATTTTTGAAAACCGTGAGTGATTCAATTCAATTCAATTCAATTCCACTTTATTTACATAGCACCAAATACAACACAGTCATATGTTGCTTTTACCCCCAATGGGAGTCAAAACACTAACATTTAATGTGAAACAAATCAAATTCAATGAAGAACTGCTGCTTGGTGTGAGAAAAGACGTGTGACATGAGACTGTGAATTTTACAGTCATATGTGTGAGTCAAATGTGCCAACATTAGTCATTTTCTGTCTTCAGGAATGCAGCAGCTTCTCTTTTACTCGCAGATGACTGAATATGAAAGTATTGCAGTTGCAACAAAATAAGAAATCATTCTGGACTAAGATATACTGTCTACACTACACATGCACCGGCGGGGGAAACTCAAAAAAGCGAGACAAAAAAGAAGAATGAGATGCAGTAACAGGTCTGCTGAAGCCCGGGATTTACACTATGGACCCAGGGGATATGCACATGGTATGCAGCCTATCCACGGGGATATCAGCACAGACTTCAATCCAGACTCTTTTTGGAACAGAGCGGCCAATCTCTATTTTCAGGTCGGCCATGCTGCTCACCGTGCTGGAATCACCCACACAACACTACATTTGGTGCTTGGCGGAGGTTATAAACCCCCGAGAATGAGAGCCAGTGCTTTGTCATTTGGACACTGTGCTGTATGCATTTAGTAAATCACTATGAAATAGTTTTCCCCTACAAGAGTTTCAGGTTAAAGGAGACCAAATGCAGGATTACCTACTACCAAAACTCTTGAGTTACACATAACTCGGTCTTTAAACATTTCAACATACAACAAAGTGTGGAATAAAAGTACACTGCACGTGTAAATTCTGAAGAATTCATGTGATATATGTACAGAATTTGCCATTTGCAGTCTTACCTCTTATACGATTTAGTATATGAGTTCATGTAATTCCAATGGACTCATGTGTCACTTCCTCAGTTTGCTGCAGCTGAGCAGACCACGGGGAAGTTTCCCCAGGAGCACAACAATTTACGTCCATTCATCTTCAATGCCGCTTTATCGTGTTCAGGGACACTGGAGCCTATCCCAGAAGGCAGCTTACACCGTGGACCATTCAACTGTCCACCACAGGGCAAATGCAGAGAGGCAGACAACCATGCACGCCATTCATTAACTAATTTGTGAACAGTAGGAGGAAACAGGACTCTACCGACAAAAAGCCACGCAGTGTGAGAACATGCAAACTCAACACAGAAAGGATTTCAACACACTTCATTCTTGCAAGCGAGTTGAGGGCACGAACCATTAAACCACTGTGGCCACTGATCTCTACCACCAATCCCAGCCTGAACTCTACTTAAGACTCATATTGAAAATATTTGTTTTAAATGTAATTTTGATGATTATAAGACATTGTAGTTTGTAATCACTCTGAGAAATTATCAAATTAAGGTCTAACCAAATGGTAGTGCAAGTTCATTTTGATATCTATCTGGTGATTTGAAAGGTACATATTAAAGATAAATTGAAATCCCTCGAATAAATTTCACATCCAGCTGAGATAAGGGGAAATCTATCATATTTGTCAGTAGTCGAGTTTAGGAGAAAACCATTGATATCATTTTGAACCTATCTTTCCCATGTGTACTGACACAGCTCAGTCCTTTCTGACGCCACATTTGTGTTCTATTACAAATAGACGTAGGCTACGGAGCAGCGGCACGCGCAGCTGCTGAGGCCTGATCTCTGTTGAGATTGAACTAAAACCCTACAATTGACACGTGCTGTAACAATGCAGATCAAACAGAGAAGAAGCATCCTTATTCTGAATGCCGTCAACTGGATTTTTAGTGCACCTCCTTCTAGTTCTAATGGTAAACTTAGTGATATAAGACTGACATCGGGTATTGACCCACATGGTGCTCTAGATTATTCTGACATATAAAGTAGAGTTTTTGATGCTTTCTCCTGTGGTTATGTACGCCCAACGCATCCTTACCATTCCTCCTCTTTTATACTGAGTTGGTGCTAAGAAAAGGATTTTGACAGTTCGCCACAGCTCCTCCCAGCTCATCTCACACTTGACAGCTGCTAAGAACAGTCTTATCTTTGAACAAGTGTTAAACCCCCTCGACGCACTCGCGCCTTCCTCTGTATACACGGAGCACACACAAGGGGCACAGTAGGACAGATCACCAACAGAGCTCCCTCCAACGTTTCCATCACAGGATTCCAAGGTCATTCCCAGAGGATTAAACAGATCACAACGGCTACAGTTTTATCGCCCCGTTGCCCTGCCAGCATCACAGCACCAGCTATTCGACCCCGGGATTCCCATTGTCACAGAGATCCACTGCCTGGGTGATTGAATAAAAGAGGTCGAAGTGTGCTGGCATGTCCGTCGGTCTGACAGCTGTGACTGTGTGTGTGTGTGTGTGTGTGTGTGTGTGTGTGTGTGTGCGTGTGTGTGTGCTGGCAGGGTTCCTTCTAAATCAGTGCAGAGACAGAGGGGTGTCAACAAGGCTTCATCGACACCATTCCCCTAATTCTAGAAGGCTGCAAGTGTGTGCGTGTACGTGCATCGATGTGCAGGCAATAAGTGTGCTGCTAATTATAAAGTGACAGATTTCAGCTGGGAGTCTGACGGCAAAATAAACTAATACAAATCGGAACAAATGATCACATCTCTTGACATTAAGTCTTTGCAAAAGTCTCCGGTTTAATGAAACCCATTGCAGTGACTTTAAATATGTCTATAAACAGAACATTTGCTTTTCTATAAGACATAGTGAGCAGCCCTTTATTTCATAGTAGACTGAACTAATATTAACCCGCGCAATGAGCACGTTTGCCTCCCATCAATTGGCTCCAGTCCTCTATTAAGGCTAAATTGAACAGTGTGATGTTGAGTTTCCTTTAAAACCACATTGTATTCAATATTTTTTCATTACATGCTAAGCTAATGTGCAATTAGATCAACCGTATTTTTCTATTTTACGGCGATCTCTCGAAGAGATAAATCCATAATGGTTTGGAATTTGAAAAGAGATATTGAGATTGAAATTGGAAGGTTCGTCTGACTTTCAATGGGGCACTAATTATGAAAGGCAATTAAACAAGTTTAAAAAAAGATCAAACGCACTATTGGCGGAGAAAAGACAAGAGAGACTTTTCTTTAATTCAATAAACTCCACCTTGTTCTTTAGATATGTGGATTCCATCTCATTCCATGTTGCAAGTCAAATGTTCTTGTTGCAGTAATATTTAGCTCATAAATGATCACACTGTGGAAATCTTCTGAAGCAGTGGTTTCTGAATGACACATCAACGTCCATGACTATTTTATAAATAAACAATAAATACCAAAACCAGTGCGTTAGTTTAGTTCCTGCACAATTAAAATGCCATGTCAGATAAATGAAGTTAAGCCGGTGGCGACCAGCCTGACACTTTGAAAATTGATGGCACACCCATGGGACTTGTTTCACCCTGGTTCTCATCATTACACTGCTTTTGTTCCAAGCTTGACTGGTGGTTGAGGTGAAGCTGACCTTGGGCACTGACGTTCCATTAAGCCTGTTTTCAACTTCAGGTTGAAATTTCCAACGGGTACAATGTTGTCATTCACTTTTTTATTTACGAAATGTGTGTTTCCCAGCTAAGATTCTAATTTCAAGACCTTTATTTGTCACCAAGATAATTCTACACAGCGTAACATGCAGTGAAATGAGATGTCAATGTTTGTTTCCGACTCTGGAAACAGACATCTGATGCAGAGGTTGGCTTTTGCACACGTCACGTAGGTTTAAAGTCTGAAAATACTGAAATTGCTGCAGCGTAGTTTATTCATTGTTGCAAAGAGTTTGTGAAATTTTGCTTAATTAAAACCACTTCTACAGTTCTTAAGATTTAATGAAGGAAGATTAAAGAATATTCATTTGATGTTTTAAGTTTAAAATTAATTAATTAAATAAAAACATGTAGTTAAAATGCAATTAATGTAGTTACATCCATTAATATTTATACTGCATTTGCCAATGGTGGGATGTTTGGTGTGTTAAAGTAATCATCCAAATGTCCCAGAGATGGATGACTCTGCTAAAGATGAGAGTATGCATGGTGCTCCAGTGGATTTATCCTTCAAAAACATCATCAGTTTGAAAGGTACTGCTCTCTGTACTTCTCAGAGTACTATTACCAGGGCTTCATATTGCAACACAATGCCGTATTCAATCCATGGCATCACTAGTGTCATTATTACTAGTGACTGTATATCACAATATACTGTACCTGAAATTAATATTTGGTTTGTCTGAGACTATTTTTGGAGCTAAGCTCAGCATTTGATGCATGAAAATAATGTCTAATAATGTATCATAAACATGAGCTAAGAGACCAGGTAATGCATAAAAGGCATTAGTGAAATGCCAAATGGATACTTTTAAAACAGTGCCATATATAGAGCCTTATACAAACTCAAACTACATTTCCAGGGCTAAAATCCGCCTGATACTGACTTTTATCCATTTGATTGTGGTTTCAGACACACATGCACTGGAACCAAACAGCGGTCTGCGGCCATTAAAAATAAACTCAAGAGATGAAATATCTCAGTTGCGCCCTGCGTCTCAATAACAACGACATTACTGACCTTTGTGACTTGCCGACAACTATAAAGATCTTCCTGGCAGAACCATCGCACCTCGCCTGGCTGGATCTTTCCTTCAACAAAATCACACATATAGCTGAAGTATGTTTTCTCTGCTTGGTTGTTTGTTTTTGTGCACAGGTGCTCATCTTTCCTTTTTGACTGACGTACATGAACCAAACTTTGACTGTTGGACTGACTCAGAATCGCTCTTCATATGTTGTTTTACTTATACAGGAAAGTTTGTCAGATGTGTACCACATTGTGTGTGTAATGTAAGCACATGTGTTTCAGGTTTTGTGCCAGCTGCAAGAACTTCATTTGCTATATCTTCATGGCAACAACGTTTGCATTTTGTCAGAGGTGGACATGCTGGGCACACTGCCACACTTACACTCCATCACTTTACATGGAAATGTGATTGAAACCAACAAGAGTTACCGGTAGACACATCAACTTCACACATGCTTTTGCCCGCTCTCTCTCTCTCTCTCTCTCTCACCCACACATACCTAAACTACTATTCTGCCTCTGTGTGCCTAGGAGTCATGTGATTTCAGTTTTGCCTCAGCTCAAGTCGATGGACTTCAGTGCCGTGACACGAAATGAGCGAGCGCTGGCAAAGATCTGGCATCAGAGCAACAAGCACAGGAAGAGCAAAGAGAGTCTCCAGTGACCTCGTCTCATCTCAAACATGGATTTTTCTTGAAATGTCTTTGAAGTATTAAATAAGTTTTAAAAAAGCGTAAGCTTTTATTGGTACTACCATAAAATAATATTACAACAATGTTTCAGGGACTATTACATACTGGCGTACAAACAAAACAGAAAAGAACAAAGTGAAGAATGACAGTGAGAAATCTTTTCCTTTATGGGATTTTTGTGCAGAAGCTGCATCTTCTGTTTTCCCCAGGTCCTCTTGTTGCCTCCCACAGTACAAAACCATGCAAATCAGGTTAACCATTCACTCTAAAATTGCAGGTAAGTGTAAGTGCATATGGTGGTTTGTGCCTTTCCATGTCCTGTGATGGACTGGCAAACAGTCCAGGATATACACAGCCTTCACCCACAGTTAGCTGGTTTCGGCTCTTGGCTGCAGCAACTCAGAATTGGATAAAGCCGTCCGGACGATGAGTCGTCATCTGAAAGACTGAGCCGCCACATCTTAAAACATATATCCATTTGAGTTTCATCAAAACCACCTCAAATGTGAATCGAAACAAAATTTTCAACAAATAAGACTCCCAACTTTTAAAAGTCAGACTCGTCATTTGACTGTGGAAAACAAATCATTTAAGTACAGGATGTGCACGAGTTAGCCAAGATTGCAGGAGTTGCTCAAATGGAGCGTGTCAGTCTGAAGAAAATGAAGATTGTCGCACGATCGTAAAGCACCTAGACGATAGAGAAGGAGAACCTCGCCCCTCCAGATGATTTCTTGAAACACTGCGTTAATAGAGTGTGTGGTGATCAGGAGTTGTGTAATTCTGTGGCGCAGCTTTGTCATTGTAAATTGTAAAAGTTTGAGAGCAAAAGCAACACAAGAGTAGAAGGGATGGGGATGGTGTGATCAGTAACACAGTTTTGGTAAGTCAAACCTAAAAAAAAGAAGATTTTTCAGAATATAATTAAATCAATTAATTACAATCTGCTACTGTGACACAACAATTCCCCCCCAGGGGCTCATGGGCTCAGACAGGTGGAGGCGGAGCTTCAGATTTTTAATTCATATGGTTTGAGGATGTTGCCAGCACTACTGGTACATTTCATCACAATGTGAAAGGCACAGTGGCTTGGAAATGTATTCGTACTCCTTGAATGTTTCCACGTTTAGTCACATTACAACCACAAATGCAATAGTACGGACGCAATACTCCCGAGTCAATGCTTTGTAGAGCCTTTCGCTGCAAGGCTTCTAGGGTATTTCTCTACATCGATCATATGGAATGATACTTAACAATGTGAACTACTGTGATATTTTATGTTTGGACTGCTTTACTTTTGAACCTCTGTTAAATATTGTACAGAAACTGTACATTTACTGAAACAGTAAGTTTGGATTTCTGTGTTCAGTGTGGAACATCATGTACAGTTTTTAGGAACACAACCTGTCAGTCACTCCAGGGCAGAAAATTAACTCCCAATCGTCAGACAATATAACGACAATGATGTTATCCGAATGTCGTCTTTCCTAAATTGTGATTTAACTTCAGATTGATGACTTCCCTGCGCTCAGTGTCTATAAACGACAGCGAGCGGACGGATATTTCCGGCTGATAAAGGCAGTGTTTCTTGTACCTTCGTGGGCTGCGATGTCGTGCTGATTCCTTCATGCTTCAACAAAGTGTGGCTGGCTTTAATTTGTTTTTTCAGGACTTTTTTCTCGTCTTTACTTTTTCTGGAGACTTTCACATTGCTATCCACAACACAGTCCATGGTGCGCGTATTTATTTTGTCCGGATGAAACAAACATTGACAAAGAAATGTTCCTTCCCGCTGAAGCAGCAGTGCTTGGTCCACTGAGCGTCACTTTTCTTCTTTCTTTTTTTAAATCATCTTTTTATTCAAGATAACGTATAGAAAATAGATTATTCAAAAAGACAATCTTTTTTGATTTTTCACAGAACATATACAAATACTGCACATCACTTTCAAGCACTGTAACATTATAATTTGACACACCCTCATTCAGTTTGCTTGTGCAAGCTTTCATTTTAAACATCACATTTGTTGTGTAAAATAACAAAATCTGATTATTATTTTTTACAACCTGCTGGTAATGTTAAATGTAATGTATCAATATGTTTAACTTGTTTTAGTCAATAACATTCAAGAGAGGAGCAGAGAGAAGAATATATTTTATTTCATTTCTTTATTTAACTGTATTCTTCCCATTTTCTTCATAGCTAAAAGAAATTCTAAGTGAGGCATTTACTACCTATTATTATTATTATTATTATCATAATTTTGGAAACCTGACAGAGCCGTAAATAGTTGGGTTTGTTTATTTGTTGGTGTGCATGTTTGCTTACATCTCTGTGCCTCGCTTTCTGGTTGTCTGTGTTGCAAATGTTATGGCTGCATCCTCATTATCTTTATATATTGCGGACTTCCTGTTGGATTTAGGTCCGGGGTATCAGTGCGTGATTTGTAGGTCTTGATGAGATGAACAATTGAGTTTTGGTTTGAGCTCTCTACAACATTCTTACCGACCTTTGGTCCTGGCCTTTCGTGCTCGGTCCCTAATTATGATTGCTCAGGCCCCGACTTGTCCAGTTGCCACAGATGACATTTTTAATGACCACAAGTAGTAATGTAACTCTTTTTTGTTGTTGTTTATGTTGGAGGTTTTTTATTCTTTTTTTGGGGGGGGGGGGGGGGGGGGCGACCTCTCTGGACTCCGAGGTCTGCTCTGACCCATCCCCTGCAGGATATCCATGTTCTGTGGCGCCATGTTATGGCGGGCGCAGCTTGTTCTTGTGAGACTCTCCCTGCAGTCTGCTCTTTCCCACTCCACGAAGGTGTCTGAGAAGGGGCCTGGAACACACAACCACACGGTGAGAAATTGACTTTTTAAAGGTCAAATATTGAACAGCTCCTCAACAATTTCACACAGGGTGACAGAGGTCCAACAACATTACAGGTATTCAAAGTGTGTTTCCCCAAATCCAGCTTCGGTCCTGAATTTGAGCCTAAAAGTCTCTCTAGATTCAACTATTGTGTTTCTGGGTATGTTAGTTTGTTTGGTCGTATGTCTTGTTACAGTTACTACCAAGTATTTCTAGCTAGGAAATCTGCCTGTATGCAGGCTTCCTGAGACACTTTGGTTGTGCCGATGTCATTCTGGATAATAAATCTTAAAGAGGATTTCGACTGTGGGCTTCACCTGTCTGCTCTTCATATCATGAGATATCAAGATTCCCAGCAGTCCCAGTTGCTCAGGCAGCTGGGATTCTTCTTCTTTTGCTTTCTCTTACTCCTCCGGCCGGGCTTTGGCTCTTCCAGCTGCTGACTCTGTACCAGGACCTCCGGTTTCTGGAAATCCTCTGGCTTCTCCAGCAACTGGAAGAGCTTGAGAATATTGTTCTTTGTCCTCCGGCTCCCCCGGCTGAGCTTTGGCTCCTCAAGCTCCTCATGCTTCTGAGGGTCTTCCAGCCAATAAGTCCTCTCTCGGTGCTGAGGCCTCTCTGGCCTCTGAGGCTCTTCTGGCCTCTCCAGTTCTTGTGGAACAGGGGCCAGAGGTGACACAAGAACCAAAGAGGCCAGAGGTTCCACAAGAACTGGCCTCTCTGGCTCCTGAGGAACCTGAGGCACCTCAAGCTGCTGAGACACCTCCACCTCCTGAAGGTCCTCCAGCTCCTCAAGCCCCTCCAAATCTTGAAGGTCGTCCAGCTGCTGAAGCTGCTCCATCTCCTGGAGCACCTCCACCAGCTGGATCTCCTCCGGCATCTGGAGCTCCTCCAAGCGCTGAGGGCACTCCAGATCCTGAAGGTCGTCCAGCTGCTGAAGCTGCTCCATCTCCTGGAGCACCTCCCCCAGCTGGATCTCCTCCGGAATCTGGAGCTCCTCCAAGCGCTGAGGGCACTCCAGAGCCTGAAGGTCGTCCAGCTGCTGAAGCTGCTCCATCTCCTGGAGCACCTCCCCCAGCTGGATCTCCTCCGGCATCTGGAGCTCCTCCAAGCGCTGAGGGCACTCCAGAGCCTGAAGGTCGTCCAGCTGCTGAAGCTGCTCCATCTCCTGGAGCACCTCCCCCAGCTGGATCTCCTCCGGCATCTGGAGCTCCTCCAAGCGCTGAGGGCACTCCAGAGCCTGAAGGTCGTCCAGCTGCTGAAGCTGCTCCATCTCCTGGAGCACCTCCCCCAGCTGGATCTCCTCCGGTATCTGGAGCTCCTCCAAGCGCTGAGGGCACTCCAGAGTCTGAAGGTCGTCCAGCTGCTGAAGCTGCTCCATCTCCTGGAGCACCTCCCCCAGCTGGATCTCCTCCGGTATCTGGAGCTCCTCAAAGCGCTGAGGGCACTCCAGATCCTGACACTCCTCATCCTGAGGCTGCAGCTGCAGCTCTGGGCTCAAGCTCAGCTGTTCCTGCCATTTGAGGTAGAAAATGTGAGGATAATGAGGATGAGGCCATTAAAACAAGCAACACAGAAACAACTGAAAATGAGGCACCGAGATGTAGGCAAGCAAGCACACAAACAAATAAACAAGTCCAAAATGCAGGATAAAGCAGAAACAAGGAGTCCAAAGAGGTGTGGTCAGATAGAGAGAACAGCAATGGAGGAGAAGACAGGAGGAAACAGGCAGAGGATGGAGGATCAATGTGGAAGAAAATGAAAGAAAAGAAATAGAAAAGCTCAAGACAATGCCAAGAACGGTCAGAGAAAATGTTGTAAATGTTGAAGCTTGAAGTATCAGAACATTAATAGTACTGGTCTAGATTCTGCTGAGACCTAGGAATCCATCTATCTGTATTTTTTCACTTCCGATCTGATCCCAATACCTGAATTTGGATATCTGCCGATACTGATACTCTGTTTGCTTTAATAATATTATTATCATTACTGTTGATTTTATATGAGGCTTTAATAAACTCCTCTCTACAGGCAAGTATGAAATGTACGAATGTATGCATGTATTCTCCCAAAAGGCAACTTGAGGTTAGTATAAGATCAGAAAAGGAAGCATTACAAACTTTTTTTGTTCAATTTGGACAATGTGGGTGTCTGCGTGATGTCATCATCTCATAATAAACTTGTTATATCTTTAAAACCTCACAATTACTCAATTAATCCCAGGGGAAACGCTTTAGCAAGGCGCCACAAGCAATTGGGACTATTTTCAGGGAGTTTTGATTGGAGTAGGACACAGCCTGCCAGCTGGCTGCAAACTGTGGAACGGATTTCCTGACTCATTACTCCACGTCTCATTGAGACCCGCCTCCCTTCGGGAAATCCAGTCCACAGTTTGCAGCCAGCGAGCAGCGCAGCCAACCCATCAGTACCGCTTGTAGAGTCATTTCAGCAACAGGAAAGCACAGACGTGGCTTCATGTATTGGGAAATATCGACAGGTTGGATCGGCACCGGACCTAATATAGCAGTTTTGAAGTGTTCCAGGTAATTAATTAAATCTAATAGTTCAAATTCAAAGAATTGAAGGCACTGACCTCTGGGATGTCGTAAAATGGAGCCTGGTGCATGGGGGGCACATGACCCTGTGGGTCGTGAAACACGGGACCCTGTTGGATGTAGTACACGGGAACCTGTGTGGTGTAGTACACGGGACCCTGTGGGATGTAATACACGGGACCCTGTTGGATGTAGTACACGGGAACCTGTGTGGTGTAGTACACGGGACCCTGTGGGATGTAGTACACGGGACCCTGTGTGGTGTAGTACACGGGACCCTGTGGGCCGTAAAACACGGGACCCTGTGGGACGATGAACGCAGGACTCATTGGCGCCGTCATCGTCGTCGTTTGTGGATTCACTGGGCAGAAATCAAACAAAAAGAAATGTCAAGATCACAAAGAAGTTTAGGATTTCCTTAAGAAAATACAAAGCCGGTGCTGAAGAAAGCTAAAGTGTAATGCTAAAGAAGTTGAAGTAGTTGTGCTTCTGCGTCAAACAGCGCCTCCTCGTGTCTGAAGTTCAAAACCCACACAGACTGAATATGATTCCCAAAGACCTAAACTGATATACGTTCTCAATATTAACTCCATCAGCGGCTTCACCTTCACTTCTTTTAGCAACAAAACAATCAATATACTCACTTCTCCCGTCAAAACGCTCGTGAAAAAGGTTCAGTGGCAGATCAAAAAAAGGCTCAGTTCTCATTGAAAAGGTTCCTGGACTGGTATCTCCGAGGTAAACACCTGAGTGAAGAGCCAGCTGGGACAGTGAACTCTGTTTGGTGATTCTTCAAAGCTCAGTATGACACCACAAAGCACTTTTACCAACTTGAAAGCTCAGTGTGATAGGACAAAGGGCCTTTACCAACTTCAAGACTCGGTGTGACATCACACGGGGTCAAAATGAGTTAAGCCCCACCCCTTGGGCCTGCTGCCATGACTACCATCAACTGTAGCAACTGATTTGTAGACCTGTTTATAAAATAAATGACAATCCAATGATGGATAAATAAAAATAAACCCCTTCAGTCTGAATTCTCACTGTCACTTGTAATTGTATTTTTGCCTTCAACCAATTCAACGATCACTTCCAGTTTTATAAATTCTGCCATTTTGTTCGCAATAAATGACTTTACATCTGATTTAATCTTGTTTGCTAAATAGGAGGCTGTGGAAAATAAGTATTGGTGTTTTTTTTTGATCTTTGAACATTTGATATCTAAGCAAATGGTTTTTCAATATGTATATACGGTATATTTCTAGATATTGTTGCATAATTACAATGTTTGCACTCTTCCTGCCAGCTCCTCGTTAGTATAGTGGAGAGTATCCCCGCCTGTCACGCGAGAGACTGGGGTTCCATTCCCTGATGGGGAGAGGCAGACTTTTAAATAAACTAGTTTCCTGAATAAGCGTCAACAACACATACGACCAAACAAACTAACATACCCAGACACACAATAGTTGAATCTAGAGAGACTTTTAGTCTCAAATTCAGGACCGACGCTGGTTAAACCCACAAATGTTACGTCCTCTCGTCAGAGAACGGGGTGCCTTCGCAAACAACAGACCCGCTCTACACATCCAACATAGAAAAAAAAAATACATTTCTACAAGAGCGGTGGAAACGTTTCACTACATCACTTCAAAAAAAGAATCCCTAATTCATTTCAAGGAACAATTTTTCTACTCAATCACTTTTCCAAATGTGAATTGAGTGTCACACTTTGGGTTTACATCCAAAAAGGCTTTACTGGGAGATAAAGATGCTGGAGCAGCGAGCACATACTGCAGGCTCTCATTTGCACTGACCTTCAGTAAAGTTGCCAAGATATTCACAGATTCACACTTCTGGCATCAGTAACTCTGTAACAAAATGTCAACACACAAACGAAGGCTCTTTCTCATCGCCATGAGGAACAAAATGTGTCCCGAGCTAATTTTTCTCAAAAGTAGCCATTGTTTCTTTGGAGCAGCAGAGATAAGATTGGTCTCTGAGCAGCCGGCTGTGTAACCTGTGTACCAGGGAAAGTCTGCAGATTGCAAACTGCTGCAGCAGCGGAGACAGACACTTCAATATTAATCTAATAAAAAATACACAGTAATGTCACTGGTGCTCACTGCAGTGTCACTGAGGTCACTGCAGCCTTCACTTGTCCCCTGCTGATGATACTACAACACTTGGTTTGACGCAGGAGCTCTGGCGTCTTCTGAGAAGCAGTATGCACGTGTCTAATGCCAAGATCAAGGTAATGTTGGGTTTCCATGTGTATTTTGACTAAAAGCTCACCAATTACACCTGATAGATGTCGAATAATGCTGCAGTAGCGATAAAATTATTCCTGCCAATAGAGCCCGTTCTTACAGTAAATGCTCTGAAAGATGAATCGATGTGTTCTTTGATAGTATACTACCTGATATACCCGTTGTTTTTTCCTAAACTCAGACTGTCATTTCAAGTAAACCAGCCCCAAAACACCTTCATTTTCTAAAAGGGACTAATGAAGCTTCTGCTTGTATTTGTTCACAAGGTTGGTAATAAAAGAGTCATATCAATAAGTGCTCTCTGTTCCCTAGCTGTTTAAAAGAACTTTATTGTTTCATTACCGGGGATCCCTCTCAGTCCAGAAAATGCAAGATTGTTGTAAAATGGTTTATAAACGCACCGTATTTAAATGAAGTTAACATTGGCTGAAAATAAATCATAATGAAGAGCCCCACCTAAAATGTTTATCACCAGCCGCCACTGCTTTCAAGGTGTTCGAGTAAACGGGGCCTAAATTAGTTTTGGTCTTAAGAATTATAACAGAAAGAGCACCAGCGTGTATTGTTTCACGAAAGCAAATGTGCCCAGATCCTGATAAGGAACAAGTCCCCCGGCCGGGATGTTCTGTAATCAAGGCCCCCCGGAGAGGAGCAAGGTAAAACGTCCATCTAAAATGTTTTTCTCACCCAATTTTAAAAAAAAAAGAAAAAAGAAAAAGTTTGACATTTCAGATACATTTCAAGATATCCATGTTTTCACCCTGATGAGTTTCACATACAAACACCAATGAAATCTACTGAGAATGGACGTCCCATCCATTTTTAAAGGCTCCTGAAACACAAACATCAGTTTACTTTCCACCTTCAAACATAAACTGAACTAAAAAGACATTTAAGTGTATTTTTAACAAAAAACAGTGAACGTGTTGACTTATTTCTTGAAGAGTAGAAGATAATCAACTATTTTGAATGTGAAGAAAAACATGTCGCTGATAGGTGGTGTTGAGGGGGTTTGGTTTCGACTTTTGGTTGGTAGAGGTGGTTGGGTGTCAGTCTTGAATCCAATAAGGATTAACTGAGCAATGGTTGTTTTGGTTCACGCTCATTTAAAGCACATTGCACTTGGCAGGCCACTGTTTTATGAACGTGTTTTAATAATCAGTCCCTGAGAGACGTACAAGTCTTGGCCCACTGAAGGACGACTCCTCTCTTGTGTGACATTGTCTTTTTTTCGGGTGGAGGAACGCCAGGCTGAGGAGGGGCTATTTCTCACGTTAGACTCCAACACAAGGAAACAAATTTACTCCATGGGGGGGGGGGGGGGGGGGGGGGGGGGGGGGGGCGTCGAGGGAAAAGGTGCAACGACTTGAGAAAAGCAAAGCATCTTTGGGTGGAGACACGAAGCAGAGCTGGTTTCTTTGGTTTCTCTCATGCTGCAGGTGAATCCTCTGAAGCTCCCGGTTTAAGGTCAACATGTAGCACCTTCATGTTTGTCCCACTGGGCCTCTTCTGGTCGTTGAGATTCATACAAGATATAAATAAAGTTGGGGGGGGGGTTCTTGCCTTTTTCCTAGATGTAATTTGACACCCAACAGTTTGCTTACATATTCAAGAATGTGTATAAACATGAATGCTAATCCATCCATAGAGTGCTTGTTTTTAACAGATTGTAGAAATTTAAAAAAAAAATATATATATATGTTTTTCAATCAGCTGAAAGACTCCTTATTGAATTCAAAGGTAGTCCCCGAGGGTTGGGCTGCGTTACACAGTCTGTGAAGAGTCCTTGAAATGCCCTTTGGTCCACAGCAGAATACCCCGACACGCTTACTGAAACCACAGGAAGAAAAGAAACGGATGTGAGAAGATGAGTAGGTTTTAGAACAGTGATGAAACACTGAATGAATACCCTCCCCACTACTTACTGTTGGTTGGCCTTTCCTATTTCATCCAAAAGCAACTTCCATCTGGGTCGACCAACCAGCAGCCTTGATGTGAGCGGGCGATACCTCTCCTCAGATATGGTCTGAAAATGAAGTCAAGTGGTGAAAATAGTACCAATACTGCTGCAAGATCAGAGCAGGGGCTCGGATCTCCTTTTTCTATTCACAAGAGAATAAAATCCATCCCAACAGCAGATTCTCCATTTAATGGTATTTACATCTGTTCAAAGCTTCTGATCGCCTTCGTTCCACTTGTAATGGCTTAAGGTCCTTCGTATTTTATCTGAAGCTAAAAAATACTGTGGCCACAAATTGTATGGGTTGTTTGTGCTATTTCACTAAAGAATGGTACCAGAGGGAAATATGTAACATATAAGCACAAGGTCCATACTTCCCTGTAAGGAGATTAAAGCTCCTGTTATGTGTTCAGCTTAGCTGAGTCGACCTTTAACCTTCTTTTAGGGGTGGCTGATTTACAACAGACGTGATGATTCACGGCTACTCGTAAATTCAGGAAACTAGTTTATTTAAAAGTTTGCCTCTCCCCGTCGGGGAATCGAACCCCGGTCTCCCGCGTGACAGGCGGGGATACTCTCCACTATACTAACGAGGAGCTGGTGGGTTGAGTGCAAACATTGTAATTATCCAACAATATCTAGAACTATACCGTATATACATATTGAAAAACCATTTGCATAGATATCATATGTTCAAAGATCAAAAAAAACACCAATACTTTTTTTCCACAGCCTCCTATTTAGCAAACAAACTTTTCATCTTTCAAAAAAACAGGATTTTGAAAGAAACAGTTGAAACTTTTAACGGGCCGCCTCGGTTTGACGGAAAGGCCCAGAGTTGTAACGCCCACTGTGAATCTATTGAACACAGGAAACACAACTAATTCTATCAAGAGAGTTACTGATATCGTGTGAAGATTTTAATATTTGCTTCACCTGATAATCATAACATCTTAAATAAACAAAGGAAGAAAAATGCACATCTGTTCACAGAATGATCAGTTTAATTCAATCGCATGATTACATTAAGAATAATAAACAGTCTTTTTAGAGTCAGAGATAAATGGATATTTCCACATGCAAAAGAATTTTCACACTAAAACCCAATGCTGCTCAAAAAAAAGCAATGATATAACTTAATTTATAGAGAATCCTGGAAGTGGTTTAATTCCTGGTGTCACTCCTGGCAAGTCTGGACACAATAAATGTTTTATATTATAGGGAGAGATGAGATGCCAGCAGACACTATTAAAGGCTTGAGTCATGACTGTGGTCTGGCTGTAAAATACTGCCCCCTGTTGGACAATGTTCATAATGTATGACTGGCATTGCATCTATTAAAGGAATCATCATTAATAATGATTTCAAACGCAAAATGGCCAACAGTGTGTGTGTGTGTGTGTGTGTGCGTGCGTGCGTGCGTGCGTGCGTGTCAGGCTTACTCGCAGGCTGTCCGTCTGACTGACGTACAGTTTCAAATTGAAGTAGTCTGGTCTATTTTCTTGCCAAAGCTAAAAGAGAAACACAAAAAATAAACGTTGAGTGTTTATGACAGCTGACAAATGTCTGCTTTAAATGACTGAAGTATATGTTGTTGATAAGAAAGGTCCACTGTTGTTGCCCATGTTTCTTTGAACCTATTAGGAGTATACAGCATGTATAAAGAGCTACAAAGGATTTAACCAACATTTTATTATCTGCCGATATTGTGAAACAGTTGAGCCTTACTTGACTTGCAAAGTTAATTCTATGACACCATGTTGCCTGTCTGAGCAGTGAAGGAGGTCAAATGTATAATAAGATTTGAAGATAATAACATTTAGACTTCACTGACCTTGTGATGCAGAGCTATCAATAACTCTGAAAACCAGTAGAAGGACTGAAGCTCCCTGCAAACCCACACGAAATACAGCCTCTGCAACCTGAAACCCGTCCAGCCGTCACTTTGTGCACAGCAGAAGGGGTATGCAAAAAAAAAAAAAAGGTGTCGGTAAATATACAAATTATATGTCATTTATAAGCAAGAGATTGTTTTTTGATAGAACTCACAGCAGAGCATGGAGCACACAGGCAAATGGCACCGAGCTGAACAGAGGCACTCGACTGTGTCCTCTCACCTGTCCAGGCCGAGCATTGAAGTTTTTCTTCAACATGCGCAACTCAATGACGCAGTCACTATGGTAACAGGGTCACTGCTCCGGATGTAGCGGTAGAAGCGCTCCACGCAGTAGAGACACAGTGGACCAGACACCCAAAGCCAAGTCTACATGCACGACAAAAAAGGCACAATGCAGCACAAAAGCACAACGTCAGCACAATCGACCAAGGCAGCTTGAAAAAGAGTCAAGCAGCATTTGCTCAGATTTGAAAACATGTACACTAAAAGTAATACAACTTTTAAGTTCTTAAATGTACTCAAATACAAAACTACAAATCGAAAATTAATTACTATCCTTTTTAATACTAAATAGTTTTTTATGAGGCCTCTACGGCTGTACTACATCTGTGGATACAGCAGCTTAATCATCAGGAATGGCAGAGATCATGATTCGACTCTTATCATCGTCAGGAACTAAATCATCTATCTTAACTATAAGGTAGATGATTTGCAAGTACAGTACAAACGCAAGTACAGTACAAATAGCTGAAAATGTACTCAAGTACAATAATAAAACAGAAACAGTTTGTTTCTTCTAACCATAATATTACGACTCAGCTTTGTTAGTGTAGCAGTGTAAAAAAAAAACTACTAAAACAGGAGAATGACAATAAAGATGTTGACAAATAGGAGGCGTTTTACCTGAAACTGTCTCCGTCCATCCGACGCTGCAGCAGGCAGCTCGGTACACATCCCAGACAGCACGGCCACCTCGCTGGGAATCAACCCGTACTGCTTCACTTCATCTTCAGAGAACACAGTAGTGTTTCCCTCCAGCATCTTTAGAGCCAGCTTCCCCATCTGCAGGAGCAGATTCTTGTCCTCGGCTGACCAGTCCTGAGAGGAAACACAGCAGCAAATAAAAACAGTGGCGTCACCATGTGGACGGACGTCAATGATTTGTCTTTACTTGACCAGGACAAGTCTACTTCACACGGAGCTGTCTTCTTTAATACCGACGTGTCGACGAGTGCAAAGTGGGGGAGAAACACAAACACGCCCAGAGTGTCTTAAAAATAATAAGCTATGAAATATTCACTTGGCTAAGACTGAGCAGTTGACATTTTTAGGGTTAAGAGGTTGAGGTTGTTTGGACATGTGGACAAAGGGCGCGAGAGATGCAGCTGCAAGGCGAAGACATGTGAAGCTGGCATGATCATGTTATTGTACTTGATTGTATCCTGACTGTTTTTACTGTATTTATGAGCTGCTTTAATGTAAAGTGATTTCGAGAGCACTGAAATGTGCATCAAAATATCCTTAAGGTTTAATTCAGTGTGCTCTTATATTTCATATTGAATAAGAAAATAGAAACACTCTATGCAGATGTTAATTCCACATAAAGAAAGCAAGAACTCTCCTCGTAACTCGGGTTTACATACCAACTGGTTCTGGCTCTGTCCATAATAGAACTGCAGCCTCCGGTTCATCTGGACGATCATGAGGTTGATATGAAAAGGTGTTAGTCTGGGACGATGTTCCCCAAAGTCCCGGAACTGGAAGGCCCGCTTGAACACGGTGAACACCATCCAGCAGACGAAGGGGTGCCGAGCAAGACTGACCAAGGCCGGCAGGCGCTTTAAGTACGTCACGATCTGCTGATTAAGCTCCGGACGTTCGGTCCGTTGAGAGAAGAAAGCCTCTTTCATCTCGTCACTGGAAACAAATCAACAACAAAAAATAAATGTTAGTTTACCACAAACACACCAAAAGTAATGAAGGTGCAAACACCTTCTTATACATGCACACTCACTGTCGATCATCTCACATACCTAAATCCTTGGATTTCTGTGAAAGCGTCGATTAAGTTGGACGGTATTTGAGAGACCGCCGCCCGTCTGCCCAGGATCCAGACTTGGGCGCCACAAAGCACATTGCCTCGAATGATGTTCACAATCAGGTGATCAGGATGTGCTTTGGTGTGATTGCCTTTTATCACAGGAGCATTCTTGTGAGAGAATCAAGAAAAAAGAAGAAAAAAATAAAGAGTCGGATTCCTCTAAACACTATTTTGATCATCATTATTGTTCTTTTGACATTTGGAAATATTTAATAAAGGTTTACGTGTTAAGTCTTGATAGGGGCTATCGCTCAGTCAACTTTGAACTGTTGAAGATTAATTCACAGCCTCTGCATTAACATTAGATTACATATACGAGTCTATTTCTTGTCTAAATCTTGGTAGATTAGCACTTTGTTGTCATTATTTCAAAATGAGTTTCTCTTGGTAACAGTAAAAAATATCAAACTATATTAATGATTGATTTACTTGAACAAACTAAATTAACTAGTGTGTGTATTCAAGTGTTATTAACTGCACTAACACCACAAATCTACATTGTTTGCCACTGCTCTTTGTCCCTGATAACTGTTGCCCTTCTTCTTCTTCTACACTTGGCATCAGCGACTTTGCACTACCGCCATCTGTTGGTTTCAGCTTGTACATACCTTCCCTACCGCTCAAAGAAAGAAAGAAAGAAAGAAAGAAAGAAAGAAAGAAAGAAAGAAAATGTATGAAGTTGATTATATCTTTTATTGAGACGAACCAATCAGGTTTTACGTATCAACGCCTCTCCAAACAGGCGACACTGATTGGTTTAAAAGGCGGAAGTTTCACAGACATCTAGAACGTTGTTACGTCATGACATTTCGTTATTACTTTTTTTTTCTCTCCACTTTTGTCTTTTTGATCTGTTTTTCGTTTTATATATTGAAGGATGATTAACATTCACGCAGAAGCCTATGAAGTCCAGTCTATTGTAATATCAATTTATACAAATAAAACACGTACTTTTTTAAGCAGCAGCTCGTCCGACAACAAATCCCACAATGCACTTGTTCGTCTCCCGAGACACCGTGTTATTGTGGACGCCTCCAGCAGTTTAATTCTTGTGCCTGTCTTATTGGTATGGCGCAAATGTTACTATCCCAGGTGGCCGTTTCATTTTCTTATTATTTTTCGGCCTTTTCCCGAAGTTAATCAACATAAACTACCTACAATTTAGGTAAGTGTGTGAAATTTGTGATATTTTTGGTCCTTAATGACCCTGCTGATCACTCATGAGCTGCTCAGAGGGCTTTGTGCTGCCAGGGCTTTTGCATCTGCTGCCACTGTTCCCTGCTGCCACAAAATGAAATCCAAGCCTCAGAATTGATGCCAGAGAACTTGTGGAAATTATGGTTTTGCCTTTCACATCTTCAGAAATAATCTCTATCACCAAGAGCAACAAGAGTGTCCCCCACTAGGGCATGTTGAGTCATCGTCAACTCAACTGAACTTGGTGTCTATAGCACTTTAAAAACAACCACAGCTTGAAATCAAATTGCCGTTCATTAATTATGATAACAACTCAAAGTCTCACGCTGGGTTAATACCCAAGAGTAGTTGCAAGAGCAGAGAATGAGGCAGCCTGTCAAATGTGGAAAGTCGTTTCATAATTTTGGGATGACTACAGAGAATACTTCCTCCATTCCCCTCCCGTCTGACTTTCTGCTTAGACATCGATACCTTCAATAGCAGCTGATCTTGTGATCTGGGGCATCGAACAGGAACATAAGAGGTAAAACCATTGAAAGATTTAAAGGCAAACCAAGTAATCTTAAAATGGACTCTAACGTGCACAGGAAGCCAGTGGAGGGAGGCGAGAATGGGCGCCGTGTGCTCCAGTTAAGAGACCGGCAGCCCCTTTCTGAACGACTGGAGACGTGTGAGGGAAGATTAGCTGACTCCAAAATAAAGTGTGTTTATTGGCAGGAGCCATTGGGACCAAACACCGGGACTTCAGTTTTAAGTTAAAAGCCATCCAGCCTCTGATGTTACCGAGACATAACAGAAGCCGTGTGATGCGGAGAGCATCTTTCTTTTTAAATAGTTTATCTATCTGACTGCCATCAGCATGAAAGTAGAAAGAAATTATGTGCTTTCTAAAAATGGAATGGGGATTGATTAAAGCAGAGTATCTCACTATGTACAATTACAGTAGAATAAAGGAATTTCTTATTTTTTCACCCAGCTCACATTCCCAAATAGTGCACAAATAATTTAGCACTTGGTCATCAGACAGGTTCCACTTCATTCAAATTGATGGTGGCTCTTCAGCTCCGAATAAAATTAAACATGGAGTTCCACAGGGTTCTGTGTGAGGACTAACTTCGTTCACATTATACACTCCCTGTCAGGAATATTATCAGGAAACACTCCATTAACTTCCATTGTTATGCAGGTGATTCACAAATCGATTAATCAATGAACTCTTCATCACAAAATCACCATTATTGTGATTTTTATTAGTTATTCGAGTAACTCCTAAGTTGGGCGTAACACCTATCTGAGCTCACCTGCGTTACTATTTGACAGATAACACAGGTTTTCAAGGGCTTATTACCACGATCCGAAGACATGCTGGTAAACTGAGGTTGGGTTAAAGGTGAACTGTTAAATTGCCCATTGGTATGAATATGAATGTGTGTGTTGTTATGTGTCTCTCTGGGGTTTCCCTGGGTCAAACTGGGTGAGTGTGGTTTACAAAGCCAGACAATGCAGAGATATCTTAAAGATATCATGTTATTCTCCGCCTTTATGTAAAGCAAGGGCTTATAACTTCAAGAAAAATGATTTGAAGTTGTGAAGGAGAAAAGTCTATTTTTTTTTCTTCTAATCCTGCACCTGAATAATCCCTCCATAAAGATGGATGTTGCTGAACTACTGATGTGTCATCCAGTGATGATGGACGAGCGAAGATTTTATTACACAGCTTTTAAAATGCATTGACAGGACAGAGTGTGGTTATCATGTTTGAGAAGGAGGTCATATGCTTTCCTGAACGACCAGCTGTTGTTTTGTGAACTAAATTGAGCGTGCTGTTAAGACGGCCGAGGGTTCCCACTGGCCAGCGGCTCAGCCCAGCGCTGTACTTATCTAGATGGCTGGAGACAGGTGAGGGCTTCATTACACAACACACCAGTGTATATTAAATTTGCAGATTCACAAAAACCGATGCTTTACATGAGGTTTATGCTCACACTTGCATGCAGCAGTTCACATGCATATCCAGAGGGGTCACGGAGTCATTAATCAGACTGTGGAGAAATTTATATGCAGGATCTCATTGGCTCCACTGAGTCACACAAAGAGCCCGACAAAGGGCATAAACGATGTCAAAAACTAGTTGACAGACAGGATATATCAATCCTCAATGTCACAATGTGACTGATAGTTTTCATCTGATAAGTAGCTGTTCTTTTGTCATTGGACAAATGCAAACAACAACGTTTTCCTTGTTCTCGGGTTGTCAAAACATGTGATGTGTCTGATGACTGTTGAACGAAAAGTATCAAAATGAAATGACAGACATTCCTTGGAGGGACAGACTCTCCCATGCACTTTAACAATATAAGAATATGGGGGTGACTATCTCTATCCTTTAGTATCAGGTTAGCCTGTAGGATGAGCCACGCAACATTTTTGTGGGTCTTTTTGCAGGGAGATTAGAGAAGCGTGCAGGATGGATTTGCCACTGGAGTTGATATAATGCTTGTATGATGGAGCCAAAGGAAAAGACACTGGATATCGATAAGGCCCGGATATGAGAACAGACAATAGAAGAAGCACTTGACCTAGATAAAAGAACAATAGCAAGCAGTATATTACCATGATGTCATTGATACCAACACCCACAGGCGTAGGGACCGGGGGGTACGCAGCACAGCGACTTGTCCCAGGGACTTGTCCCGTCCCGTCCCGCCCGAATCACAATTCAGAGCAGGCCAAACAACAATGTCAGGAGGTACAGGATTTAAAGCAACATGTTGAGTTTCTTACTACATCTTTGAGGCCCGCTGAAGAGAGTTTACAGTTAAATCAAAATCTGTTCGCCGACCAGCAACAACAAAGCATTCAGCAAATCGAGGAACTTGAGAAGCAGAAGATGACCTCTCAGGATGAAGTGAAGCGGCTAAATGCAGAGATCCATGCCAAGGAGGAGCAGTTGAATCAGCTGAAGACCGATACCTCCACTCACTCTGAACTGCTGCAGCAGGAGCTTCAAGGGCTGAATGAACAAATAAAAAGCATGAGCAGTTCCCTGGAGATGGCGAAGGAACAGGTTGAGGCCAAAGAGACTCTGATAGTCAAGCAGGAACAGGAAAGCACCTTGAGGGTTGAGGAACTCCAACAGCACAGTGCACTTCTCGAGGAGGAGGTGACTCGGCTGAAACAGGAGATCCAAAACAAACAAGGAGAGGTTGATACACTACAGTTTGAGAGTGTCAGAAAGTCGGAGGTCCTTCAGGAAGAGGTCCAGGAACAACAAAAAAATACGCAACAGGCGGAGGTGCTCCAGCGCCTACACGAGGAAGTCCAACAAGTTAACATTCTGCAGAGCGAGATTTCCACACGTGACCAAGATCTCAATATATTAAAGGGGACATATCATGCTAAATCCACTTTTTTAGCCCTTAAATGCATTTTGTTGTATATTTAGAGTGTTCAGAAGTACAGAAAAGTTCAAAGTAGTCTCTTCAGGTGCTCCGTTGATATCTTTATATTCTGTTTTGGTCATATTTTGCGATCGGTTTCGATTTTTCTATTCTCTATTACGTTTTTTGAACAATGACGTCACAGTATTCTCAGCGGAACTGCCAAATTAGGACATCGACATTTCGAGCAATCCGCCATTTTTGTTTCTCGCTGCGATTTTGTAGTCCAACCGAAGTTACGAGAGGATAAGTCGAAATGTTCGGTTGTTGGATGTAGTAACCCACAAGCTTCGTTACACCGTCTCCCAGCATCAGAACCTTTTCGAAGTGCCTGGTTGAGTTTTATTTTTCACAGAAATGTACCCACATCTGTGGGTAAGGTCATTTTTGTGTGCGCGAATCACTTTAAGGACGACTGCTTCAGCAACCTCCGCCAGTATAAAGAAGGATTTGCCGAAAGACTTCGTCTGATTGAGCGGTCAGTTCCTTCTATCTATGGAGACGACGAACAGAGCACTTCGGTAAGCTGTATATAACGCTAAAAAGTGTGATGATAAGACGTCCCTGTCATTGTTTTGTTAGCATTAGCAGTTGCACCGTCTTCATATGTTAGCGCTGTGTGCTCGTTTTAGATTATAATGTAACTTCTGTGTTAAATAGTCGTTGTAATACACGCAGTATTGTAGTAGTGGGCATGGATGGAGAAGTTAGTGTAAATATAGTAACACACCATTGCGTTACATCCATATGAAGACGTTGTTCTTCAGGTGCATCATCGTCATTTTCATCTCGCTCCGCCGGGTCCGACTCTGGCTCCAACATGTATGGCTGGATGGACAAATCTTCCGTTGTTGACATTTTGTAAATAATGTGTGAATATAAAGTTTCTGCGCCGCTAGATAATTGTATCTGTTCTATCAAACTACAAAGATGGCCGAACAGGGTGTAGTTGAACCGAGTGTCACCTCTGCAACCTGGAGAGGAGGAGGGGTATGAAGAGACCGCCCCAAAACGAGTTTCTCTCAGAAGCGCATCAGAAAAGGGGTTGAAAAGGGGCCTGTGGAGCTCTAATAATGAGGAATTCAGACCCAAGCATTGCAGTTTCGCGTTGTATAGACCACAACTGTATGATTTATATGTAAAAAGGAAGGATTTAAAAGCATGATATGTCTCCTTTAAGAGAGCAAGTCGCTGCCCAAGAGCACTTGTTGCAAAAAGCAAAAGAAGAGGCTGAAGCCAATGAGAAAATCCTAATGAGTGTAAAAGAGGAGAGTTCCAAACAGAATGATGATCTTCAAAATGAGGCACAGAATCTGAAACAGGAGTTGGAAAATCTTTCCCAGAACCACTCGGTTGAAGGGCAGCAGGCACTTCAGATTAAGCGGGAGTTTGAGCAGAAAATTAATCTACTGCAGGAACAACTTGTGACAGTTGACGCCGAGTTGAAGAAACACGAAGACACTCGAGCTGAAAACCTCAGACTGAAGGAGTCCGAGCGAGATTTGAAGGCCACTGCGCTGCGGGAGAAAGAGATTCTTGCTCAGGAAAAAGAAGCACTCGTGGTTAGGATTCAACATGCAGAGAAGGATTGTGATATTCTGCAGAGACGGCTTGAAACCATCCTCTCTGATAATGACGGACTTGCTCAAGCCAATCAAGCGATGGAGAGAGAGATTAGAGCCTCCCAAAGTTCAACGTCTGTGCTCCAACAGCAGCTGGAAAAACTCAAAATGGAGAAAGAAAAAAGTCAGCACAATAATAAAGAGCTGCAGGAACAGCTTGCATCTAAAACAGAGGCTGCAAACCACTACAAGACACAGGTGAGTTTGAACCCTCACTCTTCTCCAAAGATGACTTTTTTCCCCTTCATTTTAGTTGGTTTAGTGTTTGACTTGTCTGAACGATCAATGCCTATATATTGGTTTTCTTTTGTCCACAACATCACAGATGGAGAATGCTGTGAATTATTATAATGGGAAAAAGCAACTTCTCCAGAAAAGCCAAGAGGAGGTGGAACAACTCCGAACGTCTTTAGAGGTTAAGGAGAGCGAGGTGAAGGCTTTCGTGATGGAAAAACAGCTGCTGACGCATGAACTGGAAGAGGCAGAAACCAATAACAAGAGACTTTTGAACAAGGTTGCCAGTTTGGAAGCACAGGTTAGTCTTTGAAATATGAAAATGGCACAGTCACCAGGAAAGCCCCTTGCTGATCCAAGGTCTTAAGTCACCGTTAAAACAAACACGCTCCTAATTTCTTGCTATATTTCTACTTCTAGCTGGCGTTTGCCGACCGAGCCCTACGAGCAAAGAATAGGATCCTTTCCACCGGTGACGTCGCAACTGAGTTCTGTAATTCTGAATTCCCCAGTAAAAATGTGGCCGTTGGCACTGCAGCACTGGAGAAGAGGAGCATAAGTTCTGACAGTCTGGACCAAAACTCTCTGGAATTCGATCCAAACATAAAGTGAGGACCGATTTGTTGTTAGAAAAGCAAAGGAAGTTTGTTGATAATAAAGAAGAAAAACATTTCTCGATTGAACAACTGTTCACATTTAGTCTTCAGATGGACAACAATGTCTTTGTGGGTCAAACACCATAATAGTACACATACTGATGCATGTCTAGCCATCCACAATGTAAAGTTTGATTGTCAGATTATCTATTGCAAATGTTAACTGTAGACTTACTGAAGTTTTGTATTTTATTTGATTTTTTTTTACATTTTTCAGTAGGAAACTGTCTGCACCGGATGAGTCGAGCACACCGCTCGTTCGCAGCTCCGAGCGCCTGGCAGCAAAACGCAGGACTCAACTGACTGAATCACTGGAAACTCTGTACTTCACACCCATAGACACCAGAAAGACCAACAGGTACTGAAAGAATCAATTGAAGGGGGAAAAAAAAAAAAAGGGAACCTCCTGAATTTATTGCAAAATGTTGACTGAAACGTGTCGTTCATATTACAACGATGATGTCCTTTTTGCTGAAAAGTTGTCTTGGTTTCTTGTCGTTTACTTGTGAGATTTGAGTTTTTTTATTTGGATGAATTGGCTCATTTCTAAAATTGACCCCACCAGGACTTGGATATGTGTAAAGCTTTTCAAACTATCTGAAGATCATCGATTGAAATATACCTATTTACTGCTAATAGCTGGTTAAATGTGCATTTTTTTTTCTATATGCATTCAACAACACCAGTTCTACAACTGAAGTTAAATTAGACTGTAACAATTTAGAATAGTTTATTAGAAAATAGAGACCAAAGTTGGACAATTGTCCTGTGATTTCTGCACCCTGCTCTGCTTTATTGTAACCATCATTGGCAGCTTTTTAAATTTTTTTGGTTTGTTTTATCAGGCTGTTATTGCCGTCCTTTTAATTTCACTGTTCTTTACGCAGGACCAGTGCAGAGCAGGACAGTGAGCTGGATTCAGTTCGGAGAAATCCAACTTCATCTGTCAAACGACGCAGGACCACACAAGTGATAAACATCACTTTGACCAAGGCGAGGAGAATCTGCTTTGTTCACCATGACTCACAATCCAACGAAATTTAAAAAGCGACCGCGGCATATGTCGGTTCTGACTTGAGTGTTCTGATCTACAGAAAACCCCGGGCGGCAGTGAAGACGAGGAGAGTTTCCACAGCCTGGCTCCAGCCCGCTCGCAGCCAAGCCTCCCCACTGCTCACTCTTCGCAGTTTATAACGAAGCAACTGTTTGAAACCCCCGCCAAAAAGACCAACGCTGCTAGCGACCAGCTCATTGGTTTTCCAGGGTACAGACGGAGCACCGTCCATTGCCAGAGTAAGGCCATATCTCTCGCCTGCTTAGAATGGAAGTATTGACATGCTTGGCTCTTACACAAAGCCGTCGTCATGAAGAAAAATCTGAATGGAACCTGTCTGGGATTTGAACATAACATCTCGACTGTTGTTCAACAACCTTTTAGCTTGTCGCCATTTTGAGGTCGGCCACACTCACACAGCCGGGCTTGTGTTCGAAAACCAGTTAGAATCACTCGCTTTATTTGATTTTCGTTACAACTCCATCACCTTTAACCAAAATCAATGACGGTGACATAAAATCTCCCTGTACAGGAGACCATAACATTTTCACAAACATGACGCAGCAAAATCCAGGAGCTTTTAATATTTCTAGAGTGCTATGTATTCACCAGTCGAGGTGAAAGTGTGATTTTATCTTTTTTTTTTCTACTTTTGTTGCGTCAGGTGCCAGTACATTCTGTGCTGTGGGAGAGGGCGAGGATGACAGTGAACCTGATGACTGGCTGAGGATTGCTGAGCTCCAATCGAGGAACAAGGCCTGTCTTCCTCATCTGAAGAGCAGCTATCCTGTGGAGTGCGAGGTAAACAAACACAAACGTTTGGTCGCCTATATCCACTTTGACATACATTTATTCACATCAAACGAGTAACTAATACAATGATAGATAGAAGATGGTGTAGAAGTCAACATTTAACCGAGGACTGCAGTGTTCAAAGATGATTTGTATATTCCTTGATGCTTCATGATGTAAAAGTTTCTTTTTCATAGTAGTTTGTCTCTCTGCTCCTTCAGCCCGGCCGAAACAGCGCCTTTGTATTCGCGGACGAAGAGCTGCGTACGGGTGACCCGTCTGAGACGATCCGTCGGGCGTCTATGATGCCGGGCCAGCTGCAGGACTCCCTTGTTTCTCATCGCCAGTCCCTGATGCTCGGACCGGCGGGCGTTTCAGCCGGGACTCGGTCCCACCATCTGTCCTTGATGCCGGGACAGCTGCCAACAAAAGACTGGAAGTTCACCTCATCCACGCTGTCTGTTCCTCAAACTTCACCTGAGGTTGGTTTGCAGTTGTATCCATGGGAATATAATCTTTAAGGTTCAGAATTGATCTTTAATCCACCAGACTTTATTTTGAGCACTTTTGATACAGTACAATGCAGAACAATGTGCTTTGAATGTTTAAAAGAAGCCCTCCCTTCACCCACATAATCCAACAGTTGAGGAATATTTCATAGGATATTCAATTGCCTCTTCGATTAAAAAAAAAAGAAGAAAATTTTAAAAAGTTCAATTATGTCAGGAATATTTACCTTCATAACATTCAAGACTTCAAAAGTTTTGCAGTTATAATAACTGCCATAAAATGTGGTATTTAAGGACTCTGAAACAAGTGCACTAACTGAAGATGATCAGAGTGAATTGAATTCTAGAAAGAATAAACTTTTCCATTGTATTGAAATCATTTGAGGTGCACCTGTAGTAGCGTTATGTCACGGACTCTTGACTTGAATGTTTCGTTCTCTCGCTCTATTCTTGCCTGAAGAGAAAGATGAGAGCCAGCTGCTTTCCTCGTCCGCTCACTCCCAAAAACAAGAACGTGAGCAGTGGACGGTCCAACGCTCACCTTCACGCTGAAGTCAGTCCAGTGAGTAATATACACTCCAATATCTCAGATAGTTAAATTATATTGACGTAGACCAGCTCACAGATGTGTTTGGAATACCTCGCGAACTGTCATACTTGTTTTCATCTTCAGGCCGAAAAGAAGCCGGCAACGATGTTCTTGATCGAAAACACGCCCAAACAAAAAGGCTCCCTACAAAAAAGGCTGGCCAAAATCCGTGGCTCCACCCGCAAATCCCCGGGCCAAAAGGCCAAGATGTCGTCCGCACAGTCCAGTACGCACAAGAGCCAGGAGAACAAGCCTGCGGGAAATCTCCGTGCTGGAGTGGCTCGAACTGGCAGAGGAGACGGATTCAAGTCACCGCAGGTAGCGAGCAGAGGCCAGAGGAAGTCTCCTCAAACTTCCAACAGGTCTGCGAAGTCTCCTGGACTGACAGCCAGCGCTCGCAAGGTATAAACACACACACACACACACACACACACACACACACACACACACACACACACACACACACACACACACACACACACACACACACACACACACACACACACACACGCGGTTTCATGTGATGATCAAAATGATAAAGTAACTCTAATAATGGTTATACTCATAGCAAAACAGCATCTTTAAAAATAATATAATACAGCATAAGATATTTTTCACATGATCTCAAACAAGAAAAACGCCATGGTTTTGATTGAGCACAATGATATTTCAAGCCTTTTTTTTTTTTATTCAAAACTATTAACTAGACTCCTAATGAAAGGAACATAATGTTAGAGGCCACCTAAACTACTGAAGACGGGTTATGTTTTGTGTGTAGGGTGCAACAAAACTGTCCGGTGGTGAATTAATTCATGCAAGTTATTCCTTCTGTCATTGGATTCAAGTAACTGCTGAATTTATTCGGTTTTCAGATGCAAACGTCTGTAAGTGACCATGTCTGAGAATTTTACTTTAAAAGAGCCCTCTTCAGGTAACGTGTGGGTTTTATATTCCTCAAAGGCTGGTTGGTGGCTCACCTTATAGCATGACGACACACGGTGTTATCTTTCTAAATAACTTGGAGGGTGTTCACGTTTCTCTCAGATTCGGCACCAACGACGCTTCAGCTGTCAAAGTACTGTCTTCATGTGGGAAGTATGTTCCTCTGAGCACTAAATCCATCCGGTTGTTTCTGTTCTTTCTTACAGATGATGCGCCGGATGAAAGTTTGAGGATGACTTGATTTGAGCAATAATTACAGTTCTGTTTCTTTTAATCAGTTTTACAATCACCTTGTGATGTTGATTTCCAATCTTTTCTTGTATTATATTTTTTTGTCTGTAAATAAAGACTTTTTTCTGTTTTAATACCATTTTGGCTAAGCCCATTGGATTGATTCCTCTTCCTGCCAGAAGACTTCCTGAACCAATCAGATGGTGGAATCTGTGTGAGTGGTGTGTTGCCGACAGGTTTCATCCATTAAATAAGAGAGTTTCACATTTGAGGTGGTTTTGATGAAACTCAAGTGGATATATGTTTTAAGATGTGGCGGCTCAGTCTTTCAGATGACGACTCATCGTCCGGACGGCTTTATCCAATTCTGAGTCGCTGCAGCCAAGAGCCGAAACCAGCTAACTGTGGGTGAAGGCTGTGTATATCCTGGACTGTTTGCCAGTCCATCACAGGACATGGAAAGGCACAAACCACCATATGCACTTACACTTACCTGCAATTTTAGAGTGAATGGTTAACCTGATTTGCATGGTTTTGTACTGTGGGAGGCAACAAGAGGACCTGGAGAAAACAGAAGATGCAGCTTCTGCACAAAAATCCCATAAAGGAAAAGATTTCTCACTGTCATTCTTCACTTTGTTCTTTTCTGTTTTGTTTGTACGCCAGTATGTAATAGTCCCTGAAACATTGTTGTAATATTATTTTATGGTAGTACCAATAAAAGCTTACGCTTTTTTAAAACTTATTTAATACTTCAAAGACATTTCAAGAAAAATCCATGTTTGAGATGAGACGAGGTCACTGGAGACTCTCTTTGCTCTTCCTGTGCTTGTTGCTCTGATGCCAGATCTTTGCCAGCGCTCGCTCATTTCGTGTCACGGCACTGAAGTCCATCGACTTGAGCTGAGGCAAAACTGAAATCACATGACTCCTAGGCACACAGAGGCAGAATAGTAGTTTAGGTATGTGTGGGTGAGAGAGAGAGAGAGAGTGGCCAAAAGCATGTGTGAAGTTGATGTGTCTACCGGTAACTCTTGTTGGTTTCAATCACATTTCCATGTAAAGTGATGGAGTGTAAGTGTGGCAGTGTGCCCAGCATGTCCACCTCTGACAAAATGCAAACGTTGTTGCCATGAAGATATAGCAAATGAAGTTCTTGCAGCTAGCACAAAACCTGAAACACATGTGCTTACATTACACATACAATGTGGTACACATCTGACAAACTTTCCTGTATAAGTAAAACAACATATGAAGAGCGATTCTGAGTCAGTCCAACAGTCAAAGTTTGGTTCATGTACGTCAGTCAAAAAGGAAAGATGAGCACCTGTGCACAAAAACAAACAACCAAGCAGAGAAAACATACTTCAGCTATATGTGTGATTTTGTTGAAGGAAAGATCCAGCCAGGCGAGGTGCGATGGTTCTGCCAGGAAGATCTTTATAGTTGTCGGCAAGTCACAAAGGTCAGTAATGTCGCTGTTATTGAGACGCAGGGCGCAACTGAGATATTTCATCTCTGAGTTTATTTTAATGGCCGCAGACCGCTGTTTGGTTCCAGTGCATGTGTGTCTGAAACCACAATCAAATGGATAAAAGTCAGTATCAGGCGGATTTTAGCCCTGGAAATGTAGTTTGAGTTTGTATAAGGCTCTATATATGGCACTGTTTTAAAAGTATCCATTTGGCATTTCACTAATGCCTTTTATGCATTACCTGGTCTCTTAGCTCATGTTTATGATACATTATTAGACATTATTTTCATGCATCAAATGCTGAGCTTAGCTCCAAAAATAGTCTCAGACAATCTTGAGACAAACCAATGTTAATTTCAGGTACAGTATATTGTGATATACAGTCACTAGTAATAATGACACTAGTGATGCCATGGATTGAATACGGCATTGTGTTGCAATATGAAGCCCTGGTAATAGTACTCTGAAAAGTACAGAGAGCAGTACCTTTCAAACTGATGATGTTTTTGAAGGATAAATCCACTGGAGCGCCATGCATACTCTCTGCATTTTAACTACATATTTTTATTTAATTAATTAATTTTAAACTTAAAACATCAAATGAATATTCTTTAATCTTCCTTCATTAAATCTTAAGAACTGTAGAAGTGGTTTTAATTAAGCAAAATTTCACAAACTCTTTGCAACAATGAATAAACTACGCTGCAGCAATTTCAGTATTTTCAGACTTTAAGTACCAAAAATATCACAAATTTCACACACTTACCTAAATTGTAGGTAGTTTATGTTGATTAACTTCGGGAAAAGGCCGAAAAATAATAAGAAAATGAAACGGCCACCTGGGATAGTAACATTTGCGCCATACCAATAAGACAGGCACAAGAATTAAACTGCTGGAGGCGTCCACAATAACACGGTGTCTTTGGAGACGAACAAGTGCATTGTGGGATTTGTAGTCGGACGAGCTGCTGCTTAAAAAAGTACGTGTTTTATTTGTATAAATTGATATTACAATAGACTGGACTTCATAGGCTTCTGCGTGAATGTTAATCATCCTTCAATATATAAAACGAAAAACAGATCAAAAAGACAAAAGTGGAGAGAAAAAAAAAGTAATAACGAAATGTCATGACGTAACAACGTTCTAGATGTCTGTGAAACTTCCGCCTTTTAAACCAATCAGTGTCGCCTGTTTGGAGAGGCGTTGATACGTAAAACCTGATTGGTTCGTCTAGATATAATCAACTTCATACATTTTCTTTCTTTCTTTCTTTCTTTCTTTCTTTGCTTCTTTCTTTGTTTCTTTCTTTCTTTCTTTGAGCGGTGGGAAAGGTATGTACAAGCTGAATTTAAATCTTTCCAAATGTCAAAAGAACAATAATGACGATCAAAATAGTGTTTAGAGGAATCCGACTCTTTATTTTTTTCTTCTTTTTTCTTGATTCTCTCACAAGAATGCTCCTGTGATAAAAGGCAATCACACCAAAGCACATCCTGATCACCTGATTGTGAACATCATTCGAGGCAATGTGCTTTGTGGCGCCCAAGTCTGGATCCTGGGCAGACGGGCGGCGGTCTCTCAAATACCGTCCAACTTAATCGACGCTTTCACAGAAATCCAAGGATTTAGGTATGTGAGATGATCGACAGCGAGTGTGCATGTATAAGAAGGTGTTTGCACCTTCATTACTTTTGGTGTGTTTGTGGTAAACTAACATTTATTTTTTGTTGTTGATTTGTTTCCAGTGACGAGATGAAAGAGGCTTTCTTCTCTCAACGGACCGAACGTCCGGAGCTTAATCAGCAGATCGTGACGTACTTAAAGCGCCTGCCAGCCTTGGTCAGTCTTGCTCGGCACCCCTTCGTCTGCTGGATGGTGTTCACCGTGTTCAAGCGGGCCTTCCAGTTCCGGGACTTTGGGGAACATCGTCCCAGACTAACACCTTTTCATATCAACCTCATGATCGTCCAGATGAACCGGAGGCTGCAGTTCTATTATGGACAGAGCCAGAACCAGTTGGTATGTAAACCCGAGTTACGAGGAGAGTTCTTGCTTTCTTTATGTGGAATTAACATCTGCATAGAGTGTTTCTATTTTCTTATTCAATATGAAATATAAGAGCACACTGAATTAAACCTTAAGGATATTTTGATGCACATTTCAGTGCTCTCAAAATCACTTTACATTAAAGCAGCTCATAAATACAGTAAAAACAGTCAGGATACAATCAAGTACAATAACATGATCATGCCAGCTTCACATGTCTTCGCCTTGCAGCTGCATCTCTCGCGCCCTTTGTCCACATGTCCAAACAACCTCAACCTCTTAACCCTAAAAATGTCAACTGCTCAGTCTTAGCCAAGTGAATATTTCATAGCTTATTATTTTTAAGACACTCTGGGCGTGTTTGTGTTTCTCCCCCACTTTGCACTCGTCGACACGTCGGTATTAAAGAAGACAGCTCCGTGTGAAGTAGACTTGTCCTGGTCAAGTAAAGACAAATCATTGACGTCCGTCCACATGGTGACGCCACTGTTTTTATTTGCTGCTGTGTTTCCTCTCAGGACTGGTCAGCCGAGGACAAGAATCTGCTCCTGCAGATGGGGAAGCTGGCTCTAAAGATGCTGGAGGGAAACACTACTGTGTTCTCTGAAGATGAAGTGAAGCAGTACGGGTTGATTCCCAGCGAGGTGGCCGTGCTGTCTGGGATGTGTACCGAGCTGCCTGCTGCAGCGTCGGATGGACGGAGACAGTTTCAGGTAAAACGCCTCCTATTTGTCAACATCTTTATTGTCATTCTCCTGTTTTAGTAGTTTTTTTTTTACACTGCTACACTAACAAAGCTGAGTCGTAATATTATGGTTAGAAGAAACAAACTGTTTCTGTTTTATTATTGTACTTGAGTACATTTTCAGCTATTTGTACTGTACTTGCGTTTGTACTGTACTTGCAAATCATCTACCTTATAGTTAAGATAGATGATTTAGTTCCTGACGATGATAAGAGTCGAATCATGATCTCTGCCATTCCTGATGATTAAGCTGCTGTATCCACAGATGTAGTACAGCCGTAGAGGCCTCATAAAAAACTATTTAGTATTAAAAAGGATAGTAATTAATTTTCGATTTGTAGTTTTGTATTTGAGTACATTTAAGAACTTAAAAGTTGTATTACTTTTAGTGTACATGTTTTCAAATCTGAGCAAATGCTGCTTGACTCTTTTTCAAGCTGCCTTGGTCGATTGTGCTGACGTTGTGCTTTTGTGCTGCATTGTGCCTTTTTTGTCGTGCATGTAGACTTGGCTTTGGGTGTCTGGTCCACTGTGTCTCTACTGCGTGGAGCGCTTCTACCGCTACATCCGGAGCAGTGACCCTGTTACCATAGTGACTGCGTCATTGAGTTGCGCATGTTGAAGAAAAACTTCAATGCTCGGCCTGGACAGGTGAGAGGACACAGTCGAGTGCCTCTGTTCAGCTCGGTGCCATTTGCCTGTGTGCTCCATGCTCTGCTGTGAGTTCTATCAAAAAACAATCTCTTGCTTATAAATGACATATAATTTGTATATTTACCTACACCTTTTTTTTTTTTTGCATACCCCTTCTGCTGTGCACAAAGTGACGGCTGGACGGGTTTCAGGTTGCAGAGGCTGTATTTCGTGTGGGTTTGCAGGGAGCTTCAGTCCTTCTACTGGTTTTCAGAGTTATTGATAGCTCTGCATCACAAGGTCAGTGAAGTCTAAATGTTATTATCTTCAAATCTTATTATACATTTGACCTCCTTCACTGCTCAGACAGGCAACATGGTGTCATAGAATTAACTTTGCAAGTCAAGTAAGGCTCAACTGTTTCACAATATCAGCAGATAATAAAATGTTGGTTAAATCCTTTGTAGCTCTTTATACATGCTGTATACTCCTAATAGGTTCAAAGAAACATGGGCAACAACAGTGGACCTTTCTTATCAACAACATATACTTCAGTCATTTAAAGCAGACATTTGTCAGCTGTCATAAACACTCAACGTTTATTTTTTGTGTTTCTCTTTTAGCTTTGGCAAGAAAATAGACCAGACTACTTCAATTTGAAACTGTACGTCAGTCAGACGGACAGCCTGCGAGTAAGCCTGACACGCACGCACGCACGCACGCACGCACACACACACACACACACACTGTTGGCCATTTTGCGTTTGAAATCATTATTAATGATGATTCCTTTAATAGATGCAATGCCAGTCATACATTATGAACATTGTCCAACAGGGGGCAGTATTTTACAGCCAGACCACAGTCATGACTCAAGCCTTTAATAGTGTCTGCTGGCATCTCATCTCTCCCTATAATATAAAACATTTATTGTGTCCAGACTTGCCAGGAGTGACACCAGGAATTAAACCACTTCCAGGATTCTCTATAAATTAAGTTATATCATTGCTTTTTTTTGAGCAGCATTGGGTTTTAGTGTGAAAATTCTTTTGCATGTGGAAATATCCATTTATCTCTGACTCTAAAAAGACTGTTTATTATTCTTAATGTAATCATGCGATTGAATTAAACTGATCATTCTGTGAACAGATGTGCATTTTTCTTCCTTTGTTTATTTAAGATGTTATGATTATCAGGTGAAGCAAATATTAAAATCTTCACACGATATCAGTAACTCTCTTGATAGAATTAGTTGTGTTTCCTGTGTTCAATAGATTCACAGTGGGCGTTACAACTCTGGGCCTTTCCGTCAAACCGAGGCGGCCCGTTAAAAGTTTCAACTGTTTCTTTCAAAATCCTGTTTTTTTGAAAGATGAAAAGTTTGTTTGCTAAATAGGAGGCTGTGGAAAAAAAGTATTGGTGTTTTTTTTGATCTTTGAACATTTGATATCTATGCAAATGGTTTTTCAATATGTATATACAGTATAGTTCTAGATATTGTTGGATAATTACAATGTTTGCACTCCACCCACCAGCTCCTCGTTAGTATAGTGGAGAGTATCCCCGCCTGTCACGCGGGAGACCGGGGTTCGATTCCCCGACGGGGAGAGGTAAACTTTTAAATAAACTAGTTTCCTGAATTTACGAGTAGCCGTGAATCATCACGTCTGTTGTAAATCAGCCACCCCTAAAAGAGGGTTAAAGGTCGACTCAGCTAAGCTGAACACATAACAGGAGCTTTAATCTCCTGACAGGGAAGTATGGACCTTGTGCTTATATGTTACATATTTCCCTCTGGTACCATTCTTTAGTGAAATAGCACTGACAACCCATACAATTTGTGGCCACAGTATTTTTTAGCTTCAGATAAAATACGAAGGACCTTAAGCCATTACAAGTGGAACGAAGGCGATCAGAAGCTTTGAACAGATGTAAATACCATTAAATGGAGAATCTGCTGTTGGGATGGATTTTATTCTCTTGTGAATAGAAAAAGGAGATCCGAGCCCCTGCTCTGATCTTGCAGCAGTATTGGTACTATTTTCACCACTTGACTTCATTTTCAGACCATATCTGAGGAGAGGTATCGCCCGCTCACATCAAGGCTGCTGGTTGGTCGACCCAGATGGAAGTTGCTTTTGGATGAAATAGGAAAGGCCAACCAACAGTAAGTAGTGGGGAGGGTATTCATTCAGTGTTTCATCACTGTTCTAAAACCTACTCATCTTCTCACATCCGTTTCTTTTCTTCCTGTGGTTTCAGTAAGCGTGTCGGGGTATTCTGCTGTGGACCAAAGGGCATTTCAAGGACTCTTCACAGACTGTGTAACGCAGCCCAACCCTCGGGGACTACCTTTGAATTCAATAAGGAGTCTTTCAGCTGATTGAAAAACATATATATATATATATTTTTTAAATTTCTACAATCTGTTAAAAACAAGCACTCTGTGGATGGATTAGCATTCATGTTTATACACATTCTTAAATATGTAAGCAAACTGTTGGGTGTCAAATTACATCTAGGAAAAAGGCAAGAACCCCCCCCCCAACTTTATTTATATCTTGTATGAATCTCAACGACCAGAAGAGGCCCAGTGGGACAAACATGAAGGTGCTACATGTTGACCTCAAACCGGGAGCTTCAGAGGACTCACCTGCAGCATGAGAGAAACCAAAGAAACCAGCTCCTCGTGTCTCCACCCAAAGATGCTTTGCTTTTCTCAAGTCGTTGCACCTTTTCCCTCGACCCCCCCCCCCATGGAGTAAATTTGTTTCCTTGTGTTGGAGTCTAACGTGAGAAATAGCCCCTCCTCAGCCTGGCGTTCCTCCACCCGAAAAAAAGACAATGTCACACAAGAGAGGAGTCGTCCTTCAGTGGGCCAAGACTTGTACGTCTCTCAGGGATAAGACTGATTATTAAAACACGTTCATAAAACAGTGGCCTGCCAAGTGCAATATGCTTTAAATGAGCGTGAACCAAAACAACCATTGCTCAGTTAATCCTTATTGGATTCAAGACTGACACCCAACCACCTCTACCAACCAAAAGTCGAAACCAAACCCCCTCAACACCACCTATCAGCGACATGTTTTTCTTCACATTCAAAATAGTGGATTATCTTCTACTCTTCAAGGAATAAGTCAACACGTTCACTGTTTTTTGTTAAAAATACACTTAAATGTCTTTTTAGTTCAGTTTATGTTTGAAGGTGGAAAGTAAACTGATGTTTGTGTTTCAGGAGCCTTTAAAAATGGATGGGACGTCCATTCTCAGTAGATTTCATTGGTGTTTGTATGTGAAACTCATCAGGGTGAAAACATGGATATCTTGAAATGTATCTGAAATGTCAAACTTTTTCTTTTTTCTTTTTTTTTTTAAAATTGGGTGAGAAAAACATTTTAGATGGACGTTTTACCTTGCTCCTCTCCGGGGGGCCTTGATTACAGAACATCCCGTCCGGGGGACTTGTTCCTTATCAGGATCTGGGCACATTTGCTTTCGTGAAACAATACACGCTGGTGCTCTTTCTGTTATAATTCTTAAGACCAAAACTAATTTAGGCCCCGTTTACTCGAACACCTTGAAAGCAGTGGCGGCTGGTGATAAACATTTTAGGTGGGGCTCTTCATTATGATTTATTTTCAGCCAATGTTAACTTCATTTAAATACGGTGCGTTTATAAACCATTTTACAACAATCTTGCATTTTCTGGACTGAGAGGGATCCCCGGTAATGAAACAATAAAGTTCTTTTAAACAGCTAGGGAACAGAGAGCACTTATTAATATGACTCTTTTATTACCAACCTTGTGAACAAATACAAGCAGAAGCTTCATTAGTCCCTTTTAGAAAATGAAGGTGTTTTGGGGCTGGTTTACTTGAAATGACAGTCTGAGTTTAGGAAAAAACAACGGGTATATCAGGTAGTATACTATCAAAGAACACATCGATTCATCTTTCAGAGCATTTACTGTAAGAACGGGCTCTATTGGCAGGAATAATTTTATCGCTACTGCAGCATTATTCGACATCTATCAGGTGTAATTGGTGAGCTTTTAGTCAAAATACACATGGAAACCCAACATTACCTTGATCTTGGCATTAGACACGTGCATACTGCTTCTCAGAAGACGCCAGAGCTCCTGCGTCAAACCAAGTGTTGTAGTATCATCAGCAGGGGACAAGTGAAGGCTGCAGTGACCTCAGTGACACTGCAGTGAGCACCAGTGACATTACTGTGTATTTTTTATTAGATTAATATTGAAGTGTCTGTCTCCGCTGCTGCAGCAGTTTGCAATCTGCAGACTTTCCCTGGTACACAGGTTACACAGCCGGCTGCTCAGAGACCAATCTTATCTCTGCTGCTCCAAAGAAACAATGGCTACTTTTGAGAAAAATTAGCTCGGGACACATTTTGTTCCTCATGGCGATGAGAAAGAGCCTTCGTTTGTGTGTTGACATTTTGTTACAGAGTTACTGATGCCAGAAGTGTGAATCTGTGAATATCTTGGCAACTTTACTGAAGGTCAGTGCAAATGAGAGCCTGCAGTATGTGCTCGCTGCTCCAGCATCTTTATCTCCCAGTAAAGCCTTTTTGGATGTAAACCCAAAGTGTGACACTCAATTCACATTTGGAAAAGTGATTGAGTAGAAAAATTGTTCCTTGAAATGAATTAGGGATTCTTTTTTTGAAGTGATGTAGTGAAACGTTTCCACCGCTCTTGTAGAAATGTATTTTTTTTTTCTATGTTGGATGTGTAGAGCGGGTCTGTTGTTTGCGAAGGCACCCCGTTCTCTGACGAGAGGACGTAACATTTGTGGGTTTAACCAGCGTCGGTCCTGAATTTGAGACTAAAAGTCTCTCTAGATTCAACTATTGTGTGTCTGGGTATGTTAGTTTGTTTGGTCGTATGTGTTGTTGACGCTTATTCAGGAAACTAGTTTATTTAAAAGTCTGCCTCTCCCCGTCAGGGAATGGAACCCCAGTCTCTCGCGTGACAGGCGGGGATACTCTCCACTATACTAACGAGGAGCTGGCGGGAGGAGTGCAAACATTGTAATTATGCAACAATATCTAGAAATATACCGTATATACATATTGAAAAACCATTTGCTTAGATATCAAATGTTCAAAGATCAAAAAAAAACACCAATACTTATTTTCCACAGCCTCCTATTTAGCAAACAAGATTAAATCAGATGTAAAGTCATTTATTGCGAACAAAATGGCAGAATTTATAAAACTGGAAGTGATCGTTGAATTGGTTGAAGGCAAAAATACAATTACAAGTGACAGTGAGAATTCAGACTGAAGGGGTTTATTTTTATTTATCCATCATTGGATTGTCATTTATTTTATAAACAGGTCTACAAATCAGTTGCTACAGTTGATGGTAGTCATGGCAGCAGGCCCAAGGGGTGGGGCTTAACTCATTTTGACCCCGTGTGATGTCACACCGAGTCTTGAAGTTGGTAAAGGCCCTTTGTCCTATCACACTGAGCTTTCAAGTTGGTAAAAGTGCTTTGTGGTGTCATACTGAGCTTTGAAGAATCACCAAACAGAGTTCACTGTCCCAGCTGGCTCTTCACTCAGGTGTTTACCTCGGAGATACCAGTCCAGGAACCTTTTCAATGAGAACTGAGCCTTTTTTTGATCTGCCACTGAACTTTTTTCACGAGCGTTTTGACGGGAGAAGTGAGTATATTGATTGTTTTGTTGCTAAAAGAAGTGAAGGTGAAGCCGCTGATGGAGTTAATATTGAGAACGTATATCAGTTTAGGTCTTTGGGAATCATATTCAGTCTGTGTGGGTTTTGAACTTCAGACACGAGGAGGCGCTGTTTGACGCAGAAGCACAACTACTTCAACTTCTTTAGCATTACACTTTAGCTTTCTTCAGCACCGGCTTTGTATTTTCTTAAGGAAATCCTAAACTTCTTTGTGATCTTGACATTTCTTTTTGTTTAATTTCTGCCCAGTGAATCCACAAACGACGACGATGACGGCGCCAATGAATCCTGCGTTCATCGTCCCACAGGGTCCCGTGTTTTACGGCCCACAGGGTCCCGTGTACTACACCACACAGGGTCCCGTGTACTACATCCCACAGGGTCCCGTGTACTACACCACACAGGGTCCCGTGTACTACATCCCACAGGGTCCCGTGTACTACACCACACAGGTTCCCGTGTACTACATCCAACAGGGTCCCGTGTTTCACGACCCACAGGGTCATGTGCCCCCCATGCACCAGGCTCCATTTTACGACATCCCAGAGGTCAGTGCCTTCAATTCTTTGAATTTGAACTGTTAGATTTAATTAATTACCTGGAACACTTCAAAACTGCTATATTAGGTCCGGTGCCGATCCAACCTGTCGATATTTCCCAATACATGAAGCCACGTCTGTGCTTTCCTGTTGCTGAAATGACTCTACAAGCGGTACTGATGGGTTGGCTGCGCTGCTCGCTGGCTGCAAACTGTGGACTGGATTTCCCGAAGGGAGGCGGGTCTCAATGAGACGTGGAGTAATGAGTCAGGAAATCCGTTCCACAGTTTGCAGCCAGCTGGCAGGCTGTGTCCTACTCCAATCAAAACTCCCTGAAAATAGTCCCAATTGCTTGTGGCGCCTTGCTAAAGCGTTTCCCCTGGGATTAATTGAGTAATTGTGAGGTTTTAAAGATATAACAAGTTTATTATTAGATGATGACATCACGCAGACACCCACATTGTCCAAATTGAACAAAAAAAGTTTGTAATGCTTCCTTTTCTGATCTTATACTAACCTCAAGTTGCCTTTTGGGAGAATACATGCATACATTCGTACATTTCATACTTGCCTGTAGAGAGGAGTTTATTAAAGCCTCATATAAAATCAACAGTAATGATAATAATATTATTAAAGCAAACAGAGTATCAGTATCGGCAGATATCCAAATTCAGGTATTGGGATCAGATCGGAAGTGAAAAAATACAGATAGATGGATTCCTAGGTCTCAGCAGAATCTAGACCAGTACTATTAATGTTCTGATACTTCAAGCTTCAACATTTACAACATTTTCTCTGACCGTTCTTGGCATTGTCTTGAGCTTTTCTATTTCTTTTCTTTCATTTTCTTCCACATTGATCCTCCATCCTCTGCCTGTTTCCTCCTGTCTTCTCCTCCATTGCTGTTCTCTCTATCTGACCACACCTCTTTGGACTCCTTGTTTCTGCTTTATCCTGCATTTTGGACTTGTTTATTTGTTTGTGTGCTTGCTTGCCTACATCTCGGTGCCTCATTTTCAGTTGTTTCTGTGTTGCTTGTTTTAATGGCCTCATCCTCATTATCCTCACATTTTCTACCTCAAATGGCAGGAACAGCTGAGCTTGAGCCCAGAGCTGCAGCTGCAGCCTCAGGATGAGGAGTGTCAGGATCTGGAGTGCCCTCAGCGCTTTGAGGAGCTCCAGATACCGGAGGAGATCCAGCTGGGGGAGGTGCTCCAGGAGATGGAGCAGCTTCAGCAGCTGGACGACCTTCAGACTCTGGAGTGCCCTCAGCGCTTGGAGGAGCTCCAGATACCGGAGGAGATCCAGCTGGGGGAGGTGCTCCAGGAGATGGAGCAGCTTCAGCAGCTGGACGACCTTCAGGCTCTGGAGTGCCCTCAGCGCTTGGAGGAGCTCCAGATGCCGGAGGAGATCCAGCTGGGGGAGGTGCTCCAGGAGATGGAGCAGCTTCAGCAGCTGGACGACCTTCAGGCTCTGGAGTGCCCTCAGCGCTTGGAGGAGCTCCAGATGCCGGAGGAGATCCAGCTGGGGGAGGTGCTCCAGGAGATGGAGCAGCTTCAGCAGCTGGACGACCTTCAGGCTCTGGAGTGCCCTCAGCGCTTGGAGGAGCTCCAGATTCCGGAGGAGATCCAGCTGGGGGAGGTGCTCCAGGAGATGGAGCAGCTTCAGCAGCTGGACGACCTTCAGGATCTGGAGTGCCCTCAGCGCTTGGAGGAGCTCCAGATGCCGGAGGAGATCCAGCTGGTGGAGGTGCTCCAGGAGATGGAGCAGCTTCAGCAGCTGGACGACCTTCAAGATTTGGAGGGGCTTGAGGAGCTGGAGGACCTTCAGGAGGTGGAGGTGTCTCAGCAGCTTGAGGTGCCTCAGGTTCCTCAGGAGCCAGAGAGGCCAGTTCTTGTGGAACCTCTGGCCTCTTTGGTTCTTGTGTCACCTCTGGCCCCTGTTCCACAAGAACTGGAGAGGCCAGAAGAGCCTCAGAGGCCAGAGAGGCCTCAGCACCGAGAGAGGACTTATTGGCTGGAAGACCCTCAGAAGCATGAGGAGCTTGAGGAGCCAAAGCTCAGCCGGGGGAGCCGGAGGACAAAGAACAATATTCTCAAGCTCTTCCAGTTGCTGGAGAAGCCAGAGGATTTCCAGAAACCGGAGGTCCTGGTACAGAGTCAGCAGCTGGAAGAGCCAAAGCCCGGCCGGAGGAGTAAGAGAAAGCAAAAGAAGAAGAATCCCAGCTGCCTGAGCAACTGGGACTGCTGGGAATCTTGATATCTCATGATATGAAGAGCAGACAGGTGAAGCCCACAGTCGAAATCCTCTTTAAGATTTATTATCCAGAATGACATCGGCACAACCAAAGTGTCTCAGGAAGCCTGCATACAGGCAGATTTCCTAGCTAGAAATACTTGGTAGTAACTGTAACAAGACATACGACCAAACAAACTAACATACCCAGACACACAATAGTTGAATCTAGAGAGACTTTTAGGCTCAAATTCAGGACCGAAGCTGGATTTGGGGAAACACACTTTGAATACCTGTAATGTTGTTGGACCTCTGTCACCCTGTGTGAAATTGTTGAGGAGCTGTTCAATATTTGACCTTTAAAAAGTCAATTTCTCACCGTGTGGTTGTGTGTTCCAGGCCCCTTCTCAGACACCTTCGTGGAGTGGGAAAGAGCAGACTGCAGGGAGAGTCTCACAAGAACAAGCTGCGCCCGCCATAACATGGCGCCACAGAACATGGATATCCTGCAGGGGATGGGTCAGAGCAGACCTCGGAGTCCAGAGAGGTCGCCCCCCCCCCCCCCAAAAAAAGAATAAAAAACCTCCAACATAAACAACAACAAAAAAGAGTTACATTACTACTTGTGGTCATTAAAAATGTCATCTGTGGCAACTGGACAAGTCGGGGCCTGAGCAATCATAATTAGGGACCGAGCACGAAAGGCCAGGACCAAAGGTCGGTAAGAATGTTGTAGAGAGCTCAAACCAAAACTCAATTGTTCATCTCATCAAGACCTACAAATCACGCACTGATACCCCGGACCTAAATCCAACAGGAAGTCCGCAATATATAAAGATAATGAGGATGCAGCCATAACATTTGCAACACAGACAACCAGAAAGCGAGGCACAGAGATGTAAGCAAACATGCACACCAACAAATAAACAAACCCAACTATTTACGGATCTGTCAGGTTTCCAAAATTATGATAATAATAATAATAATAATAATAATAATAATAATAGGTAGTAAATGCCTCACTTAGAATTTCTTTTAGCTATGAAGAAAATGGGAAGAATACAGTTAAATAAAGAAATGAAATAAAATATATTCTTCTCTCTGCTCCTCTCTTGAATGTTATTGACTAAAACAAGTTAAACATATTGATACATTACATTTAACATTACCAGCAGGTTGTAAAAAATAATAATCAGATTTTGTTATTTTACACAACAAATGTGATTTTTAAAATGAAAGCTTGCACAAGCAAACTGAATGAGGGTGTGTCAAATTATAATGTTACAGTGCTTGAAAGTGATGTGCAGTATTTGTATATGTTCTGTGAAAAATCAAAAAAGATTGTCTTTTTGAATAATCTATTTTCTATACGTTATCTTGAATAAAAAGATGATTTAAAAAAAGAAAGAAGAAAAGTGACGCTCAGTGGACCAAGCACTGCTGCTTCAGCGGGAAGGAACATTTCTTTGTCAATGTTTGTTTCATCCGGACAAAATAAATACGCGCACCATGGACTGTGTTGTGGATAGCAATGTGAAAGTCTCCAGAAAAAGTAAAGACGAGAAAAAAAGTCCTGAAAAAACGAATTAAAGCCAGCCACACTTTGTTGAAGCATGAAGGAATCAGCACGACATCGCAGCCCACGAAGGTACGAGAAACACTGCCTTTATCAGCCGGAAATATCCGTCCGCTCGCTGTCGTTTATAGACACTGAGCGCAGGGAAGTCATCAATCTGAAGTTAAATCACAATTTAGGAAAGACGACATTCGGATAACATCCTTGTCGTTATATTGTCTGACGATTGGGAGTTAATTTTCTGCCCTGGAGTGACTGACAGGTTGTGTTCCTAAAAACTGTACATGATGTTCCACACTGAACACAGAAATCCAAACTTACTGTTTCAGTAAATGTACAGTTTCTGTACAATATTTAACAGAGGTTCAAAAGTAAAGCAGTCTAAACATAAAATATCACAGTAGTTCACATTGTTAAGTATCATTCCATATGATCGATGTAGAGAAATACCCTAGAAGCCTTGCAGCGAAAGGCTCTACAAAGCATTGACTCGGGAGTATTGCGTCCGTACTATTGCATTTGTGGTTGTAATGTGACTAAACGTGGAAACATTCAAGGAGTACGAATACATTTCCAAGCCACTGTGCCTTTCACATTGTGATGAAATGTACCAGTAGTGCTGGCAACATCCTCAAACCATATGAATTAAAAATCTGAAGCTCCGCCTCCACCTGTCTGAGCCCATGAGCCCCTGGGGGGGAATTGTTGTGTCACAGTAGCAGATTGTAATTAATTGATTTAATTATATTCTGATAAAACTTCTTTTTTTTAGGTTTGACTTACCAAAACTGTGTTACTGATCACACCATCCCCATCCCTTCTACTCTTGTGTTGCTTTTGCTCTCAAACTTTTACAATTTACAATGACAAAGCTGCGCCACAGAATTACACAACTCCTGATCACCACACACTCTATTAACGCAGTGTTTCAAGAAATCATCTGGAGGGGCGAGGTTCTCCTTCTCTATCGTCTAGGTGCTTTACGATCGTGCGACAATCTTCATTTTCTTCAGACTGACACGCTCCATTTGAGCAACTCCTGCAATCTTGGCTAACTCGTGCACATCCTGTACTTAAATGATTTGTTTTCCACAGTCAAATGACGAGTCTGACTTTTAAAAGTTGGGATTCTTATTTGTTGGAAATTTTGTTTCGATTCACATTTGAGGTGGTTTTGATGAAACTCAAGTGGATATATGTTTTAAGATGTGGCGGCTCAGTCTTTCAGATGACGACTCATCGTCCGGACGGCTTTATCCAATTCTGAGTCGCTGCAGCCAAGAGCCGAAACCAGCTAACTGTGGGTGAAGGCTGTGTATATCCTGGACTGTTTGCCAGTCCATCACAGGACATGGAAAGGCACAAACCACCATATGCACTTACACTTACCTGCAATTTTAGAGTGAATGGTTAACCTGATTTGCATGGTTTTGTACTGTGGGAGGCAACAAGAGGACCTGGAGAAAACAGAAGATGCAGCTTCTGCACAAAAATCCCATAAAGGAAAAGATTTCTCACTGTCATTCTTCACTTTGTTCTTTTCTGTTTTGTTTGTACGCCAGTATGTAATAGTCCCTGAAACATTGTTGTAATATTATTTTATGGTAGTACCAATAAAAGCTTACGCTTTTTTAAAACTTATTTAATACTTCAAAGACATTTCAAGAAAAATCCATGTTTGAGATGAGACGAGGTCACTGGAGACTCTCTTTGCTCTTCCTGTGCTTGTTGCTCTGATGCCAGATCTTTGCCAGCGCTCGCTCATTTCGTGTCACGGCACTGAAGTCCATCGACTTGAGCTGAGGCAAAACTGAAATCACATGACTCCTAGGCACACAGAGGCAGAATAGTAGTTTAGGTATGTGTGGGTGAGAGAGAGAGAGAGAGTGGCCAAAAGCATGTGTGAAGTTGATGTGTCTACCGGTAACTCTTGTTGGTTTCAATCACATTTCCATGTAAAGTGATGGAGTGTAAGTGTGGCAGTGTGCCCAGCATGTCCACCTCTGACAAAATGCAAACGTTGTTGCCATGAAGATATAGCAAATGAAGTTCTTGCAGCTAGCACAAAACCTGAAACACATGTGCTTACATTACACATACAATGTGGTACACATCTGACAAACTTTCCTGTATAAGTAAAACAACATATGAAGAGCGATTCTGAGTCAGTCCAACAGTCAAAGTTTGGTTCATGTACGTCAGTCAAAAAGGAAAGATGAGCACCTGTGCACAAAAACAAACAACCAAGCAGAGAAAACATACTTCAGCTATATGTGTGATTTTGTTGAAGGAAAGATCCAGCCAGGCGAGGTGCGATGGTTCTGCCAGGAAGATCTTTATAGTTGTCGGCAAGTCACAAAGGTCAGTAATGTCGTTGTTATTGAGACGCAGGGCGCAACTGAGATATTTCATCTCTGAGTTTATTTTAATGGCCGCAGACCGCTGTTTGGTTCCAGTGCATGTGTGTCTGAAACCACAATCAAATGGATAAAAGTCAGTATCAGGCGGATTTTAGCCCTGGAAATGTAGTTTGAGTTTGTATAAGGCTCTATATATGGCACTGTTTTAAAAGTATCCATTTGGCATTTCACTAATGCCTTTTATGCATTACCTGGTCTCTTAGCTCATGTTTATGATACATTATTAGACATTATTTTCATGCATCAAATGCTGAGCTTAGCTCCAAAAATAGTCTGACAATCTTGAGACAAACCAATGTTAATTTCAGGTACAGTATATTGTGATATACAGTCACTAGTAATAATGACACTAGTGATGCCATGGATTGAATACGGCATTGTGTTGCAATATGAAGCCCTGGTAATAGTACTCTGAGAAGTACAGAGAGCAGTACCTTTCAAACTGATGATGTTTTTGAAGGATAAATCCACTGGAGCACCATGCATACTCTCATCTTTAGCAGAGTCATCCATCTCTGGGACATTTGGATGATTACTTTAACACACGAAACATCCCACCATTGGCAAATGCAGTATAAATATTAATGGATGTAACTACTTTAATTGCATTTTAACTACATATTTTTATTTAATTAATTAATTTTAAACTTAAAACATCAAATGAATATTCTTTAATCTTCCTTCATTAAATCTTAAGAACTGTAGAAGTGGTTTTAATTAAGCAAAATTTGACAAACTCTTTGCAACAATGAATAAACTACGCTGCAGCAATTTCAGTATTTTCAGACTTTAAGGACCAAAAATATCACAAATTTCACACACTTACCTAAATTGTAGGTAGTTTATGTTGATTAACTTCGGGAAAAGGCCGAAAAATAATAAGAAAATGAAACGGCCACCTGGGATAGTAACATTTGCGCCATACCAATAAGACAGGCACAAGAATTAAACTGCTGGAGGCGTCCACAACAACATGGTGTCTTTGGAGACGAACAAGTGCATTGTGGGATTTGTAGTTGGACGAGCTGCTGCTTAAAAAAGTACGTGTTTTATGTGTATAAATTGATATTACAATAGACTGGACTTCATAGGCTTCTGCTTGAATGTTAATCATCCATCAATATATAAAACGAAAAACAGATCAAAAAGACAAAAGTGGACAGAAAAAAAAAGTAATAACGAAATGTCATGACGTAACAACGTTCTAGATGTCTGTGAAACTTCCGCCTTTTAAACCAATCAGTGTCGCCTGTTTGGAGAGGCGTTGATACGTAAAACCTGATTGGTTTGTCTCAATAAAAGATATAATCAACTTCATACATTTTCTTTCTTTCTTTTTCTTTCTTTCTTTCTTTCTTTCTTTCTTTCTTTCTTTCTTTCTTTGAGCGGTGGGAAAGGTATGTACAAGCTGAATTTAAATATTTCCAAATGTCAAAAGAACAATAATGACGATCAAAATAGTGTTTAGAGGAATCCGACTCTTTATTTTTTTCTTCTTTTTTCTTGATTCTCTCACAAGAATGCTCCTGTGATAAAAGGCAATCACACCAAATACCGTCCAACTTAATCGACGCTTTCACAGAAATCCAAGGATTTAGGTATGTGAGATGATCGACAGCGAGTGTGCATGTATAAGAAGGTGTTTGCACCTTCATTACTTTTGGTGTGTTTGTGGTAAACTAACATTTATTTTTTGTTGTTGATTTGTTTCCAGTGACGAGATGAAAGAGGCTTTCTTCTCTCAACGGACCGAACGTCCGGAGCTTAATCAGCAGATCGTGACGTACTTAAAGCGCCTGCCAGCCTTGGTCAGTCTTGCTCGGCACCCCTTCGTCTGCTGGATGGTGTTCACCGTGTTCAAGCGGGCCTTCCAGTTCCGGGACTTTGGGGAACATCGTCCCAGACTAACACCTTTTCATATCAACCTCATGATCGTCCAGATGAACCGGAGGCTGCAGTTCTATTATGGACAGAGCCAGAACCAGTTGGTATGTAAACCCGAGTTACGAGGAGAGTTCTTGCTTTCTTTATGTGGAATTAACATCTGCATAGAGTGTTTCTATTTTCTTATTCAATATGAAATATAAGAGCACACTGAATTAAACCTTAAGGATATTTTGATGCACATTTCAGTGCTCTCAAAATCACTTTACATTAAAGCAGCTCATAAATACAGTAAAAACAGTCAGGATACAATCAAGTACAATAACATGATCATGCCAGCTTCACATGTCTTCGCCTTGCAGCTGCATCTCTCGCGCCCTTTGTCCACATGTCCAAACAACCTCAACCTCTTAACCCTAAAAATGTCAACTGCTCAGTCTTAGCCAAGTGAATATTTCATAGCTTATTATTTTTAAGACACTCTGGGCGTGTTTGTGTTTCTCCCCCACTTTGCACTCGTCGACACGTCGGTATTAAAGAAGACAGCTCCGTGTGAAGTAGACTTGTCCTGGTCAAGTAAAGACAAATCATTGACGTCCGTCCACATGGTGACGCCACTGTTTTTATTTGCTGCTGTGTTTCCTCTCAGGACTGGTCAGCCGAGGACAAGAATCTGCTCCTGCAGATGGGGAAGCTGGCTCTAAAGATGCTGGAGGGAAACACTACTGTGTTCTCTGAAGATGAAGTGAAGCAGTACGGGTTGATTCCCAGCGAGGTGGCCGTGCTGTCTGGGATGTGTACCGAGCTGCCTGCTGCAGCGTCGGATGGACGGAGACAGTTTCAGGTAAAACGCCTCCTATTTGTCAACATCTTTATTGTCATTCTCCTGTTTTAGTAGTTTTTTTTTTACACTGCTACACTAACAAAGCTGAGTCGTAATATTATGGTTAGAAGAAACAAACTGTTTCTGTTTTATTATTGTACTTGAGTACATTTTCAGCTATTTGTACTGTACTTGCGTTTGTACTGTACTTGCAAATCATCTACCTTATAGTTAAGATAGATGATTTAGTTCCTGACGATGATAAGAGTCGAATCATGATCTCTGCCATTCCTGATGATTAAGCTGCTGTATCCACAGATGTAGTACAGCCGTAGAGGCCTCATAAAAAACTATTTAGTATTAAAAAGGATAGTAATTAATTTTCGATTTGTAGTTTTGTATTTGTCAAATTACATCTAGGAAAAAGGCAAGAACCCCCCCCCCCCCCCCCCCCCCCAACTTTATTTATATCTTGTATGAATCTCAACGACCAGAAGAGGCCCAGTGAGACAAACATGAAGGTGCTACATGTTGACCTCAAACCGGAAGCTTCAGAGGATTCACCTGCAGCATGAGAGAAACCAAAGAAACCAGCTCTGCTTCGTGTCTCCACCCAAAGATGCTTTGCTTTTCTCAAGTCGTTGCACCTTTTCCCTCGACCCCCCCCCCCATGGAGTAAATTTGTTTCCTTGTATTGGAGTCTAACGTGAGAAATAGCCCCTCCTCAGCCTGGCGTTCCTCCACCCGAAAAAAAGACAATGTCACACAAGAGAGGAGTCGTCCTTCAGTGGGCCAAGACTTGTACGTCTCTCAGGGATAAGACCTTTAAAAATGGATGGGACGTCCATTCTTAGTAGATTTCATTGGTGTTTGTATGTGAAACTCATCAGGGTGAAAACATGGATATCTTGAAATGTATCTGAAATGTCAAACTTTTTCTTTTTTCTTTTTTTTTTTAAAATTGGGTGAGAAAAACATTTTAGATGGACGTTTTACCTTGCTCCTCTCCGGGGGGCCTTGATTACAGAACATCCCGTCCGGGGGACTTGTTCCTTATCAGGATCTGGGCACATTTGCTTTCGTGAAACAATACACGCTGGTGCTCTTTCTGTTATAATTCTTAAGACCAAAACTAATTTAGGCCCCGTTTAGTCGAACACCATGAAAGCAGTGGCGGCTGGTGATAAACATTTTAGGTGGGGCTCTTCATTATGATTTATTTTCAGCCAATGTTAACTTCATTTAAATACGGTGCGTTTATAAACCATTTTACAACAATCTTGCATTTTCTGGACTGAGAGGGATCCCCGGTAATGAAACAATAAAGTTCTTTTAAACAGCTAGGGAACAGAGAGCACTTATTAATATGACTCTTTTATTACCAACTTTGTGAACAAATACAAGCAGAAGCTTCATTAGTCCCTTTTAGAAAATGAAGGTGTTTTGGGGCTGGTTTACTTGAAATGACAGTCTGAGTTTAGGAAAAAACAACGGGTATATCAGGTAGTATACTATCAAAGAACACATCGATTCATCTTTCAGAGCATTTACTGTAAGAACGGGCTCTATTGGCAGGAATAATTTTATCGCTACTGCAGCATTATTCGACATCTATCAGGTGTAATTGGTGAGCTTTTAGTCAAAATACACATGGAAACCCAACATTACCTTGATCTTGGCATTAGACACGTGCATACTGCTTCTCAGAAGACGCCAGAGCTCCTGCGTCAAACCAAGTGTTGTAGTATCATCAGCAGGGGACAAGTGAAGGCTGCAGTGACCTCAGTGACACTGCAGTGAGCACCAGTGACATTACTGTGTATTTTTTATTAGATTAATATTGAAGTGTCTGTCTCCGCTGCTGCAGCAGTTTGCAATCTGCAGACTTTCCCTGGTACACAGGTTACACAGCCGGCTGCTCAGAGACCAATCTTATCTCTGCTGCTCCAAAGAAACAATGGCTACTTTTGAGAAAAATTAGCTCGGGACACATTTTGTTCCTCATGGCGATGAGAAAGAGCCTTCGTTTGTGTGTTGACATTTTGTTACAGAGTTACTGATGCCAGAAGTGTGAATCTGTGAATATCTTGGCAACTTTACTGAAGGTCAGTGCAAATGAGAGCCTGCAGTATGTGCTCGCGGCTCCAGCATCTTTATCTCCCAGTAAAGCCTTTTTGGATGTAAACCCAAAGTGTGACACTCAATTCACATTTGGAAAAGTGATTGAGTAGAAAAATTGTTCCTTGAAATGAATTAGGGATTCTTTTTTTGAAGTGATGTAGTGAAACGTTTCCACCGCTCTTGTAGAAATGTATTTTTTTTTTCTATGTTGGATGTGTAGAGCGGGTCTGTTGTTTGCGAAGGCACCCCGTTCTCTGACGAGAGGACGTAACATTTGTGGGTTTAACCAGCGTCGGTCCTGAATTTGAGACTAAAAGTCTGTCTAGATTCAACTATTGTGTGTCTGGGTATGTTAGTTTGTTTGGTCGTATGTGTTGTTGACGCTTATTCAGGAAACTAGTTTATTTAAAAGTCTGCCTCTCCCCGTCAGGGAATGGAACCCCAGTCTCTCGCGTGACAGGCGGGGATACTCTCCACTATACTAACGAGGAGCTGGCGGGAGGAGTGCAAACATTGTAATTATGCAACAATATCTAGAAATATACCGTATATACATATTGAAAAACCATTTGCTTAGATATCAAATGTTCAAAGATCAAAAAAAACACCAATACTTATTTTCCACAGCCTCCTATTTAGCAAACAAGATTAAATCAGATGTAAAGTCATTTATTGCGAACAAAATGGCAGAATTTATAAAACTGGAAGTGATCGTTGAATTGGTTGAAGGCAAAAATACAATTACAAGTGACAGTGAGAATTCAGACTGAAGGGGTTTATTTTTATTTATCCATCATTGGATTGTCATTTATTTTATAAACAGGTCTACAAATTAGTTGCTACAGTTGATGGTAGTCATGGCAGCAGGCCCAAGGGGTGGGGCTTAACTCCTTTTGACCCCGTGTGATGTCACACCGAGTCTTGAAGTTGGTAAAGGCCCTTTGTCCTATCACACTGAGCTTTCAAGTTGGTAAAAGTGCTTTGTGGTGTCATACTGAGCTTTGAAGAATCACCAAACAGAGTTCACTGTCCCAGCTGGCTCTTCACTCAGGTGTTTACCTCGGAGATACCAGTCCAGGAACCTTTTCAATGAGAACTGAGCCTTTTTTTGATCTGCCACTGAACTTTTTTCACGAGCGTTTTGACGGGAGAAGTGAGTATATTGATTGTTTTGTTGCTAAAAGAAGTGAAGGTGAAGCCGCTGATGGAGTTAATATTGAGAACGTATATCAGTTTAGGTCTTTGGGAATCATATTCAGTCTGTGTGGGTTTTGAACTTCAGACACGAGGAGGCGCTGTTTGACGCAGAAGCACAACTACTTCAACTTCTTTAGCATTACACTTTAGCTTTCTTCAGCACCGGCTTTGTATTTTCTTAAGGAAATCCTAAACTTCTTTGTGATCTTGACATTTCTTTTTGTTTAATTTCTGCCCAGTGAATCCACAAACGACGACGATGACGGCGCCAATGAATCCTGCGTTCATCGTCCCACAGGGTCCCGTGTTTTACGGCCCACAGGGTCCCGTGTACTACACCACACAGGGTCCCGTGTACTACATCCCACAGGGTCCCGTGTACTACACCACACAGGTTCCCGTGTACTACACCACACAGGTTCCCGTGTACTACATCCCACAGGGTCCCGTGTACTACACCACACAGGTTCCCGTGTACTACATCCAACAGGGTCCCGTGTTTCACGACCCACAGGGTCATGTGCCCCCCATGCACCAGGCTCCATTTTACGACATCCCAGAGGTCAGTGCCTTCAATTCTTTGAATTTGAACTGTTAGATTTAATTAATTACCTGGAACACTTCAAAACTGCTATATTAGGTCCGGTGCCGATCCAACCTGTCGATATTTCCCAATACATGAAGCCACGTCTGTGCTTTCCTGTTGCTGAAATGACTCTACAAGCGGTACTGATGGGTTGGCTGCGCTGCTCGCTGGCTGCAAACTGTGGACTGGATTTCCCGAAGGGAGGCGGGTCTCAATGAGACGTGGAGTAATGAGTCAGGAAATCCGTTCCACAGTTTGCAGCCAGCTGGCAGGCTGTGTCCTACTCCAATCAAAACTCCCTGAAAATAGTCCCAATTGCTTGTGGCGCCTTGCTAAAGCGTTTCCCCTGGGATTAATTGAGTAATTGTGAGGTTTTAAAGATATAACAAGTTTATTATTAGATGATGACATCACGCAGACACCCACATTGTCCAAATTGAACAAAAAAAGTTTGTAATGCTTCCTTTTCTGATCTTATACTAACCTCAAGTTGCCTTTTGGGAGAATACATGCATACATTCGTACATTTCATACTTGCCTGTAGAGAGGAGTTTATTAAAGCCTCATATAAAATCAACAGTAATGATAATAATATTATTAAAGCAAACAGAGTATCAGTATCGGCAGATATCCAAATTCAGGTATTGGGATCAGATCGGAAGTGAAAAAATACAGATAGATGGATTCCTAGGTCTCAGCAGAATCTAGACCAGTACTATTAATGTTCTGATACTTCAAGCTTCAACATTTACAACATTTTCTCTGACCGTTCTTGGCATTGTCTTGAGCTTTTCTATTTCTTTTCTTTCATTTTCTTCCACATTGATCCTCCATCCTCTGCCTGTTTCCTCCTGTCTTCTCCTCCATTGCTGTTCTCTCTATCTGACCACACCTCTTTGGACTCCTTGTTTCTGCTTTATCCTGCATTTTGGACTTGTTTATTTGTTTGTGTGCTTGCTTGCCTACATCTCGGTGCCTCATTTTCAGTTGTTTCTGTGTTGCTTGTTTTAATGGCCTCATCCTCATTATCCTCACATTTTCTACCTCAAATGGCAGGAACAGCTGAGCTTGAGCCCAGAGCTGCAGCTGCAGCCTCAGGATGAGGAGTGTCAGGATCTGGAGTGCCCTCAGCGCTTTGAGGAGCTCCAGATACCGGAGGAGATCCAGCTGGGGGAGGTGCTCCAGGAGATGGAGCAGCTTCAGCAGCTGGACGACCTTCAGACTCTGGAGTGCCCTCAGCGCTTGGAGGAGCTCCAGATACCGGAGGAGATCCAGCTGGGGGAGGTGCTCCAGGAGATGGAGCAGCTTCAGCAGCTGGACGACCTTCAGGCTCTGGAGTGCCCTCAGCGCTTGGAGGAGCTCCAGATGCCGGAGGAGATCCAGCTGGGGGAGGTGCTCCAGGAGATGGAGCAGCTTCAGCAGCTGGACGACCTTCAGGCTCTGGAGTGCCCTCAGCGCTTGGAGGAGCTCCAGATGCCGGAGGAGATCCAGCTGGGGGAGGTGCTCCAGGAGATGGAGCAGCTTCAGCAGCTGGACGACCTTCAGGCTCTGGAGTGCCCTCAGCGCTTGGAGGAGCTCCAGATTCCGGAGGAGATCCAGCTGGGGGAGGTGCTCCAGGAGATGGAGCAGCTTCAGCAGCTGGACGACCTTCAGGATCTGGAGTGCCCTCAGCGCTTGGAGGAGCTCCAGATGCCGGAGGAGATCCAGCTGGTGGAGGTGCTCCAGGAGATGGAGCAGCTTCAGCAGCTGGACGACCTTCAAGATTTGGAGGGGCTTGAGGAGCTGGAGGACCTTCAGGAGGTGGAGGTGTCTCAGCAGCTTGAGGTGCCTCAGGTTCCTCAGGAGCCAGAGAGGCCAGTTCTTGTGGAACCTCTGGCCTCTTTGGTTCTTGTGTCACCTCTGGCCCCTGTTCCACAAGAACTGGAGAGGCCAGAAGAGCCTCAGAGGCCAGAGAGGCCTCAGCACCGAGAGAGGACTTATTGGCTGGAAGACCCTCAGAAGCATGAGGAGCTTGAGGAGCCAAAGCTCAGCCGGGGGAGCCGGAGGACAAAGAACAATATTCTCAAGCTCTTCCAGTTGCTGGAGAAGCCAGAGGATTTCCAGAAACCGGAGGTCCTGGTACAGAGTCAGCAGCTGGAAGAGCCAAAGCCCGGCCGGAGGAGTAAGAGAAAGCAAAAGAAGAAGAATCCCAGCTGCCTGAGCAACTGGGACTGCTGGGAATCTTGATATCTCATGATATGAAGAGCAGACAGGTGAAGCCCACAGTCGAAATCCTCTTTAAGATTTATTATCCAGAATGACATCGGCACAACCAAAGTGTCTCAGGAAGCCTGCATACAGGCAGATTTCCTAGCTAGAAATACTTGGTAGTAACTGTAACAAGACATACGACCAAACAAACTAACATACCCAGAAACACAATAGTTGAATCTAGAGAGACTTTTAGGCTCAAATTCAGGACCGAAGCTGGATTTGGGGAAACACACTTTGAATACCTGTAATGTTGTTGGACCTCTGTCACCCTGTGTGAAATTGTTGAGGAGCTGTTCAATATTTGACCTTTAAAAAGTCAATTTCTCACCGTGTGGTTGTGTGTTCCAGGCCCCTTCTCAGACACCTTCGTGGAGTGGGAAAGAGCAGACTGCAGGGAGAGTCTCACAAGAACAAGCTGCGCCCGCCATAACATGGCGCCACAGAACATGGATATCCTGCAGGGGATGGGTCAGAGCAGACCTCGGAGTCCAGAGAGGTCGCCCCCCCCCCCCCCCCCCCCCCCCCCAAAAAAAAAGAATAAAAAACCTCCAACATAAACAACAACAAAAAAGAGTTACATTACTACTTGTGGTCATTAAAAATGTCATCTGTGGCAACTGGACAAGTCGGGGCCTGAGCAATCATAATTAGGGACCGAGCACGAAAGGCCAGGACCAAAGGTCGGTAAGAATGTTGTAGAGAGCTCAAACCAAAACTCAATTGTTCATCTCATCAAGACCTACAAATCACGCACTGATACCCCGGACCTAAATCCAACAGGAAGTCCGCAATATATAAAGATAATGAGGATGCAGCCATAACATTTGCAACACAGACAACCAGAAAGCGAGGCACAGAGATGTAAGCAAACATGCACACCAACAAATAAACAAACCCAACTATTTACGGATCTGTCAGGTTTCCAAAATGATGATGATAATAATAATAATAATAATAATAGGTAGTAAATGCCTCACTTAGAATTTCTTTTAGCTATGAAGAAAATGGGAAGAATACAGTTAAATAAAGAAATGAAATAAAATATATTCTTCTCTCTGCTCCTCTCTTGAATGTTATTGACTAAAACAAGTTAAACATATTGATACATTACATTTAACATTACCAGCAGGTTGTAAAAAATAATAATCCGATTTTGTTATTTTACACAACAAATGTGATTTTTAAAATGAAAGCTTGCACAAGCAAACTGAATGAGGGTGTGTCAAATTATAATGTTACAGTGCTTGAAAGTGATGTGCAGTATTTGTATATGTTCTGTGAAAAATCAAAAAAGATTGTCTTTTTGAATAATCTATTTTCTATACGTTATCTTGAATAAAAAGATGATTTAAAAAAAGAAAGAAGAAAAGTGACGCTCAGTGGACCAAGCACTGCTGCTTCAGCGGGAAGGAACATTTCTTTGTCAATGTTTGTTTCATCCGGACAAAATAAATACGCGCACCATGGACTGTGTTGTGGATAGCAATGTGAAAGTCTCCAGAAAAAGTAAAGACGAGAAAAAAGTCCTGAAAAAACAAATTAAAGCCAGCCACACTTTGTTGAAGCATGAAGGAATCAGCACGACATCGCAGCCCACGAAGGTACGAGAAACACTGCCTTTATCAGCCGGAAATATCCGTCCGCTCGCTGTCGTTTATAGACACTGAGCGCAGGGAAGTCATCAATCTGAAGTTAAATCACAATTTAGGAAAGACGACATTCGGATAACATCATTGTCGTTATATTGTCTGACGATTGGGAGCTAATTTTCTGCCCTGGAGTGACTGACAGGTTGTGTTCCTAAAAACTGTACATGATGTTCCACACTGAACACAGAAATCCAAACTTACTGTTTCAGTAAATGTACAGTTTCTGTACAATATTTAACAGAGGTTCAAAAGTAAAGCAGTCCAAACATAAAATATCACAGTAGTTCACATTGTTAAGTATCATTCCATATGATCGATGTAGAGAAATACCCTAGAAGCCTTGCAGCGAAAGGCTCTACAAAGCATTGACTCGGGAGTATTGCGTCCGTACTATTGCATTTGTGGTTGTAATGTGACTAAACGTGGAAACATTCAAGGAGTACGAATACATTTCCAAGCCACTGTGCCTTTCACATTGTGATGAAATGTACCAGTAGTGCTGGCAACATCCTCAAACCATATGAATTAAAAATCTGAAGCTCCGCCTCCACCTGTCTGAGCCCATGAGCCCCTGGGGGGGAATTGTTGTGTCACAGTAGCAGATTGTAATTAATTGATTTAATTATATTCTGATAAAACTTCTTTTTTTTAGGTTTGACTTACCAAAACTGTGTTACTGATCACACCATCCCCATCCCTTCTACTCTTGTGTTGCTTTTGCTCTCAAACTTTTACAATTTACAATGACAAAGCTGCGCCACAGAATTACACAACTCCTGATCACCACACACTCTATTAACGCAGTGTTTCAAGAAATCATCTGGAGGGGCGAGGTTCTCCTTCTCTATCGTCTAGGTGCTTTACGATCGTGCGACAATCTTCATTTTCTTCAGACTGACACGCTCCATTTGAGCAACTCCTGCAATCTTGGCTAACTCGTGCACATCCTGTACTTAAATGATTTGTTTTCCACAGTCAAATGACGAGTCTGACTTTTAAAAGTTGGGATTCTTATTTGTTGGAAATTTTGTTTCGATGACTTAAGTTTTTTCCCCCCATCAATTTCTTTCACATGTGCAGAGTTTGGTGGTGGCTAATGGTGGCCTTGGGAATGGCGTTAGTCGAGAGGAGCTTTCTGCAGTGCTGAAGGAGATGGGGGAAGTTGAATCTCTGGTCATGCCTCCTCACAAGCCTTATGCATTTGTCACATACAGGTAAAGCTTGGCGGTATCACAGCAGGGTCATCGTTTCAGTACTGTAAGAAACTGTTTATTGTCCTGAAATTTGATTCAGAAATCACCGTGGCCTTATTCTTTTTCTGATTTTAGGTCGGAGGAGAGCACTCGCAAAGCTCACACCCACCTTAATGGACAGAAACTGCAATCTGGGGAGAACAGCACCATGCTGTATCTCAGTTACATCAACTCGGGTACTTGCCACATAAATCACTTTTAAAACCGCTTTACTAAAAGATACATTAGCTTTCCCAAGATATTCCGGAAGAGGGATGGCAGAAATGCTGCCATTAATGTTGTGCTCACGACCAGCAAGAGTGCCTTACATATGTGTTTTATATATTTGTCCACAGTGACTCAAGAAGAGGATTCGTCTGTCCCTTTGCCGGACGGTTTAGTCTTGGTGGAGGATTTTGTGTCTCCAGAGGAAGAATCTTTGCTGCTTGCTGCTATTGACTGGTCATCCACTAATGATGATGTCACCGGTAAAGAGTATTGCATGTTTTGATAGTTTGTCAGGGTGATATTTTAAAATCTTTTTTCCAAGGAAACCTAAACTCTGCCCATTTTTAAATGACTCTAGCATCCCTTTAGAGATTGGAAAGAAAATACAAATGAAAGAGAAGTTATGAAACAATAACAACTGTTAAATGTGCTCAACCAAACTGAAAATACACTGTATTTTATATGATTATCATAGATTTATTTCAAACTATTTTGTATTATTATTCTCAAAATAGTGGAATATTTTTGTATTTCTATATATATATAATATTTTTCCAGGTTTTTTTTTGTTGTTGTTTTTTTCCTAAATCCAAACTCGAGAGCAGAAACAACTGACAACACATATAATTTGCTCCTGTATTCTGAATTTTAAGAAATGATCTAAGACACAAAATAGAAAGAAGTTTTCCTGTTTGATTGTTATGCTGAATTGCCCCGATGGTGTCTTTTAGCTCAAAAAGCTCTGAAACATCGAAGAGTCAAACACTTCGGCTTTGAGTTTCGCTATGACAACAACAACGTGGATAAGGACAAGCCGTTACCTGCAGGTCAGCCAACTCTTGCAACCCTTTTGTCATTCACAAGAAGATGTAATAACAACAACATTATTTCTAATGACATAGTATTGGTTTTTACACTGCATATCCACTATGTCCTGATGGGCAAACGTTTTTGATATTTTCACGCCTTCTGTAGACGTTGCATCGTCTTACATAAACTCATTCTAAAAAGTAGAAGAACGGAACAAAACAATAATATGAACTCATCTTTCCAGGTCTTCCCGAGGAGTGTTTACCTCTGCTGCAGCGCTGTTTGAGTGACAGATACATCGACTTCACGCCGGACCAGCTGACTGTGAATCAGTACGAGTCTGGACAGGGTGAGTCTCTCCAGCATTATGAATAATTCACAAAAAATACCAGCATCAATACCTCAGGGTGGTTCCACCATTGGTATTCGGTGGAATACTAATGATGTACTGCAGAGATTTCAGTCTGTGAGTCCAAACTTTACACGTGTAGAAACGGGCAGATCTCATGTCAGAGACACAGATGGTAATATACATACGCACACTGATATACACGTGACTCTCCACACACAGTCGTTTTGCTTCTATATGAAGAACGAGCCCCACATCCAGTAATCAATCATCTTCTATAGAGAACTGCAGGAAGCACTGAATCATAACAATCAAGATTTAAAATAATACTTTTTTTTAAGAGTGTATCTGCAGGATGGTTTCAAGTCACAGAGCTTTAGGTCAAAAATAAAGTCTTTATTCCATATTTCCATATCAAGTTAAATACGACGCAAACAGTGTTTACTGTTTTGTACCACAAGGTGGCAGCAGAGGCTGTACAGCAGTTCCAAGAAACGGTGAAAGTACTTGAATCCTGTGGTTTCAATTAAAGGTTTGACATTGACCAGCATTATAGCGTTAAAAAAACCAAACTAAAATCAAAGAGAAATTGTTTCAAGTTTCCGTATGGTGGATCCTGATGTCTACAAGATGTGAGTTTTCTATTTTAGGTCGTGGCTTCTCTCGTTTCCAGGTATCCCACCTCATGTGGACACTCACTCTGCCTTCGAGGACACCATCATGTCTCTGAGTCTTGGGGCCAAGGTAAGAAGTCTGTTTATCTTTTGTGATCTTTGCATCACTCCCAGAGTCACAAAATGCCACAGTCCACGCTGATAATGTACCCGGCATGGATTTCATCAGTCAGCCTCATGAAATCAGACAGTATTGACTGCTGTTAGTCTGGATGCTTGCATCAATAATTAAAACTAAAGCTACACTGTAAAGTCTAAAGAAAATAAAAGTAATGATGCAACAGTTAAAAAGGGAGAAGAAATATAAATATTGTGTCAGTCGCTTGTCTCTTGGTTTGTGTTACTTTGTACATCGTGGTTTGATCAGTCAAATTAGTTGTCATTGCGTCAACCTGTGATTCGTGTGTGTGTGCGTGTGTGTGTGTGTGTGTGCGTGTGTGTGTGTGTGTGTGTGTTTTGATCTTGCACCCATGTGATCTCACTGAGAACATTTCGTTACCTTCCTTGTTACGTCCCATTCTTCCCGCTCTTGTCTGACATGCCGTCACGCTGTCTCGCTGGCTCTTGCATTCTCTTCATGCAGAGTGCCGGTAATGACTCGGCTGTGAGGAAGGTCGACGCCGGGAGCGTTTAGTGCCCTTGGCTGTGAGGGATGTGACCTGGAACCAGGCTGTGGGTTTAGTCGCCGCAGCCTGATTGCTGGAGATGAACCCCCCATCTGACCCTGACTGTCTGAAAGTCACTGGCTTTATTAGCAATCAGTTGTCATCTGTCTCACACACGCACACGCACACGCACGCACACGCACGCACACGCACGCACACGCACACGCACGCACGCACACGCACGCACGCACGCGCACGCACACGCAGAAACTCAGACTTCTGTATATGTTATGCAGTGAATTTATTGTTCCTTGTGTCGGTCGAGGTTTTGAGTTACAAAACTGTTCATTATTATATGAGCTTCTTACTTGTGGCGGTGAAAAAAATTATTTAGAATAAAATGATCTAAATCTCAGACAACCGAAATAATGATCTCTTCAAGGAAAGACGGTATGAGTTTGTGTGTGGATACAAGTGAATCTACAACATTGAGACACCGAGACAAAGACTCCTCCGATGACTCGTGTTGAGAACATTCGGCAGCGAATTGTCCCTCAGTTTAAAATCTTAATACTACTTGGGACTCAAATACTTATTTTAGCAGTTTTGAACCTGTTTCATCAATGTTTGGATTAGAAATATTGTCCCACCAGCAACATTGCCCTCCACTAGATGTATTGTTAACAACAATGGCTACATAATTGACGCATAGGAGTATGAAAGCAGTGATGCACAGCAACATATGAATCACATGTAGTATGTTACTGGTGTTCAGGAAGCGAATTTGCGCCTTGAGATCATCACAAAAAAGCTGGATAGCTGCACCTTATAGTGTAACTACTGCAATGAGCTCCAGCTACGTAGAATCAATCTAAAAACAATTGTAGAAAATACCATGACAGTCAAAGCGGCTCTGACATCTACTTTTATACTGAGCTTTTTTTCCTGTAAATTAATGCTACAAGAGCGATTTCGTTTACCACCTGAAAGCCCCGGCAGTGTATGTGGTTGCAGTAGTATACTCATTCTACATTCAATAAGTGTATCAACTATCAAATATGAACGTTTCCTGGGTATTCATTTATGCACTAAAGAGAGCCAAAAACATATTGGTCGATCTGATTGGGGGACTTTTTTAGGGACCTTTTAATGGATGATTTCAGGGTTAGGGTCTCGGGAATGGATTATGTCATTGAATTTCCACACAGAGGTTGTGTTGAGTGTGTTTCTGTGTGAGTGTGAGAGGGCGTGATGAATAGGCTTGGAGTAAAGTGTAGCTGCCAGCCTCGACATCGATTTGGTCACATTCCACTGGTTTCATTGATCCACTAATACACCTCAGATGGGACCCGCACAGTCCTGTAGTGTGTGTGTGTGTGTGTGCGTGCGTGTGTGTGTGTCTGTGTGTGTGTGTGTGTGTTCGGTAGCGGTCTTCTGAGGGAAGGATCTGATCATTTGCCGTAGTCGCGCGCTCTCTCACAATCAAACACAAACCCATATCTGTCGCTCTCCCACACACTCGCGCACGCCTCTTCTTCCTAAATCCAATTTTACTGCTGTCAGAAGTTGGAGGGATGCGCTTTGAAATTGTGTAGATGTAATTTCCCAGCAGAGCCGGTGCCGTTATGCGCTGTAAGGAAACATTAGGATCAAACACCAACGCTGGAATGGAGCCGCCTCTGCTGACTGTGAGAGAGAGAGCAGACAGACGTGTCACACCTGGAGGGACTAAAAAAAAAATGGTTCATGCTAAATCTGGTTTTCCATTCAGTATGCTGATTCCAGCATTCATTCATTCGCTCATCTTGTTACTCAGGAAACACATCACCTGAAGAATGCCAGTGGCTTCGATTCCAACACGTTCCATTATTGGAAATTGCTTTAAGGAAGCTCCATACAGGCAGGTGTTTAACACAAAAAGGTATTTTCTTACCTTTTTAAATATATATTTATATATGTATTATACAGTGAAACTGTACAAAGATGCGGCCCGAAAGAAGAAAAAAAATGGAGATGGAAAATTAGAACCGTTTTATGTGACACACAATCGAATTCAGGGATTCTTGAAGATCAATGAAGCTTTGTCTTGTTTTTGAAGACGTGTAAACAGCTTGATTGATACTCGAGGCATTCAGTATGACCCTCCTGATCAATGGTTACAGCGACACTTCCATCCTGCTTGTCAGATAATCAGCGCCTCGTCTGATTAGACCGGGAATTAGTATTTGATAAGGAACAACACTGTCTGAGTTTGTTGAAACGACATTGATTCCAATTAATTCACCACTTTAAAACCTATACAGAGTCCTAATGTTCATTTATGATATCCGAGTGATCTTTACTTAAATCAGCAAATATGCCGAGTGGAATTACCAATCATAACAATTACAACAATAATCCTTTCTCTGCTGTTTTATAAGTTATCGGGCAGCAGATGCTTTTACTCAAAAGTGTCATGTGATTTATCTCATTTAGGAGGTGAAATCCAACTTAAGCGTGAGGAATTTGTTTGGACCATCGTGAAATTTACGCGATAAAAAATGTCTCAACATTAATTATGGTATGAAAAGCTCAGAAGACGACATGTGGGTAGTTTTGAGTCACCATTTAACATAGAAAACTCCTGCACACGCAGGGAAAACATGCAATCTCAGCACAGAAAGGCCTCCGCCGGCCAAATCTAGACTCAACAGGGGAACTCCTGTCTATGAAGCAATAGGGCCAACTCAGGCTGGAGGATTATTTAATGTTTTTAGGACTGATACCAATTCCAATTATGATAACTTATACAAATCTGCTTTTGATGTCTTGGAGAAAGTTCTGAAGACTTGTTAGAAAGATTTAAATTGGAGGGAGAACATTTGACTATTTGACCATAAAATAAATCCAAAGTATGATATGCGAACAGGAAGTGGCCTTCTAGGAAACAGAATCATAATGCAGAGTCTATATGAATGAAGACATCTAAAAATATATTTAATAAATAGATGCTTGTCGGGTTTAAGGCGGCGGTGTCCAACTCATCTTAGTTCAGGGAGAAGCCGGAGGCTGCTCATCCTCCCAAACTTTGAAATGATTTGCTCTGGATCTTCTTCGGGTCACGTCCACACATGCTCGTGTATTCTTGCAGACGGTGATGGAGTTCCGCCATCCTGATGGCCGTGCCGTCCCTGTGCTGCTGCCTGGAAGGAGCCTCCTGGTGATGAAGGGAGAGAGCCGATACTTGTGGACACACGGGTGAGCTGGATCCCGTCAGACTCATCGGTTTCTTTGAGCTTCGTGTTGATTCCCACAGGAGGGGCTTTTGAAATGTTTGTGGGATTCAAATAGTATTTCTTGGTGACTTTTCTTGCATAAATTTGAATCTCCTACACTGAGAAATTTGTTAACATCCGCAGCATCTTTTTTTACTGCAGTTATGTTCAGTGTTAGATTATTAACTTGTTATAACTGTTTCTCCACCCCCCCCAGGATCACTCCCAGGAAGTTTGACATGGTTCCGGCTTGCGACCTACAACCTACTTCTCACACTGACGTCGGGACGCAAAGCCCCCTCACCTTGAGCAAGAGAGGCACCCGCACTTCTTTCACTTTCCGAAAGATCAGACACGAACCCTGCGGCTGTGGTGAGGAGGATAGGGGTGTGTCACCACCTATAGGACACATCGTGCGTCTAATGTATCGTCTCATCGATTTTGTTTGTCTGTGTGGAAGTTTGCAAGGAAAGCAGTTGTGTGGTAAACAGTTTGATCCATGTCTTCACCGTAACACAGCGTGATTGATTGTGCAGTGACGATCCCGAGAATATGCAGCATGCAAAAAGGCGTTTTAAAAGTTTGGTCTCCTTTTACTTTGATTTGTTTTGCCTCATTACTTGCCACTGACAAATGAGCAATCAATAAGTCGTTGGCCTTCAGATCACAAGCTGGGACTTTTTGTAAGTTTAGTTTTTTCAGTTGGAGATGACCAAAAGCTCCTCGATATTCTAATAGGAAGTCCCATTGAGATAAAGATATTGTTTTTAAAGAAAACCTGGCCAGGTTGCAGTAATTAACTATTACAAGACAAAGTAGAATCCATGATACGCATTTATACAAATATTACACTGAAAAACAGTACAGATAAACACATGATATTCCTTCAGCATGTCACTCATGATATACTTGAATTTCTTGATAGAATATGAATGTTTCTACCTTGAGATGTATTTTTTTCAGGGTCCGAGTAGGAAAAAGCAGGATTCCTCAAAGCTGTGCAAACATTAGGTACTCTCAGAACAATTGTCATGACAGTTCACACTAATAGTAATAAAAAAGTAAGAATTTTAGTTTAAAAAGGCTTAATTTCATTTATTCACTAATGTTCTGTTCATGCACAAAGATATGCTGATGGAATCTGTTTGTATGTTGTAGTTCTCAGGCTGAAGTGTATCACTCAGTAAAATGTTGTTGGCATCACTGGGCCTTAAAGATGTGGCCACTAAATCCAATCCAACTTTATTTAAAAAGCACGAAACACCACAGTGGACCAAAGTGCTGTACAAAGAATAATATGATGTAAAACTGCACAGTTGACACGCTTTACATAAAATAGATAAAAGATACAGAAAATACAATAAAACAAATGTAGTTAAAACAAATTAAAAGGGACAAGAATATTAGGAAAAAAATCTAGATAGAATGAAAAGTCAACAGCTCACATGTTGTAGAAGGCTAAAGAAAAAAGGTGGGTTTTAAAGTGTGTTCGTATTGGAACTCCACAAAGTTTTTAAAAAAGTTTTTAATGTAGGTTTTTAAATGCTTGACGTCTTAACATATTTTCATTCAAATAAAAGATGGGACGTTTACACAATGGCGACATCAACAAAGCTCACCCCTTCCCCTCCCCAGCGTTCCCCTCTGCCTGCGACAGTCGGGGAGCTCCGTCAGCACCTTCTCCGCCGTCTCCTCCTGCACTCCCCAGTTGCCATAGCGACGCAGCCCGTCTGGAGGAGGAGTACGTGCACCGCGTGTACGAGGCCATCGCCTCCCACTTCAGCAGCACGCGCCACTCCCCCTGGCCTCGCGTCTGCCACTTCCTGTCCTCGCTCCCACCCGGCAGCGTGCTGGCAGATGTGGGCTGCGGTAACGGGAAATACCTGGGTGTCAACCCGGCGGCGACTGCAGTGAGTGTCACCGTGCTCCATGATAGCGTCTGTCATTCACCCGTGCTTTCCACGGTAATTTTACCGCTACATGCCATCCCCCCTCTAGTGAACTGCCTCTTCTTGTGCCACAATTCACTCCTACTGAGGAAAACCTTAATGCAACTCTTGTTTTTACACTTATCGCAATGTACATGCACACTTGTGTTGGATTTTCGGAATTTAAAGACCTGTGACTGATAAAATGCGTTGCGATCTGCAGAAACAAACAAGGGAAAATCTGGAATTTACACGAGAGTCCTAATGAATCAGAGTTGAAAGTAGCAAAGTATAACCGTAAAAGAAAGAAATCACCTTCCTGAAATAGATGTGAATCATTCTTGCTGGACAAAAAGTCGAGCTATGTACTCTGAATTTTGGAGTTCAGCAGTAGCTGATGAGCCAATGCCAGAATGTTTTGCCTGAAATCAATGAACCCTGAGAAATGCACATACAACACAAACCCTGCAGAGGTTCCAGCCTCACTCCTCTACAATGTTCTAAATCCAAAATGAGACACTGTGTGGGGTCCTCAGCACCCAGTTACATAAGCCAGGCCTGCATGCAGCAGCAGCAGCAGCAGCGCTGAGTAAAGTTTGCATCACACACCTTCCTCAGGCAAGAGGCTGCGTGTTTCTCATCCAGGAGTGAGCTTCAGGCTGATGATGTGGGCAAGGCTTATAACTCAGAGTAATGCGCTTCACCTTGAGTCAAACAGCTGGTTCGGTTTTTAAGTTTTCTGAAGGGTGAACTTCTCTTGATTCAGGAGAGGAAATCTGTAAAAAACCACAACAAACAAGAAATGCTTGTTTTCAGAGTGGTTTCCTCTGGATGGGATTGTTTGTGTTTGCTCGGTCTCCATGGCAGTTTCCTAAAAATGTCTGTGTGCACACGGGGATATTCATGTTTGGGATTTGGAGGTGTGCGTAAGCAGCTTATCCTGACTCAGACTGTGCAGCTGTGATAAGTCGTTACTGTGAACGATTGTGAAAGTCACTCACTTTTTATTTATATACTTTTTTTGTCCTCTCTCATTTCCCCTTCACTGTATTTATAGTTAGTTCTAAAACTAATTCCACCAATAATTACACACTTTTTCAGACTTATTCCGTCTGAACTGAACCATCTGAAGTAATTCTTTGTCATTTAAGCTTATAAGCTGTAAAAAATAAATAAATTAAGAGTAGTATATCGCAAAAACATGTTTTTCTTTATTTCAACCGGAGGGCTTTTTTTTTTTTTGCCTGAAAATGCATAACATTTTTGAGATTTCTTACTTGTGTCATGAGTGTAGAAACACCTGCAATGGCCAGCTTTCCAATGAGATCCTGTTTGTACTGCTGCACCTGCCTCCCGTCACAGTTTGAGACTGAAAGTGGTTCCGTTTATAGACTGAATGTGTCAGCGTAGTGTTTCCTCTCATCTCCGTCTCCTTTGGGATGGAATCATTTGAATGTTGACTGAATTGCTCCTGAAGATTAGGTGGGTTGAAAATGATTACCGCTCCCATCCTGTACTTCCTCCTCCTCGTGTTCATTTGACGTATTTCTCTACTTGCTGCATTTCTCCTCATTCTCCTCCCATTTCTGTCTTTTTTTTAATTTTTTTTATTCTGTTTACTTAAACTATCTTCCCACCACTACTACTTTGTCGTAATCGTTAATTCTTCCCGTCTATATTTTATCCTTCAGTTTAATACGCTTCACGTCTCAGTTTTTTTTTTTATTATTTTGAATCTCTTCAGTGTTTCTGTATTTGCTTTACATTTCAGGTGGGATGTGATCGTAGCGGCGCTCTTGTACAAATCTGTGCCGAGAGGGGGTTCCATGCATTTGTGTCGGACGCTCTCAGCGTCCCGCTGCGGACCGCCTCGTGCGACGCCTGCATCTCAATCGCTGTCATACATCATTTCTCCACAGAGGTACAGTACGTGCTCAGCAAGCACACTTCAACATCACATGGTTTCCTTCTCTGAATTCACCGTATCACCTTTTCAAAAGGAGTGACCTACAAAAAGAACCACATGTATGTGGTGAATCAACGAGATTTCGATCGCGTCTCTGAAACTTTTTGGGAAAACTTGGGTCTGGGTTAAACCAAAGTTTAAAAAGTGGGCTGTAAACGTAGTCCTGTGTCGTTAGATTAGACGTTTAACGGGAGTCTGAATGTAGCACGGACCAAAGCGCTGTGGGCAAGTCGCACGCATAGACTCCGTACTTTCATAGTTTGCTGTAATGGTTACATAGAGGACATAGAGTCCACTGCTGTTTCGTCCTCTTTATACATATTTTAGCCTGCTTGGTAAAAATGCAACCACATACAATGTGTTGCATTCAGCCCGGCACACTATATTGTTGTGGGAGATAAATGTGTATACAGCAGCCGTTCGGCGCATGATTTGCCTTTATCTTCATGTCTTGAGTGCGTTGCAAACTGGGCCAGAGTGTCTTGGTCCAGACGTACTTAATATCTTATCTATGAAAACAGATTTAAGAAGGAAAGTCCTTCTTTCTTTATGAAGATTGAGCATGAAACAATATCTGATCACATCGTAAGGCTCTGTGGAACATAAATAGGCTTGGAAACCTCACCGGAGCTGATCCTCTCCTTGTTTCAGAAAAGCAGAGCCTCAAAAGAGCTCTGTGAGGAAGAGGAGCCTCACACACATTTTATTCTCTCAAATCTCACACAGCACACACGTTGTCTCATGCAAAGTAGTAATTTTTTTTTTTTTTTTATCAATGCCAGACTTCCTAATCTGAATTATTGCACTTAACAATAAATGTACTTGCTTAGTTGTTTTAAATGTGTGTGTTTTAATCAAATAACTTAACAGTGGTGCGTGTGTGTGTTTCTGAAGGAGCGTCGGCTGCAGGCAGTTCAGGAGCTGGTGAGGCTTTTGAAGCCTGGAGGTCGAGCCCTCATCTACGTTTGGGCTTTTGAACAAGAGCACAACAAGCAAAAGTCCAAATATCTCAAAGACTACAACAAAGAGCATCATGGGAAGCTCAGCCCAACAATAAACTCACCAGGGGAAAGCCAGGAGCCTCATGGGGAATCAACGCACCCTGCCAGTACACGCTTGGAGGAATCCAGCGGGCCCGCTCGCTCCGTGCAAGCAGCGGCTGGCAAGCTTAGTGTGCACACCAACCGCACAGCCTTTAACACCCAGGACCTCTTGGTGCCTTGGCATCTGAAAGGAGGAAAGAAACAAGGCGAGGGGGAACCAAGAGACGGTGAAAGAAAGGAGACGTCCAAGAAGGCCTCAGATCACACTTGTTCTTCCTCTAATGATGCCACTTTAAGAGCTGACTCTAAAGCCGGCCCAAGTCCCAGTTCCAGTTCAGCTCTCGAGTCAGAGTCGGAGAGCAGCACGGCTCCAGTCTTTCACCGGTTTTACCATGTCTTCCAGCAGGGGGAGCTAGAGCAGCTGTGTGGTCTGGTGGCAGGGGCCAAAGTGCAGAGCAGCTACCATGACCAGGGTAACTGGTGTGTGGTGCTGGAGAAAGACTGAAGGAGCTGATTAGACACCACACACACATCATTTATAATGATTTTGGTGTTCATTAATGTTAAAAGCTCAAAAAAACATTGAGTCAAATTATCTGTGTTATGAAATAAAGGAATTTTATTAAATGTCTGCCTTTGTTATGGTGCTTTTTCTTTTTTTAATATTATCTTGGCTGTGGATTAGCTCTGTGTTTGAGAGGGTGTGACCTCTCAGGTCTTTGGATGAGACCCTGTAAACAGTCGCACAGTGTTTCTACGCCACCTTTAACTGCCACCTTACAAGAAGCAGTGGTAATAATCTAATATCAAGTCAAGTTAAATCAATTAATACTGTATCTTAGTGTCAATTTTGAATCACCTATCTTGTTTCCTTCACATTTTGTATTCAGTTTGTCCACTTGGTTTGTCTTATTTTCACCCTGTCAATTGTTTATTAAGTACTTTGAATTGTATTAATCTGCATGAACAGTGCCGTATCATCAGAGTTTGTATTATACAGCATAAAAACACACAATCACTTGACATGTTGGAAAATTATATGGCCCATGAAATCCACAATTGCAACTGAAGGGAACAAAAAATCTTAAAGACACCCTGGCTATAAGCTTACTCTGTATAATGCATCGTCACAATCATTTTTCCCCCTCTCTAATGCATGGACTATGCCAACAATTTTCTTTGGCTCACTTCTTTACTTTAGTCCTCTCTGTGTGATCTCCTCTGAAATCACTGGGCTGTAACTCGGCTTCATGGTGATCCAAACTTGTTCAAGCAGTCGGTTAAAAAGAAAAGAAAGTAAAATCCATCTCACAGAACGAGCACCTCATGGTCATGGGTAATTGTCTAAGCTGGTGTTATCAAGAGCCCGAGGCTTTGGCAGCTCTGAAGTTGTCAGAGAAAACCATAATGAGACATTTCTTAGACTCGACAGAGACCCTAAAGTACTCTCTACTACTTTTATTTTGAAGGATCCTGCTTTTGTATGTTGATGTGAATGCGCGAATCCACAAGTGTTTGGCTTCAGGCGACCCTCCTGAGAGACAATGCGCCATTATTATCATAAAAAAGTTTTATATTAAGAAGTCTACTGCATCATTTGGCTTCATCCGTCTTGTTTGGAGGCTCGAGCGTGACTATAACCTAAGTTTAGCAAGTAAAAAGTATAAATTAACCCTTCTCCAGATCAAAGATTGAAATGCCTTAAAACATTTTAATAAAAAAATAGAGGTCTCATCAATCTCAGAATCATCAAACTACTTCACCCTTTTCAAAGATAATAAAATGAGACCATAAGTCAGCAACTCTTTCAAATTTGAATCACATTGTTGCTCTCATAAAAGTTCCGACATTTTGAAAAAATGGTATGTTGACATGATATTTGTTTGTAATCAGACATTATGAGTGTGTAATGAAAATCAGTTCAACTACAAAATCAATAGTGTCACAGCTTTGACATTTGCAGACAATATTATACAAAGGCTTAGCAACTATTCAAAATTAAAAAAAAATTAAAAGAAAATTAGCATTAGAAGAATTGTGCTTTTCAATGCAATGAGATCCCAGGAGCTAATAACATTAATAATATTAATGAGATAATCATTAGGAAGACATTGACCTAAAATCATTACTTGGAGTGAGAAAACGTGAGAGTTGGGTGTTGGAGATTCAAACTATTTCATCCTCAAATGAGGACTAATTGATTGTAAATCACTGTTTTGGTGGTTAAACAAGTAACACGTTCCAGTTTTGACAGAGTGGTAATTAACATCATGCAGTAAACCTGATTTATAACTTTATACCCACTCATTCTGCCCCAGCTGTTCACACAATTACTGTTTCCAGGATGCATTTTACCAAACGGCTAAAAGACAGAATGAATGGTCGGATAATGGAGTATTGATGTCGGTAGAGTGAAGCATGGTTATTTGTTGTGGCTCCTCGGTGGCAGGCAGTTATTGGTCGGCGGCTCTTTAGTCCTCTGGGACCCACAGAGACAAACACATGAGGAGGGCTTGGTGGCTCGTATCGACTGTGGCTTATTGATTGAGGTGAAGCAGATAGTGTGTGTGTCTGTGTGTGTGTGTGAGTGTGTGTGTGTGAGGGCGGGTGTAAGAGTGTGTGAGAGAGATAAAAACAAGTGAAAACTATTTGAATGTTGTTGTTAAATCATATTTTGACTTGACATTTAGAGTGATAATCAAAATCTGATGATATCCCTTCCCCATGTCTAGCTTATTGATTTGAATTGTAAAATACATTTAAAATCAGCCGCCAGAAGTCAATAGACATTTGATTTGGGACAGAATTAATTCTCAGATGGAATCATGGGCAGACTGTGTGTGTGCCAGGGTGCCAGAGGCTCTTCCCAGGCCCAGAAAAGGCTCATTACATGGTCATGAATGAGATTCAAGCCAGCTAAATCCAGGAGGACCTTGATCTCTGTGAGAAGAGTCCAAATCCCTCTGGCATCCGTGAAGCCGGCGAACAGCCTGAGAAATGTCTTTCACTGCATCCTGAGAGCAAGATGAGGCTCAGTCGACTTGTCATGAGGTTAAAAACATGAGATGTGTAGATCAGGTTGTTCATAAAGAACAAAGATGTATCAGTGTGTCATTCTGCTTTGGCTACTACTGTGACTAATCAAAGTTTGAGTGACTTGATATGTAAAAAATGAACATTTTCTGCTAAACAAACATGAAACAACAAAGTCAGGTGAAGTAATGGGCATATTAGAGTATAACAAAGTTGGATGGTTAAATACTGAAGTGAATATTATAAAAAAGAAATCAGATTTGAGCTACATTATGATTGTCTATTAGCTGTAGCTTTAATGGTGGGATAATGCCATTTTATATGCAGTTTTGACATCATATGATCACTTTTTAAATTGTGCTCACAGTACCTTGGGCATGATTGTGTACACAGCATCACAACAGTGAAATACGTTATACTTAATCTGTATTTTGTTATTGCTTGTTAAGCGATAAGAGGTAAATGCTATTTTTAAAAGTGTGAAAGATAATCTCGCTTTAAACGTTAGATTATTCATGATTTTCTTCACAAACGATGTCAGTTTTATTGGTCTCATTGGTTTGTTGCGTTTCCTCCTCTGGACTACAACTCCCACAAATCAACGCGTCACGTCACGGCGACGTATGACGACTTCAACGTAACGTTGACGGAAGTGTCATGGCGGCCTCCGGAGTCAGTTTCGAGAGTACAAGCAGCATCGGCGAAAGAAAGGCTAATAAACGACAGGCGCGACAAGAGGCATTAGAAAAGGTACGAGCAGTTGGTATCGGAAACAACAGGGGTTTCCGTGACCCCAGTGTTACGATGCTCTTACTGATCGTTAATGATTTTCTCCATGTTTTTCCCAATTGAAAGCTAGCAGGCTAGCGAGACTAGCAGCCGAGGTCTTGCTTTACTCCGTGATTCAAACTAATTTTTTTTTTACGTCTGTTTTCTTCTGTGTCCCAAGAACACATGTCACATGGACCTGATAATCCCGGGAAAACTGTCTGATTGCAGGCATGTAATTACAGAACAAACACTGAGCGAGGCAGATAGGAGAGCTGCTGCTGTGTCTCGTGCATGTTTTATGTCGCGATCACAGCAATTCATTTTAAAGACCGCAGCAACCTCGTTGCTGTAATTGCATATGTACACAGTTTGCCATTTACGTGCTATCTTTCAACTGCAGCGTGTTGACTTTTCCTCTCGGAGAGCAGGTGGGTGATGCTCCCTGCAGATGAGCATTGTAGGCAGAAGCCACATTATCTGCTGAGCTCACCTGTGTTTCATTTGGCCAAAGCAAAGAGTGTGGCCGTGTCTGATTAGGTTTTCTTAATCTGAAGCGGAAGTCGCTTTTTATGAGTCACTGTTTTCAAATAAATATTTGTAAGTCCGTCAGGACATTTGATGGTCAAATATTTGAATGCCATCGCTGTTATCTATACCTTAGTGGCAGTTTAGCCTCTATGGCTCTGTTCATTATGACAGTAACATCTCTGTAATAGCACATTTTACTTGAGCATTTTAGCCCGCCTTGTGTATTACACTTTTCTACAGGTTGACACATCTGAAACTTCAAATGTTGACGTGTTGAATGTTCACTTGATATTGATTTTGATTTCATGTCGTCCAGGCCAAAAAGCAGTATGAGAAGGAAGAGAGAAAGAAGGAGCTAAAGAGACAGAGGGGGGAAGACACATGGATGCTCCCTGAGATCAACGAGAGGCTGGAGCAGATTGTGGAAGTAAGATTCTTATGTTTTCTTTCTCGTGCACGTAATCAGAATCAGCAAAGGGTCTACATAGACAGTGACCTGAGATTCATTCTTATAATTTGGCAAATGGTTAGATTGATAAATTATGTATATCATTACAAAACATTGTCACCATGCTGCAACACGATACACTTCCTCTGTCAATGTCACTAATAAAAACAAGAGGAGACACAGGAAATCTTTCATTGCGGTGGTGTTATGCGGATGTTGCTTGACCTAGTCCTTCATACCTTTTGTCAACTCATCTTTATTTGTTCTCTTGAATGTGGCAACATGTAGCAAAAAACGTTACCCCTTGTGTCCTTTACAATCCCACCATCTTCATCTCTCCCAGGAAGCTTCTGATAAAAACAAAAAAAAGAAAGACAAGAAATCTAAAAAGAAAAAGAAGAAGGCCAAGAAGGAGAAGAAGGCATCTGAAACAGGAGATGGCTCCAATGACAGCTCAGAGGTGATTAATGTTCAGTTTTCCGTGCATAATTCTTTTATTAATTTATGGGCAGTGGTAGCCTCGAAGTTAGAAAATCAGACTTGTGTTTGCTGGTTTGTGGATTCGGATCTGAAAGGTTAACACAACAGGCCCCTGCACAAAGCCCTTGAACTTGGAAGCAAACCGCCCCCCTTCCCCATCATTTCTGCAAGGGGATCATTAAAAATCGTCTAGATAGATTATGGAGTCATTCTGCCTGTCTCCGTGACTGCTGAATTAATAACACAACTTCTTGCAATGATGTGATGAAAAATATTGTGTATAAATTATGTTGTTTTCCCTCCAGAATGAAAAGAATATGTGTGAGTGAATGTTGTCCTGTGTTATACATTCAGCTTTGTTTTTTCCCCCCCATTACGTCAGGGCTCAGAGGATGATTGGGTTGAAGCTCAGCCTCAGACACAAACCACCAAAGCTTGGAAAATTGCTGATGCCTCTGAGGCTTCAGAGAACAAACTTAGTCCAGCCCAGAGTGTCCAGGTAATCACATTATCATTACAAAGTGTCAGTGTATTTCATCAAAACAGTGTTACATTTGTTTTTGCTGCTGCTTTTGTTTGTAACATGTTTGTCTTTGACTTTTAGAGAGACGAATGGATGACTTTTGATTTCTTGGCAATGAAAACCACTTCCACCTCGGAGAGAAGAGCAGAGAAAGAGCGGCAGAAAGAGGAAGAGAGAGCGAAGGCTCAGGCCATTGAACAGGTGTGTGTGTATAAAATTGCTGTGGCAGGTGACTTTAGGTGGACTTTATTTTGTGTACGACTTTTTGGTATGTATCTTTCTTCATCTTAATCCTGGTTTGTTATTCTGAGTACTGATTATAATATTTTTGTTTGGCTCTGTTCGCTCAGGCTGGTTTGCACAAACTGGAGCTGAACCCATATTGGAAAGATGGAGGAAAAGGCCTGCCCCCAGAGGAGGTGGCGGGAACTGCGGGAAAAAAAGGTAATAATAGTTTTTATAAGAAAGCTTTTAACTTGTTGAAAACAATCTTCGCACCTCAGAATTTAACTTTATCTGATGTTTGATTTCTGATTCACCTCTATTGATAGTAAAAGAATAACTGGTGTGCAACTTTGGTGGTCAAGGCAGTTTTTGCATTTAGTTTAGTTTGATCAGTGTGTCCCCTGTTATTCTTTAAATACTTAATCTAATTTATAATTTATTCTTGATGTTCGATATGCATCAGGATACACATAAAACTCTGTTCAGTACTCACCTCTGCACCAACATGCCCTCTTTTTACCATCTTTGATCATTTTTGATCATATTCACTCACTTAAATGACTGTTTTATTGGTTGGCTCTATAAGCTCTTCTCAAAAATAAATTCAAATCTAATCTAAAATTGGGCCCATTTTATTTGAAGAATTTTTATTAACAATTTCCCTGCCTTTGCAAGTTCATTGTTTAGTTGGTAACATGTCTTCACCATCCACTTAAATAATGGGTAAGGATTTGATTTCTTTTTTTTTTCTGAGGTCTGTGATTTACATTTATTAACATTTGTTTGCTCAATGTAAAATAGTCATTTTTGTGCGTATATGTGTCTATTTTCTGGAGTGTGTCGGTGTGTTGAAGTGCAGTACAATACAGTTTAGATATTAGAGAGGACTTCACTGTAAATGCTGTTTCCTCTGGAGGTGAAAAGGCCTCCCTGTTGTAAGCTTCATTTTAACAGCAAGGAAGACTAAGCTGAGTCAAACACAAACATTGTTCACAGAGATCATGTCTTGATCCTTTGTGAGGACGGTTGTCTCTGAACATTGTAAAGTTCTGAAAAAAAATATCTTGTCACTGGAACAACAGGGCTGATGTGTTGGCAGAAATAGGGGCGATACACATATCCCACTGAATGGGAGTCGCGATATTTGTGTGTTTGTGGCCCAAAAAACAAATCACACGCCCCTTCAGACTTCTCTTCAAGTTGTTCATTTGTACTGTATTTCTTCAAACCGATCCCCCCCCCCCCCCCCCCCCCCCCCCCCCATGTGTCTCCACAGGGCCGGTGGTGAATGACGGCGGTTTAGGCTGGCTGAAGAAGAGCTACCAGAGGATGAAGGAGCAGGCGGAGCGGGACCAGCGCAGTCTCAACGACGTGGTGTCCGAGAGATACGGAGTGAGGATTGACGACAGCTCTCATAACATTTACCTTCACGTGTGCAATCACTGGGCGCCGACAGCTGCATGCAGTCAAATGAAAAACCCACTTCACCGATCAAAACATCGGCTAATGTTGATGTTTGACGTACGCGTGCCTCACACACATACTCGCTCGCTGTCCGACGACACGCAGCAACGGTTGTTAGGTCACTTTCAACAGTCAAAACCTAAATTCCATACTTGAGGAATTAATCAGACAATAATAAGTCGTGTAATTCTCCTTTTAACAGTCCATGGAGGAATTTCAGCAGAGGCTTGCTGAAGCTGAGGAAGCTGTGTATGGCCAGAGGAGAGGGGGGGGTGGCGGCGCCAGAGGCAGCTGGAGAAGAGAAGAAGAGACCAGTGCGAGATGGAGGAGACAAGAGGAAGACGCAGAAGGCAGAGACCGATGGAGAAGAAATGAAAGAGATTTACCGTCCCGAGATAGAGAGAGACGCAATGCCGGAAGAGACGAGGAGAGAGGGAAGTATCGAGGTAAAGAGGAAGCGAGGGGTCAAGATGTAGATGAGTATAGAGAGAGAGAAAGGGATAGAGAAAGACACAGGGACAGAGAGAGGGACGGAAGAGACGGAGAGCGCGAGAGAGAAAGACACAGGGACCGAGAACGGGAGAGGGACGGAAGAGACGGAGAGCGCGAGGGAGAAAGAGACGGGGACAGACAGAAAGACAGGAATAGATGTAGGGACGAATATAGAGGACGCAACAGAGAGAAGGAGGAATCGGGGACGTCATCATCGGCATCATCTGAACAAAGCTGGAGTAAACGACCGCTCTCACTCGGGTCACTCCAAGGTCGTTTCCTCAAACCCACAGAGGATGAGGACGGTACTGAAGGTGAGTTTGTGTCACAACATGTTATTATACGTTCCTCACTGGATTGTCCTCAAGTGCCTCGTTACATTTAGTACGGAGTCGTTTCTCAAAGAGAACAAATGGTATGACTTGAATGAGGAATAGAACAATCCCCCGCCCCCCTCGTCTGGCACGAAGAGGCACATTTTGATCAACTTTTACCTTCTAAATAAAAGTCACAGGAACAGGTTCTTTTGTTGACGTCTGTTGGGATTATTTGTTCGGCCCGCAAACTGTTAAACTTGTTGGATTAGTAGTTTTCGCAAAGTTAATTTCATCCCTTTAAGATTTCAAGTTGTCCTAAATACACTCCAATCATATTTCTATTCAATATGTATAGATATATATTTTTTTGATAGAAATAAGCATCAGTTAAATGAGTCCATGAAAGAGTTGAGCATGCTGGGAAATGAAACCACTTTTATTATAATTTTTTTTCAAATTGCACCCTGAATTTATTCTTACCTGCCCCACAGCTCACCTCCCGCCTAGAAATTCAGAAAGACCTGCCATCGTCACCAAAATAAGCAAATGAACAGATGAGAAACTTCTAGTTGTGCTGTTTTGATAGTGCCAGAGTTAAAGGACAACAGAAGTTCCAGAAAAATATATTTTCTTTCATTTTAATTGAAGGTTCTGAAAATAATTCAGGAAAAGATATTAAACGTTTATTACTAAAAACTGTTGGACATAAGCTTTTTTTCTCCCTGTCATTGACAATTTGATCAAATGTCAAATTGAACATTCTGATAGTGTCTAGTCTTACTGCGGACGTGCTGCTGTAATGACAAAGTTATGCCTTTCTTCTTTTCTGGTAATAGTCGACAATTGAAAGTTCCCCCGAATCGTGGTAGGAGTTCTGTTCCCGTCTGGTTTTGGCAAGGCGTTCTTCTCGTAATCATAAGTCTGAACAGATTCATGACTTGTTCTCCTGTGCAGCACCAAGTCGGCTCCGTCCTCCAGCGCGGTCCTCGGCAGGATTCCTGAAGCCCAGTTCTGACGACGAGGACTCGGGCCCACAGAGCAGCAGCGGCGGCGCACCAGACGGGAAAAAGAGCAGCGCTCCGGAATCTGACAGCTTTACAAAACCACCACAGGGAATCCAGAGGCATACCGAGAAAACGGCTCCCCAGCCGGCCCGGCTGTCGAGGTTTCACACTTTCACTTTGGTTGCCCTGAGAAGAAGAGTTTTCCTGTGATGTTAAAGTGGAGAAGTGCTGCAGAGATTACGGAACGGTTCAGTTGTGTTTGGATGGATGATTGTTTTGACACAAGCTACAACATGGTAGATTTCGGGACGCTGTACACCGAAGTAAGCTGCGGTGTGTTTTATTTCCATTCTATTAATGTAGGTGTTCAATACTCACCTGGGATTTCTAAGAATGTTATTTTCACTATATCTTTGGGGGAGTCATATTAGCATCAAAACTGTGAACCAAATACACTCCTACATAGCAATTAGGGTTTAAAATTGTATTTCTCTGGCACAGTGGGAGTTACTCAGGCATGTGCAAATACAAAGCTGATGAAATTATTATTATTATTTTTTAAGTTATTTAGTTTTCACCTGATTTTTTACTTGTGAAAGAAAATCAGTGTGCATTCCGAGGTCACATGTTGCTGACATACGCTTCGAGAGGTGCTCACACGTCAATATTAGATTTGATTTCTAGGTTGGACTCGCATGAACACACTGCAAAGTAAAAGACTGGAGGTCGTGTCTTTGAGTTTTTACACTCATCTCTTTCCGTTTGTCTTGGCAGTGGCTTCACATATTTACTTGATTCGCATGACGACCTTATCTGCTTTGAGACATTCCTTTTTCTAATCCCTGGAAGCCTCCCGAGATATCTGAACTTTCAGCCTGTTGTATATCAATTCACCGCCAGAAGTAAACATCATTTTTCTTTACTTGGGTCATATCAATTGGATTTTAAAATCAGGGCTGCCAACGTTCCATCAGCTCTTAAGACGGCATGTACCAGATGTAGTCTTAACTAGTAAATTTTGGTTGATGTTAGATATCACAAAGATTTAAGCTCTTAGTGGTTGCTAAATTCCATATTCCAGAAAATGTGTGCAAATCGTAAAGACTTAAGTCAGCTGAGTGTGTCCCTTCGACGTAGTGCTGTAACTGTATTTAACTGTTATGCCCACTAATGGTGGTTCACTTATGGCTTATTTTAATTGACCTTCATTACATTTACAATGCATTCATACACACTTCTAAAAGTTCAAATATGGAGTCACCTTAACTCAAGTAAAAGTAAAAAAAAAAAAAAAAAAAAGGTGTTTCAACAGGTTTTGTTTCTCTTGCTTCACTTATTTCCGTTATTTTAAAGCCAGGGATAGCGGGTGTTTGGCTTTAGTAGCGTTAACTTCCAGTCCTGTTGCTACTACGTTCCGTCTCAGAAATTCAATATTGACCCTTTGTCTTTGGTCGATTTGTCCTCTTGTATTCATGACCTGCGCCTGGCCTGGCCGCTGTGTTGATTTTGTGTTTTTACATTTGTCACGCTGGAAAATTCAATCATGGTTAAGACAGGAACCCGTTTTCCTTAGTTACTGATCATTTAAAGAAAATCTGTACTTCTCCTTGGCTGCAAATTGAAATCGGGACCGAAATGAAATGGTAAAATCAGAATATCTTAAAGGACACCATATTAAAAGCAGTCCTACACGTTCTCATTCTTTCAGTTCAACACTGTGCGTCTCTGTTGAAGAGGATCCTCGCTTTGAGAAACCTTCTTAGTGCTTCCATGTTTTGCCTCATTAGGCTAAGTTGTTTGGGTAAACCACCACCCAGAGCCCCTGCAGCATGAAATGAGTCGACAGTGCGGGAGCAGAATGAAATGATGCTGTGAGAGGTGTAATAGCCTAGAACGATGCTTCCCGGGCTGCAGTTCACATCCTCCCGGGCAAAGACTGTAATGATCTCTTGGGGGGGCAAAGACGCAAATGAATCATAACGGATAAACACTGCCAGAGAGTACAGACGCAAAACAACTGAATGGTTAAATGAAAAACTTCACAAATAAGTTTCCCATCAGAGGATTTTAACGCTGCTGTGATCAGGGTGGAATTATTGAGTCACTGATTCCATTTGCTTGCAGGAAGAGACATGTGGAGCAAAGGTTGGTTGAGTATCAGTGGTGGTGTAAATCTTTGTCTTCTTATGAAGTTGGTTACTTACTCTTGAGTTTATTTTCTCATTTATACTTATCGGCTTCTTCTTTTTTCTTTTTTTTTATTGTAACCTGTGAATTCCCATTTGTGCAGGAGTCGGAGTGAAAGTGAGGATGATGATGAGCAAGAAGAAGAGGCTCCGTTGATGTCAGAGGAGGAGATGAACAAGCTGGGATCCAAGATGATAAAAGCAGAGATTATGGGCAACACGGTGAGATTTATTATTATTATTTTTAATCTTCAAAATCACCCCGCTAATCTTGAGAAGCTCTCAAAACCATAAGAAACAAGCGGAGGGAAAAACTGATGATTGGTTTTTTTTCGACACATTTTTACAAGATATATTTTTTGGAGGTTTGAATGAGTTAAGTTACATGTATGAAATAAGCTTCCATGTAAATCTGTAAGTTATGAAAGGTACAGATTGTTTAAAGACTGACCAGTTATTTCAAAACTAGAATAGTTATGCTCCTTGTTGCCCTTGGATCCATGGAATAGGAAGTCCAGCATCCAGCCAAAAATGACTACTTCTGGGGGATTTTGGCGAAAAACTCGTCAATTCAAGGTTTTCTGGCTCATGTTGACGGTCTGCCGCAATGTAAAGAGCATTTTGTTTCTCAAATGAGTCACTAATAACTTGTTTTCAGTTTATATGGGAAACTAAATATGGAAACACTTAATGAGGCCTCTTTTGATAAAATGTATGATTTTCCTGGTTAAATAAAGGTTAAATAAATGTGCTTGCACTGCTTAAAAGTTTATCTTTAGAAACCACATTAAAAAAAAAAAAATCCCAGATTACCGGTATGTTAGAAAATTAAATATCGCTTAAAGACGTTGACGTACTTCTTTGAATAATGTTGTCAATGTGGTCTACAATCTTAAATGTGGATGTTTATAATGTGTTTGTGTTTGTGTGTCGCAGGCCATGATTGAGAAGCTGAAATCACAACTGGAGGCGGCTCAAAAAGCAAAGGAGCGCCACGCTGCCCGGAAGAAGCTCCAAGAAGCATCTACAACCAACCAGGTATGGATTGAAACCGTGTTCAGTTCAATTCAGTTCAACTTTATTTACACAGTGACAAATACAACAAAGTCATCTCAGGGCACTCTCACAGAGAGAACCCAACAAATCCACTTGAGCAAGCGTAAGCGAGGGTGGAAAGGAAAAACTCCTAACAGGAACAGGAAGGGACCGTTGCAGAACCAGGCTGGGAGGTGGCGGCTTTCTGCTATTCCGGTTGGGGGTGAGAGGATAGAGGAGAGAAAAGAATAGGACGGAGATCCACTGGGTGAAGATGGATCAGGGCAGGAGGCTTCAGATCACCAACTTTGTGTTTATCTGGTGCTCCATCAAACATCATACTTTTAACAGTAATAAAACAGAACATTGTTAAACTATATAAATATAACTTGTGCTCCAGGGCTGTTTCGTAGTCTGCTTGGAGATGATGTCATTTGCTCATTTTGAAATCTGCTTTAACAGTACCAGTTCGCCCTGGTGGCACATAAATTGTTGACCTTGAGCGTGTGTGTAACCTTGGTTCAAATCCCAGTTTGCAGCTGTGGTGACTCCTGTTATACACTAAAATGCATATTAGATGTTATAATGAAACTCCCAACCCAAATAGACGGATACAGTCTGAATAACAAATCAAATATACACATGATTCATCAGTTATACTCCCTGATAATGAACCATACCACACAGATGTTCATCTGTAATAGTATTTTAGAACGCTGCATCTATGAAAGCATTTTCACACTTTTGAGTTATTTTGTCACTCATAACATATTACCCAAAAGTTTGTTTTTATCAATCTGGATTGCAATAATTATTTCTCTGGTTAAGAAAAATCTAAAAAATTATAGTCTTATCACATGTAAGACTTTAAGTACAGAAATATTGAACTGTTCTTCCAGGATGCACCTCTACAAGCACATGGCCCTTCCCATAAAACACACACTTTCAAGTTTAATCTAATTTATTCTCACAGTGAAGGAGCAAATCCAAACATTATTTTATGATTCAATTTCCATGCTTAAACAACACAGCCGGTTACTACATCCCCCCATTTTTCTCACTATCCAAACAGTAAAACTTCTCTTTCGACTTGACTAAACTCTTTCAAGTTCCATCGGATTGTGTTTAGGGACAGTTTATTTAAAATCCCTGTGCGGTCTGTATGGAAGCTGCTAATTGTTCAGCACTTCAACTCGTACTAATTAGAACCAAATGTGTGTTGATCACGCTTTCCTACGAGGGGTGAGGCAGAGTGCGCCCTCATGTTAGTGTGTGAGTTTGAAGCGTCAGACCACCGGCTGAGGACGGGCAGAGTGAGACTGAAAAGGTATATTTGTGTCAACATGCTGGCGTCTCTTGTAACAGACAAGTTGAGAGAGTCACAACTGTGCTTGGACATCCCAGGTTCGCTATGTCTGGCTGGCCTCACACACACTTTTCTACATGTATGTGAACGGTGGAGTATTTCTGACAGGCTCCAGTCGACATGAGACAAAACGTGGAAATCGCTCTTTATTTCTAAAGCGAGCATGGATGTCATCATCTGCAAGTTGGGCCAAATTTATCGGCAGAAGGGCCTCCTGGCCAAACAAAAGGGCCGGGGTGAAATACATCTCAAGGTTTTGGAGAAAATGCCGTAATTCTTGGTTCTAATGCACTCATGAGCTGAGAGGCGCTTCAGAGCTGTGAAGATGAAGGGCTGTTGATTTGCACTCATTTGAGACTCTTCCAATCCGTCTTGTTAGTGGAGACTTTTTGGCTTTTCTTCACCGTTTCGTGTGTTGACTCTCGTTGCCTTATATTCGGTGGCTTCGCTGCATGTGGATCCCTGAAAAGCTTCATTCTGTTGACTGGAGAGGAGTACACGTTCTCTTTTATCTTTTTTTTTTTTTTTTTGACCGGCCAGTTTCATTTTCAAGGGACTGACTCATATTTCCTCTGCTACTCCAACTTCAGTCTCAATCCTTGTCTCTCTCTCCTCTTGTCAGGTTTGACTTTATTCTTTTACAGGCTGATAAAGCAGACTGTGTTTATGTTAAGGCCTTTTGTCTATTTGAATATGATCAATTTGATTGACTCCTCCTATTGAAATAAAGTTTCACTGAGGTCTAAAAAGATATGGCCTTTGCTGGGTGCCTAACTGGAGCTAATACAGCACTTACGAGAATACAAAGCTGTTTATTTAACTGAAAGTTGCGCTATAAAACACATCTTAATCATTTACAACAACATTTTTTTGTCTTTATATTCAAGGTTTTATTCATAGATGATCTTTGAGGTAAAAGAGGTTTTACTTATATACTCGCCGTATACCGTATATATGATAATGAAAACAAAAAACACAAAAGCTGTGTTGTGTTGCCTTGCGATCAATCACACAAGGTGTGTATTCTTTTTGCTTTTGCAGTGGAATAAATAATTTGGCTTGAAATTGGTGTCAATCGATCATTTGAAGCTAATGGAGCCATGTTTTAGATTATGCAGTGTGTTTATTACCATGGCAGGTGTTTTCTGAAAGTTTTTTTTTTTAGTTTTTTTTAAAGTCACAATTGAATAACCCAGATTTGACTCCAGCCTGTAATTATTTTTGACAGTTGCTTATGTTTGTCCTTCATGCGGTCTGCCTCTTTCTGAGGGAGGCACTGGAGTTGACCTCGACTAACTGGAGGCAAAAGCAGAAATTTTTCAATTTAGAAATGACAATCAATACTAGAAAATTTAAGGTGGCATTTTGTGCGTGTGCTGCTGACATTAAAGCACTAGTAAAAGTTAAAGAGTAGAATTTTCACTCAAATCCCATCCGTTTTTTGCAATTTTTTATTTTCATTTTATTGCCAAATTGCTAACAAAAGTGCCATTTGTGTACGTGCTCTCATCAAATTTGCTGAAGAAAAATAAGTTTGATAAACAGGTGCCTAGGATAGTAATCTTTGTGAGGCAGGTGCACGTAAAAAAATAAATTTAAAAAAAGCATGATCATTAATAAGGGGAGGAAATGGCAGAGAGAACATAGAGTCCACATAGAACGACAGAAAGGAAAATCCCTGGACCTGAACCGAGGGTGTTTCTCATGTGAGATGAGAGAGCTCACCACCATGCCGCTATTTTATTCATCTCTTGAAATGGCCTTTTGGAAGCACACAGGATGGACGGAATTAAAAATGAACTGATCAAAAGGACGGCTGCAGTTGGGCGGAGAGGTCAGATTGGGGCGTTTTGGACTCGTGCTGGTGAGAGAGGGTCAGTTTATTGGACTAATGTTGGACGATAGGAAGACCGATAGGAAGACCGCAGAGAAGATTCATGGATTTAGTGACGGAAAACATAGAGATGGTTGGTGTGGCAAGAAAGAATCAGGATATGGTGACATGGAGGCTTATTATCAATTTGGCAACCTCAGAACAAAGAAGGAGGAAATGACATAAATCAACCTAAAAATGATTGTGGTTATTCTTTTTCAGGTCGCAGGTCGTTCCAGTGACGAGCAGGAAGTCCTGCTCTTTAGAACAGACACGTCCGGCCGGGCCTGGCCTGTGAAGGCTCCGTCCGGACCGCAGGAACCCCATGGAGGACGGCGAAAGAAGAAGGCGGTAAGAAGACAATTTAAGAAGTTTTCTTAAAGGGAATTCAACTATTACAACTACAATTTAAAATATGTGAAAAATAAAACACCTGTCCAATCCATTTTCATTTCATTATAGATGTCTGAAGACGCTCACTCTTTTACTCTTTTTCTTATTGACATTGAACAGAATTGAGTATACCGTATAGTACCAGCCGACACAGTAGTCCTAGTTTTCATGCATCGTACCCACTTCCTCTCTTCACCATGTCATTCATCCCGTTGTTCACATCCTCGTTGTCTGTCTTCTTCCTCAGATTGAAACCCATGTTGATGGAGAGCGTGTGCGCTACTTCCAGGACGATGACGGTGTCGACTGCAGGAGATGGTGAGGAGGGAGAAGATGAGCTCGGCGCAGGATCAGAACGCCCTTTACTCTCGCATGGCTGCCAAGGTAAGCAGTACACAACCTGGTGATTGCAGGATGTTTGAAACGGCATTTTTTTTACCAACTTCACATGCTGCAGATTGTAGTTGTTCCTACGGTAAAGAACTGCAGGCCTTGGTCATTCTGCTTGAACTTTTCCGTTCAGTTTGTCAGGATTGTGTGGGTACAGTGCTGCTGTCAGGTTCCTTCGCTGCACAGCTGTAAGTTTAAAGAGGTGAAGGATACACAAACAGATTCTCTCCTTTTCATGAACAGGTGTAGGTTGTTTCTCGTTTCAGGCCATTCCTCGTGACACAAGTAATGAAAAATGACCATGTTGTGATCCGCGTGTCATATGTCCATGGATTTATGGCTCTTATCTGGCTCAATGACGCCCGTGTCAAGACCAAAATATTGCACAGCCTCAACCTCAGATCACCTTGTAACTGAGCACCTGCTAAAAACTGTGTGTGGACAAATGTTGCTAAGATTATGTCGTCGGATAATCATAGTTAGGATTATGAGTCCATTTATACCACAGCAATATGTGTCGTAGGGCCACATGGAAATATAACATGAAGTTGATTTATGATTGTTTCTGTGAAATACTTTACTGGAGTACTTTAATGGAGGCCGTGCATACTTCCTCTACCACACTGGTGATTTCTCTCCACTACTACCACTCTATCACTCCACTGTGAACTTGAAATAGACGTGCAGCAACAGATGGGTACTGGCAGGTTGTGGTGGTGTGTGTCAGTCTATCAGCAGTTCTACAGACTGCTGCACTTTTCCATGAGCAAAACCACATTTTTCTTCCTCCTTCTTCTCTTCTTTTCATCTTGTATTTTATTTTTCTCTCAGCATTAATTGGAATATGACGCATATTAATATCCTCTAATTGTACACACAGAGAGAGAGAGAGAGAGAGAGAAGAGAGAGAGAGAGAGAGAGAGAGAGAGAGAGAGAGAGAGAGAGAGAGAGAGAGAGAGAGAGAGAGAGAGAGAGAGAGAGAGAGAGAGAGAGAGAGAGAGAGAGAGAGAGAGAGAGAGAGAGAGAGAGAGAGAGAGAGAGAGAGAGAGAGAGAGAGAGAGAGAGTGAGTTTCCATGGCAATAAGTTTCCATGGCAATAAAAAGACATATTTAAGCTCTGTCCATGTTTTTCTTTTCTCTGATTTCCCTTGCGCTCACTCAGACAGGCCACAGCCTCTCTCATATAATCACTACACATGTGTGCGTATAAACACACACACACACACACACACACACACACACACACACACACACACACACACACAAAAAAGAAATGACACTAAAAATACATCTACAGTTACCATGGCGAGGCTTCTATAAATACCACTACTAATCACAGCTATAGATTGATGATGTTAACAAGCGACTGAACTGTATTTATCTCCACATCACACCACACTTCCCTCTCCGGCACTTCCTCCAGATCCCTTTTGCTCCTTCTGTAATTATCTGTCTAATCCCTCTATCTGTCCTGTCCATCTTCTTCTCCATTTTTACTAATCTGTATTCCCTCCTCGTCTCAGCCTGTTGTATCCCTACCAGCTCTCTTGTTTCACAGTAGCAGGCTTCTCAGGGGTTCTCTCTGTTTTTAGGTTTGTCTTTTTTTTTTTTTTTATAAAATTGTGAAATTTAGATTCAGTTTCTAAAATCCAAAGATCAACTTGGTCGGTAAATTTGGGTGTTTGTAATTTGGATGGGTTTTGGCTGAAAGATGGTGGCGCCAGGCGGCCCATCTGTCAATGTATCTGTTCAACTAACTGTTGGGTCCAGAGTGAGAGATATCTACTGACCCAATGCTGGCCACAGTGCCAGATAATTCAGCCCAAAATCTCATATGACATAGAATACATTGTGAAAAAGCCGTGACCATCTGCTTTTTCCAGACAGCAAAAGGTCTTTTTTTTTGTTAATTAATTTTTTCATCCTTTATGTACTCTAGCACCCTCTAGTATATAGTTTATCCTGCTATC